>NC_072425.2:155743125-156050937 GCF_028878055.3 Symphalangus syndactylus | reverse complement strand
AATGCTCAGATCAGAAAGAAGTTTCACAGAATGCTTCTGTGTAGTTTATATTTGAATATATTCCTTTTTCCACTACTACTCTCTTAGCGCTCCAAATGTCCAGTTGCATTTTCTACAGAAAGAGTGTTCAGATCTGCTCAATCAAAAGTATGGTTTAACTCTGTTAGCTGAATGCACGGATCAAAAAGAAGTTTCACAGAATGATTCTGTGTAGTTTATATTTGGAGACATTCCTTTTTCCACTATTACCCTCTTAGCGCTCCGAATCTCCACTTGCATTTTCTACAGAAAGAGTGTTTCAGAACGGCTCAATCAAAACTAAGGTTCAACTCTTTTAGTTGAACAAACAGAAGAGAAAGAAGTTTCACACAATTCTTCTGCGTAGTTTTTATTTGTAGATATTCTTTTTCCCAATATAGGCCTCTTAGCGCTCAGAATGTCCAATTGCAGTTTCTACAGAATGAGTGTTTCAGAAAGGCTCAATCAAAAGTAAGGTTCAACTCTGTTAGTTGAATGCACAGAACAGAAAGAAGTTTCATACAATGCTTCTGTGTAGTTTATATTTGAACATATTCTTTTTTCCACTATTACCCACTTAGCGCTACGAATGTCCAGTTGCATTTTCTACAGACAGAGTGTTTCAAAACTGCTCAATCAAAAGTATGGTTTAACTCTGTTAGCTGAATGCTCAGATCAGAAAGAAGTTTCACAGAATGCTTCTGTGTAGTTTATATTTGAATATATTGCTTTTTCCACTACTACACTCTTAGCGCTCCAAATGTCCAGTTGCATTTTCTACAGAAAGAGTGTTCAGATCTGCTCAATCAAAAGTATGGTTTAACTCTGTTAGCTGAATGCACAGATCGGAAAGAAGTTTCACCGAATGATTCTGTGTAGTTTATATTTGAAGACATTCCTTTTTCCACTATTACCCTCTTAGCGCTCCGAATCTCCACTTGCATTTTCTACAAAAAGAGTGTTTCATAACTGCTCAATCAAAAATATGTTTTATCTCTGTTAACTGAATTTACAGATCAGAAATATGTTTCACAGAATGCATCTGTGTAGTTTTTATTTGAAGATACTCTTTTTCCCAATGTAGGCCTCTTAGCGCTTAGCATGTCCAATTGCAGTTTCTACAGAAAGAGTGTTTCAGAACGGCTCAATCAAAAGTAAGGTTCAACTCTGTTAGTTGAATGCACAGAACAGAAAGAATTTTCACAGAGTGCTACTGTGTAGTTTATATTTGAATATATTCCTTTTTCCACTATTACCTTCTTAGCGCTCCGAATGTCCACTTGCATTTTCTACAGAAAGAGTGTTCAGAACTGCGCAATCAAAAGTATGGTTTAACTCTGTTAGCTTAATGAACATATCAGAAATAAGTTTCACACAATGCTTCTGTGTAGTTTTTATTTGAAGATATTATATTTCCCAATATAGGCCTCTTAGCGCTCAGAATGTCCAATTGCAGTTTCTACAGAAAGAGTGTTTGAGAAAGGCTCAATCAAAAGTAAGCTTCAACTCTGTTAGTTGAATGCACAGAACAGAAAGAAGTTTCATAAAATGCTTCTGTGTAGTTTATATTTGAACGTATTCTTTTTTCCACTATTACCCACTTAGCGCTACGAATGTCCAGTTGCATTTTCTACAGACAGAGTGTTTCAAAACTGCTCAATCAAAAGTATGGTTTAACTCTGTTAGCTGAATGCTCAGATCAGAAAGAAGTTTCACAGAATGCTTCTGTGTAGTTTATATTTGAATATATTCCTTTTTCCACTACTACTCTCTTAGCGCTCCAAATGTCCAGTTGCATTTTCTACAGAAAGAGTGTTCAGATCTGCTCAATCAACAGTATGGTTTAACTCTGTTAGCTGAATGCACAGATCAGAAAGAAGTTTCACAGAATGATTCTGTGTAGTTTATATTTGAAGACATTCCTTTTTCCACTATTACCCTCTTAGCGCTCCGAATATCCACTTGCATTTTCTACAAAAAGAGTGTTTCATAACTGCTCAATCAAAAATAAGTTTTATCTCTGTTAACTGAATTTACAGATCAGAAATAGGTTTCACAGAATGCATCTGTGTAGTTTTTATTTGAAGATATTCTTTTTCCCAATGTAGGCCTCTTAGCGCTTAGCATGTCCAATTGCAGTTTCTACAGAAAGAGTGTTTCAGAACGGCTCAATCAAAAGTAAGGTTCAACTCTGTTAGTTGAATGCACAGAACAGAAAGAATTTTCACAGAATGCTACTGTGTAGTTTATATTTGAATATATTCCTTTTTCCACTATTACCCTCTTAGCGCTCCAATTGTCCACTTGCATTTTCTACAGAAAGAGTGTTCAGAACTGCACAATCAAAAGTATGGTTTAACTCTGTTAGCTTAATGAACATATCAGAAATAAGTTTCACACAATTCTTCTGTGTAGTTTTTATTTGAAGATATTATTTTTCCCAATAGAGGCCTCTTAGCACTCAGAATGTCCAATTGCAGTTTCTACAGAAAGAGTGTTTCAGAAAGGCTCAATCAAAAGTAAGGTTCAACTCTGTTAGTTGAATGCACAGAACAGAAAGAAGTTTCATACAATGCTTCTGTGTATTTTATATTTGAACATATTCTTTTTTCCACTATTACCCACTTAGCGCTACGAATGTCCAGTTACATTTTCTACAGACAGAGTGTTTCAAAACTGCTCAATCAAAAGTATGGTTTAACACTGTTAGCTGAATGCTCAGATCAGAAAGAAGTTTCACAGAATGCTTCTGTGTAGTTTATATTTGAATATATTCCTTTTTCCACTACTACTCTCTTAGCGCTCCAAATGTCCAGTTGCATTTTCTACAGAAAGAGTGTTCAGATCTGCTCAATCAAAAGTATGGTTTAACTCTGTTAGCTGAATGCACAGATCAGAAAGAAGTTTCACAGAATGATTCTGTGTAGTTTATATTTGAAGACATTCCTTTTTCCACTATTACCCTCTTAGCGCTCCGAATCTCCACTTGCATTTTCTACAAAAAGAGTGTTTCATAACTGCTCAATCAAAAATATGTTTTATCTCTGTTAACTGAATTTACAGATCAGAAATAAGTTTCACAGAATGCATCTGTGTAGTTTTTATTTGAAGATATTCTTTTTCCCAATGTAGGCCTCTTAGCGCTTAGCATGTCCAATTGCAGTTTCTACAGAAAGAGTGTTTCAGAACGGCTCAATCAAAAGTAAGGTTCAACTCTGTTAGTTGAATGCACAGAACAGAAAGAATTTTCACAGAATGCTACTGTGTAGTTTATATTTGAATATATTCCTTTTTCCACTATTACCCTCTTAGCGCTCCGATTGTCCACTTGCATTTTCTACAGAAAGAGTGTTCAGAACTGCACAATCAAAAGTATGGTTTAACTCTGTTAGCTTAATGAACATATCAGAAATAAGTTTCACACAATGCTTCTGTGTAGTTTTTATTTGAAGATATTATTTTTCCCAATAGAGGCCTCTTAGCGCTCAGAATGTCCAATTGCAGTTTCTACAGAAAGAGTGTTTCAGAAAGGCTCAATCAAAAGTAAGGTTCAACTCTGTTAGTTGAATGCACAGAACAGAAAGAAGTTTCATACAATGCTTCTGTGTAGTTTATATTTGAACATATTCTTTTTTCCACTATTACCCACTTAGCGCTACGAATGTCCTGTTACATTTTCTACAGACAGAGTGTTTCAAAACTGCTCAATCAAAAGTATGGTTTAAATCTGTTAGCTGAATGCTCAGATCAGAAAGAAGTTTCACAGAATGCTTCTGTGTAGTTTATATTTGAATATATTCCTTTTTCCACTACTACTCTCTTAGCGCTCCAAATGTCCAGTTGGGTTTTCTACAGAAAGAGTGTTCTGATCTGCTCAATCAAAAGTATGTTTTAACTCTGTTAGCTGAATGCACAGATCAGAAAGAAGTTTCACAGAATGATTCTGTGTAGTTTATATTTGAAGACATTCCTTTTTCCACTATTACCCTCTTAGCGCTCCGAATATCCACTTGCATTTTCTACAAAAAGAGTGTTTCATAACTGCTCAATCAAAAATAAGTTTTATCTCTGTTAACTGAATTTACAGATCAGAAATAAGTTTCACAGAATGCATCTGTGTAGTTTTTATTTGAAGATATTCTTTTTCCCAATGTAGGCCTCTTAGCGCTTAGCATGTCCAATTGCAGTTTCTACAGAAAGAGTGTTTCAGAACGGCTCAATCAAAAGTAAGGTTCAACTCTGTTAGTTGAATGCACAGAACAGAAAGAATTTTCACAGAATGCTACTGTGTAGTTTATATTTGAATATATTCCTTTTTCCACTATTACCCTCTTAGCGCTCCGATTGTCCACTTGCATTTTCTACAGAAAGAGTGTTCAGAACTGCACAATCAAAAGTATGGTTTAACTCTGTTAGCTTAATGAACATATCAGAAATAAGTTTCACACAATGCTTCTGTGTAGTTTTTATTTGAAGATATTATTTTTCCCAATAGAGGCCTCTTAGCACTCAGAATGTCCAATTGCAGTTTCTACAGAAAGAGTGTTTCAGAAAGGCTCAATCAAAAGTAAGGTTCAACTCTGTTAGTTGAATGCACAGAACAGAAAGAAGTTTCATACAATGCTTCTGTGTATTTTATATTTGAACATATTCTTTTTTCCACTATTACCCACTTAGCGCTACGAATGTCCAGTTGCATTTTCTACAGACAGAGTGTTTCAAAACTGCTCAATCAAAAGTATGGTTTAACACTGTTAGTTGAATGCTCAGATCAGAAAGAAGTTTCACAGAATGCTTCTGTGTAGTTTATATTTGAATATATTCCTTTTTCCACTATTACTCTCTTAGCGCTCCAAATGTCCAGTTGCATTTTCTACAGAAAGAGTGTTCAGACCTGCTCAATCAAAAGTATGGTTTAACTCTGTTAGCTGAATGCACAGATCAGAAAGAAGTTTCACAGAATGATTCTGTGTAGTTTATATTTGGAGACATTCCTTTTTCCACTATTACCCTCTTAGCGCTCCGAATCTCCACTTGCATTTTCTACAGAAAGAGTGTTTCAGAACGGCTCAATCAAAACTAAGGTTCAACTCTTTTAGTTGAACAAACAGAACAGAAAGAAGTTTCACACAATTCTTCTGTGTAGTTTTTATTTGTAGACATTCTTTTTCCCAATATAGGCCTCCTAGCGCTCAGAATGTCCAATTGCAGTTTCTACAGAAAGAGTGTTTCAGAACGGCTCAATCAAAAGTAAGGTTCAACTCTGTTAGTTGAATGCACAGAACAGAAAGAAGTTTCATACAATGCTTCTGTGTAGTTTATATTTGAACATATTCTTTTTTCCACTATTACCCACTTAGCGCTACGAATGTCCAGTTGCATTTTCTACAGACAGAGTGTTTCAAAACTGCTCAATCAAAAGTATGGTTTAACTCTGTTAGCTGAATGCTCAGATCAGAAAGAAGTTTCACAGAATGCTTCTGTGTAGTTTATATTTGAATATATTCCTTTTTCCACTACTACGCTCTTAGCGCTCCAAATGTCCAGTTGCATTTTCTACAGAAAGAGTGTTCAGATCTGCTCAATCAAAAGTATGGTTTAACTCTGTTAGCTGAATGCACAGATCAGAAAGAAGTTTCACCGAATGATTCTGTGTAGTTTATATTTGAAGACATTCCTTTTTCCACTATTACCCTCTTAGCGCTCCGAATCTCCACTTGCATTTTCTACAAAAAGAGTGTTTCATAACTGCTCAATCAAAAATATGTTTTATCTCTGTTAACTGAATTTACAGATCAGAAATAAGTTTCACAGAATGCATCTGTGTAGTTTTTATTTGAAGATATTCTTTTTCCCAATGTAGGCCTCTTAGCGCTTAGCATGTCCAATTGCAGTTTCTACAGAAAGAGTGTCTCAGAACGGCTCAATCAAAAGTAAGGTTCAACTCTGTTAGTTGAATGCACAGAACAGAAAGAAGTTTCAGAGAATGCTACTGTGTAGTTTATATTTGAATATATTCCGTTTTCCACTATTACCCTCTTAGCGCTCCGAATGTCCACTTGCATTTTCTACAGAAAGAGTGTTCAGAACTGCGCAATCAAAAGTATGGTTTAACTCTGTTAGCTTAATGAACATATCAGAAATAAGTTTCACACAATGCTTCTGTGTAGTTTTTATTTGAAGATATTTTTTTTCCCAATAGAGGCCTCTTAGCGCTCAGAATGTCCAATTGCACTTTCTACAGAAAGAGTGTTTCAGAAAGGCTCAATCAAAAGTAAGGTTCAACTCTGTTAGTTGAATGCACAGAACGGAAAGAAGTTTCATACAATGCTTCTGTGTAGTTTATATTTGAACATATTCTTTTTTCCACTATTACCCACTTAGCGCTACGAATGTCCAGTTGCATTTTCTACAGACAGAGGGTTTCAAAACTGCTCAATCAAAAGTATGGTTTAACTCTGTTAGCTGAATGCTCAGATCAGAAAGAAGTTTCACAGAATGCTTCTGTGTAGTTTATATTTGAATATATTCCTTTTTCCACTACTACTCTCTTAGCGCTCCAAATGTCCAGTTGCATTTTCTGCAGAAAGAGTGTTCAGATCTGCTCAATCAAAAGTATGGTTTAACTCTGTTAGCTGAATGCACAGATCAGAAAGAAGTTTCACAGAATGATTCTGTGTATTTTATATTTGAAGACATTCCTTTTTCCACTATTACCCTCTTAGCGCTCCGAATCTCCACTTGCATTTTCTACAAAAAGAGTGTTTCATAACTGCTCAATCAAAAATATGTTTTATCTCTGTTAACTGAATTTACAGATCAGAAATAAGTTTCACAGAATGCATCTGTGTAGTTTTTATTTGAAGATATTCTTTTTCCCAATGTAGGCCTCTTAGCGCTTAGCATGTCCAATTGCAGTTTCTACAGAAAGAGTGTTTCAGAACGGCTCAATCAAAAGTAAGGTTCAACTCTGTTAGTTGAATGCACAGAACAGAAAGAATTTTCACAGAATGCTACTGTGTAGTTTATATTTGGATATATTCCTTTTTCCACTATTACCCTCTTAGCGCTCCGATTGTCCACTTGCATTTTCTACAGAAAGAGTGTTCAGAACTGCACAATCAAAAGTATGGTTTAACTCTGTTAGCTTAATGAACATATCAGAAATAAGTTTCACACAATGCTTCTGTGTAGTTTTTATTTGAAGATATTATTTTTCCCAATAGAGGCCTCTTAGCGCTCAGAATGTCCAATTGCAGTTTCTACAGAAAGAGTGTTTCAGAAAGGCTCAATCAAAAGTAAGGTTCAACTCTGTTAGTTGAATGCACAGAACAGAAAGAAGTTTCATACAATGCTTCTGTGTAGTTTATATTTGAACATATTCTTTTTTCCACTATTACCCACTTAGCGCTACGAATGTCCAGTTGCATTTTCTACAGAAAGAGTGTTTCAGAAAGGCTCAATCAAAAGTAAGGTTCAACTCTGTTAGTTGAATGCACAGAACAGAAAGAAGTTTCATACAATGCTTCTGTGTAGTTTATATTTGAACATATTCTTTTTTCCACTATTACCCACTTAGCGCTACGAATGTCCAGTTGCATTTTCTACAGACAGAGTGTTTCAAAACTGCTCAATCAAAAGTATGGTTTAACTCTGTTAGCTGAATGCTCAGATCACAAAGAAGTTTCACAGAATGCTTCTGTGTAGTTTATATTTGAATATATTCCTTTTTCCACTACTACTCTCTTAGCGCTCCAAATGTCCAGTTGCATTTTCTACAGAAAGAGTGTTCAGATCTGCTCAATCAAAAGTATGGTTTAACTCTGTTAGCTGAATGCACAGATCAGAAAGAAGTTTCACAGAATGATTCTGTGTAGTTTATATTTGGAGACATTCCTTTTTCCACTATTACCCTCTTAGCACTCCGAATCTCCACTTGCATTTTCTACAGAAAGAGTGTTTCAGAACGGCTCAATCAAATCTAAGGTTCAACTCTTTTAGTTGAACAAACAGAACAGAAAGAAGTTTCACACAATTCTTCTGTGTAGTTTTTATTTGTAGACATTCTTTTTCCCAATATAGGCCTCCTAGCGCTCAGAATGTCCAATTGCAGTTTCTACAGAAAGAGTGTTTCAGAACGGCTCAATCAAAAGTAAGGTTCAACTCTGTTAGTTGAATGCACAGAACAGAAAGAAGTTTCATACAATGCTTCTCTGTAGTTTATATTTGAACATATTCTTTTTTCCACTATTACCCACTTAGCGCTACGAATGTCCAGTTGCATTTTCTACAGACAGAGTGTTTCAAAACTGCTCAATCAAAAGTATGGTTTAACTCTGTTAGCTGAATGCTCAGATCAGAAAGAAGTTTCACAGAATGCTTCTGTGTAGTTTATATTTGAATATATTCCTTTTTCCACTACTACGCTCTTAGCGCTCCAAATGTCCAGTTGCATTTTCTACAGAAAGAGTGTTCAGATCTGCTCAATCAAAAGTATGGTTTAACTCTGTTAGCTGAATGCACAGATCAGAAAGAAGTTTCACCGAATGATTCTGTGTAGTTTATATTTGAAGACATTCCTTTTTCCACTATTACCCTCTTAGCGCTCCGAATCTCCACTTGCATTTTCTACAAAAAGAGTGTTTCATAACTGCTCAATCAAAAATATGTTTTATCTCTGTTAACTGAATTTACAGATCAGAAATAAGTTTCACAGAATGCATCTGTGTAGTTTTTATTTGAAGATATTCTTTTTCCCAATGTAGGCCTCTTAGCGCTTAGCATGTCCAATTGCAGTTTCTACAGAAAGAGTGTCTCAGAACGGCTCAATCAAAAGTAAGGTTCAACTCTGTTAGTTGAATGCACAGAACAGAAAGAAGTTTCAGAGAATGCTACTGTGTAGTTTATATTTGAATATATTCCGTTTTCCACTATTACCCTCTTAGCGCTCCGAATGTCCACTTGCATTTTCTACAGAAAGAGTGTTCAGAACTGCGCAATCAAAAGTATGGTTTAACTCTGTTAGCTTAATGAACATATCAGAAATAAGTTTCACACAATGCTTCTGTGTAGTTTTTATTTGAAGATATTTTTTTTCCCAATAGAGGCCTCTTAGGGCTCAGAATGTCCAATTGCACTTTCTACAGAAAGAGTGTTTCAGAAAGGCTCAATCAAAAGTAAGGTTCAACTCTGTTAGTTGAATGCACAGAACGGAAAGAAGTTTCATACAATGCTTCTGTGTAGTTTATATTTGAACATATTCTTTTTTCCACTATTACCCACTTAGCGCTACGAATGTCCAGTTGCATTTTCTACAGACAGAGTGTTTCAAAACTGCTCAATCAAAAGTATGGTTTAACTCTGTTAGCTGAATGCTCAGATCAGAAAGAAGTTTCACAGAATGCTTCTGTGTAGTTTATATTTGAATATATTCCTTTTTCCACTACTACTCTCTTAGCGCTCCAAATGTCCAGTTGCATTTTCTGCAGAAAGAGTGTTCAGATCTGCTCAATCAAAAGTATGGTTTAACTCTGTTAGCTGAATGCACAGATCAGAAAGAAGTTTCACAGAATGATTCTGTGTATTTTATATTTGAAGACATTCCTTTTTCCACTATTACCCTCTTAGCGCTCCGAATCTCCACTTGCATTTTCTACAAAAAGAGTGTTTCATAACTGCTCAATCAAAAATATGTTTTATCTCTGTTAACTGAATTTACAGATCAGAAATAAGTTTCACAGAATGCATCTGTGTAGTTTTTATTTGAAGATATTCTTTTTCCCAATGTAGGCCTCTTAGCGCTTAGCATGTCCAATTGCAGTTTCTACAGAAAGAGTGTTTCAGAACGGCTCAATCAAAAGTAAGGTTCAACTCTGTTAGTTGAATGCACAGAACAGAAAGAATTTTCACAGAATGCTACTGTGTAGTTTATATTTGGATATATTCCTTTTTCCACTATTACCCTCTTAGCGCTCCGATTGTCCACTTGCATTTTCTACAGAAAGAGTGTTCAGAACTGCACAATCAAAAGTATGGTTTAACTCTGTTAGCTTAATGAACATATCAGAAATAAGTTTCACACAATGCTTCTGTGTAGTTTTTATTTGAAGATATTATTTTTCCCAATAGAGGCCTCTTAGCGCTCAGAATGTCCAATTGCAGTTTCTACAGAAAGAGTGTTTCAGAAAGGCTCAATCAAAAGTAAGGTTCAACTCTGTTAGTTGAATGCACAGAACAGAAAGCAGTTTCATACAATGCTTCTGTGTAGTTTATATTTGAACATATTCTTTTTTCCACTATTACCCACTTAGCGCTACGAATGTCCAGTTGCATTTTCTACAGAAAGAGTGTTTCAGAAAGGCTCAATCAAAAGTAAGGTTCAACTCTGTTAGTTGAATGCACAGAACAGAAAGAAGTTTCATACAATGCTTCTGTGTAGTTTATATTTGAACATATTCTTTTTTCCACTATTACCCACTTAGCGCTACGAATGTCCAGTTGCATTTTCTACAGACAGAGTGTTTCAAAACTGCTCAATCAAAAGTATGGTTTAACTCTGTTAGCTGAATGCTCAGATCACAAAGAAGTTTCACAGAATGCTTCTGTGTAGTTTATATTTGAATATATTCCTTTTTCCACTACTACTCTCTTAGCGCTCCAAATGTCCAGTTGCATTTTCTACAGAAAGAGTGTTCAGATCTGCTCAATCAAAAGTATGGTTTAACTCTGTTAGCTGAATGCACAGATCAGAAAGAAGTTTCACAGAATGATTCTGTGTAGTTTATATTTGGAGACATTCCTTTTTCCACTATTACCTTCTTAGCGCTCCGAATCTCCACTTGCATTTTCTACAGAAAGAGTGTTTCAGAACGGCTCAATCAAAACTAAGGTTCAACTCTTTTAGTTGAACAAACAGAACAGAAAGAAGTTTCACACAATTCTTCTGTGTAGTTTTTATTTGTAGACATTTTTTTCCCAATATAGGCCTCCTAGCGCTCAGAATGTCCAATTGCAGTTTCTACATAAAGAGTGTTTCAGAACGGCTCAATCAAAAGAAAGGTTCAACTCTGTTAGTTGAATGCACAGAACAGAAAGAAGTTTCATACACTGCTTCTGTGTAGTTTATATTTGAACATATTCTTTTTTCCACTATTACCCACTTAGCGCTACGAATGTCCAGTTGCATTTTCTACAGACAGAGTGTTTCAAAACTGCTCAATCAAAAGTATGGTTTAACTCTGTTAGCTGAATGCTCAGATCAGAAAGAAGTTTCACAGAATGCTTCTGTGTAGTTTATATTTGAATATATTCCTTTTTCCACTACTACGCTCTTAGCGCTCCAAATGTCCAGTTGCATTTTCTACAGAAAGAGTGTTCAGATCTGCTCAATCAAAAGTATGGTTTAACTCTCTTAGCTGAATGCACAGATCAGAAAGAAGTTTCACCGAATGATTCTGTGTAGTTTATATTTGAAGACATTCCTTTTTCCACTATTACCCTCTTAGCGCTCCGAATCTCAACTTGCATTTTCTACAAAAAGAGTGTTTCATAACTGCTCAATCAAAAATATGTTTTATCTCTGTTAACTGAATTTACAGATCAGAAATAAGTTTCACAGAATGAATCTGTGTAGTTTTTATTTGAAGATATTCTTTTTCCCAATGTAGGCCTCTTAGCGCTTAGCATGTCCAATTGCAGTTTCTACAGAAAGAGTGTTTCAGAACGGCTCAATCAAAAGTAAGGTTCAACTCTGTTAGTTGAATGCACAGAACAGAAAGAAGTTTCAGAGAATGATAATGTGTAGTTTATATTTGAATATATTCCTTTTTCCACTATTACCTTCTTAGCGCTCCGAATGTCCACTTGCATTTTCTACAGAAAGAGTTTTCAGAACTGCGCAATCAAAAGTATGGTTTAACTCTGCTAGCTTAATGAACATATCAGAAATAAGTTTCACACAATGCTTCTGTGTAGTTTTTATTTGAAGATATTATTTTTCCCAATAGAGGCCTCTTAGCGCTCAGAATGTCCAATTGCAGTTTCTACAGAAAGAGTGTTTCAGAAAGGCTCAATCAAAAGTAAGGTTCAACTCTGTTAGTTGAATGCACAGAACAGAAAGAAGTTTCATACAATGCTTCTGTGTAGTTTATATTTGAATATATTCCTTTTTCCACTACTACTCTCTTAGCGCTCCAAATGTCCAGTTGCATTTTCTACAGACAGAGTGTTTCAAAACTGATCAATCAAAAGTATGGTTTAACTCTGTTAGCTGAATGCTCAGATCAGAAAGAAGTTTCACAGAATGCTTCTGTGTAGTTTATATTTGAATATATTCCTTTTTCCACTACTACTCTCTTAGCGCTCCAAATGTCCAGTTGCATTTTCTACAGAAAGAGTGTTCAGATCTGCTCAATCAAAAGTATGTTTTAACTCTGTTAGCTGAATGCACAGATCAGAAAGAAGTTTCACAGAATGATTCTGTGTAGTTTATATTTGGAGACATTCCTTTTTCCACTATTACCCTCTTAGCGCTCCGAATCTCCACTTGCATTTTCTACAGAAAGATTGTTTCAGAACGGCTCAATCAAAACTAAGATTCAACTCTTTTAGTTGAACAAACAGAACAGAAAGAAGTTTCACACAATTCTTCTGTGTAGTTTTTATTTGTAGACATTCTTTTTCCCAATATAGGCCTCCTAGCGCTCAGAATGTCCAATTGCAGTTTCTACAGAAAGAGTGTTTCAGAACGGCTCAATCAAAAGTAAGGTTCAACACTGTTAGTTGAATGCACAGAACAGAAAGAAGTTTCATACAATGCTTCTGTGTAGTTTATATTTGAACATATTCTTTTTTCCACTATTACCCACTTAGCGCTACGAATGTCCAGTTGCATTTTCTACAGACAGAGTGTTTCAAACCTGCTCAATCAAAAGTATGGTTTAACTCTGTTAGCTGAATGCTCAGATCAGAAAGAAGTTTCACAGAATGCTTCTGTGTAGTTTATATTTGAATATATTCCTTTTTCCACTACTACGCTCTTAGTGCTCCAAATGTCCAGTTGCATTTCTACAGAAAGAGTGTTCAGATCTGCTCAATCAAAAGTATGGTTTAACTCTGTTAGCTGAATGCACAGATCAGAAAGAAGTTTCACCGAATGATTCTGTGTAGTTTATATTTGAAGACATTCCTTTTTCCACTATTACCCTCTTAGCGCTCCGAATCTCCACTTGCATTTTCTACAAAAAGAGTGTTTCATAACTGCTCAATCAAAAATATGTTTTATCTCTGTTAACTGAATTTACAGATCAGAAATAAGTTTCACAGAATGCATCTGTGTAGTTTTTATTTGAAGATATTCTTTTTCCCAATGTAGGCCTCTTAGAGCTTAGCATGTCCAATTGCAGTTTCTACAGAAAGAGTGTTTCAGAACGGCTCAATCAAAAGTAAGGTTCAACTCTGTTAGTTGAATGCACACAACAGAAAGAAGTTTCACAGAATGCTACTGTGTAGTTTATATTTGAATATATTCCTTTTTCCACTATTACCCTCTTAGCGCTCCGAATGTCCACTTGCATTTTCTACAGAAAGAGTGTTCAGAACTGCGCAATCAAAAGTATGGTTTAACTCTGTTAGCTTAATGAACATATCAGAAATAAGTTTCACACAATGCTTCTGTGTAGTTTTTATTTGAAGATATTATTTTTCCCAATAGAGGCCTCTTAGCGCTCAGAATGTCCAATTGCAGTTTCTACAGAAAGAGTGTTTCAGAAAGGCTCAATCAAAAGTAAGGTTCAACTCTGTTAGTTGAATGCACAGAACAGAAAGAAGTTTCATACAATGCTTCTGTGTAGTTTATATTTGAACATATTCTTTTTTCCACTATTACCCACTTAGCGCTACGAATGTCCAGTTGCATTTTCTACAGACAGAGTGTTTCAAAACCGCTCAATCAAAAGTATGGTTTAACTCTGTTAGCTGAATGCTCAGATCAGAAAGAAGTTTCACAGAATGCTTCTGTGTAGTTTATATTTGAATATATTCCTTTTTCCACTACTAATCTCTTAGCGCTCCAAATGTCCAGTTGCATTTTCTACAGAAAGAGTGTTCAGATCTGCTCAATCAAAAGTATGGTTTAACTCTGTTAGCTGAATGCACAGATCAGAAAGAAGTTTCACAGAATGATTCTGTGTAGTTTATATTTGGAGACATTCCTTTTTCCACTATTACCCTCTTAGCGCTCCGAATCTCCACTTGCATTTTCTACAGAAAGAGTGTTTCAGAACGGCTCAATCAAAACTAAGGTTCAACTCTTTTAGTTGAACAAACAGAACAGAAAGAAGTTTCACACAATTCTTCTGTGTAGTTTTTATTTGTAGACATTCTTTTTCCCAATATAGGCCTCTTAGCGCTCAGAATGTCCAATTGCAGTTTCTACAGAAAGAGTGTTTCAGAACGGCTCAATCAAAAGTAAGGTTCAACTCTGTTAGTTGAATGCACAGAACAGAAAGAAGTTTCATACAATGCTTCTGTGTAGTTTATATTTGAACATATTATTTTTTCCACTATTACCCACTTAGCGCTACGAATGTCCAGTTGCATTTTCTACAGACAGAGTGTTTCAAAACTGCTCAATCAAAAGTATGGTTTAAATCTGTTAGCTGAATTCTCAGATCAGAAAGAAGTTTCACAGAATGCTTCTGTGTAGTTTATATTTGAATATATTCCTTTTTCCACTACTACGCTCTTAGCGCTCCAAATGTCCAGTTGCATTTTCTACAGAAAGAGTGTTCAGAACTGCTCAATCAAAAGTATGGTTTAACTCTGTTAGCTGAATGCACAGATCAGAAAGAAGTTTCACCGAATGATTCTGTGTAGTTTATATGTGAAGACATTCCTTTATCCACTATTACCCTCTTAGCGCTCCGAATCTCCACTTGCATTTTCTACAAAAGGAGTGTTTCATAACTGCTCAGTCAAAAATATGTTTTATCTCTGTTAACTGAATTTACAGATCAGAAATAAGTTTCACAGAATGCATCTGTGTAGTTTTTATTTGAAGATATTCTTTTTCCCAATGTAGGCCTCTTAGCGCTTAGCATGTCCAATTGCAGTTTCTACAGAAAGAGTGTTTCAGAACGGCTCAATCAAAAGTAAGGTTCAACTCTGTTAGTTGAATGCACAGAACAGAAAGAATTTTCACAGAATGCTACTGTGTAGTTTATATTTGAATATATTACTTTTTCCACTATTACCCTCTTAGCGCTCCGATTGTCCACTTGCATTTTCTACAGAAAGAGTGTTCAGAACTGCACAATCAAAAGTATGGTTTAACTCTGTTAGCTTAATGAACATATCAGAAATAAGTTTCACACAATGCTTCTGTGTAGTTTTTATTTGAAGATATTATTTTTCCCAATAGAGGCCTCTTAGCGCTCAGAATGTCCAATTGCAGTTTCTACAGAAAAAGTGTTTCAGAAAGGCTCAATCAAAAGTAAGGTTCACCTCTGTTAGTTGAATGCACAGAACAGAAAGAAGTTTCATACAATGCTTCTGTGTAGTTTATATTTGAACATATTCTTTTTTCCACTATTACCCACTTAGCGCTACGAATGTCCAGTTGCATTTTCTACAGACAGAGTGTTTCAAAACTGCTCAATCAAAAGTATGGTTTAACTCTGTTAGCTGAATGCTCAGATCAGAAAGAAGTTTCACAGAATGCTTCTGTGTAGTTTATATTTGAATACATTCCTTTTTCCACTACTACCCTCTTAGCACTCCAAATGTCCAGTTGCATTTTCTACAGAAAGAGTGTTCAGATCTGCTCAATCAAAAGTATGGTTTAACTCTATTAGCTGAATGCACAGATCAGAAAGAAGTTTCACAGAATGATTCTGTGTAGTTTATATTTGGAGACATTCCTTTTTCCACTATTACCCTCTTAGCGCTCCGAATCTCCACTTGCATTTTCTACAGAAAGAGTGTTTCAGAACGGCTCAATCAAAACTAAGGTTCAACTCTTTTAGTTGAACAAACAGAACAGAAAGAAGTTTCACACAATTCTTCTGTGTAGTTTTTATTTGTAGACATTCTTTTTCCCAATATAGGCCTCCTAGCGCTCAGAATGTCCAATTGCAGTTTCTACAGAAAGAGTGTTTCAGAACGGCTCAATCAAAAGTAAGGTTCAACTCTGTTAGTTGAATGCACAGAACAGAAAGAAGTTTCATACAATGCTTCTGTGTAGTTTATATTTGAACATATTCTTTTTTCCACTATTACCCACTTAGCGCTACGAATGTCCAGTTGCATTTTCTACAGACAGAGTGTTTCAAAACTGCTCAATCAAAAGTATGGTTTAACTCTGTTAGCTGAATGCTCAGATAAGAAAGAAGTTTCACAGAATGCTTCTGTGTAGTTTATATTTGAATATATTCCTTTTTCCACTACTACGCTCTTAGCGCTCCAAATGTCCAGTTGCATTTTCTACAGAAAGAGTGTTCAGATCTGCTCAATCAAAAGTATGGTTTAACTCTGTTAGCTGAATGCACAGATCAGAAAGAAGTTTCACCGAATGATTCTGTGTAGTTTATATTTGAAGACATTCCTTTTTCCACTATTACCCTCTTAGCGCTCCGAATCTCCACTTGCATTTTCTACAAAAAGAGTGTTTCATAACTGCTCAATCAAAAATATGTTTTATCTCTGTTAACTGAATATACAGATCAGAAATAAGTTTCACAGAATGCATCTGTGTAGTTTTTATTTGAAGATATTCTTTTTCGCAATGTAGGCCTCTTAGCACTTAGCATGTCCAATTGCAGTTTCTACAGAAAGAGTGTTTCAGAACGGCTCAATCAAAAGTAAGGTTCAACTCTGTTAGTTGAATGCACAGAACAGAAAGAATTTTCACAGAATGCTACTGTGTAGTTTATATTTGAATATATTACTTTTTCCACTATTACCCTCTTAGCGCTCCGATTGTCCACTTGCATTTTCTACAGAAAGAGTGTTCAGAACTGCACAATCAAAAGTATGGTTTAACTCTGTTAGCTTAATGAACATATCAGAAATAAGTTTCACACAATGCTTCTGTGTAGTTTTTATTTGAAGATATTATTTTTCCCAATAGAGGCCTCTTAGCGCTCAGAATGTCCAATTGCAGTTTCTACAGAAAAAGTGTTTCAGAAAGGCTCAATCAAAAGTAAGGTTCACCTCTGTTAGTTGAATGCACAGAACAGAAAGAAGTTTCATACAATGCTTCTGTGTAGTTTATATTTGAACATATTCTTTTTTCCACTATTACCCACTTAGCGCTACGAATGTCCAGTTGCATTTTCTACAGACAGAGTGTTTCAAAACTGCTCAATCAAAAGTATGGTTTAAATCTGTTAGCTGAATGCTCAGATCAGAAAGAAGTTTCACAGAATGCTTCTGTGTAGTTTATATTTGAATACATTCCTTTTTCCACTACTACCCTCTTAGCACTCCAAATGTCCAGTTGCATTTTCTACAGAAAGAGTGTTCAGATCTGCTCAATCAAAAGTATGGTTCAAATCTATTAGCTGAATGCACAGACCAGAAAGAAGTTTCACAGAATGATTCTGTGTAGTTTATATTTGGAGACATTCCTTTTTCCACTATTACCCTCTTAGCGCTCCGAATCTCCACTTGCATTTTCTACAGAAAGAGTGTTTCAGAACGGCTCAATCAAAACTAAGGTTCAACTCTTTTAGTTGAACAAACAGAACAGAAAGAAGTTTCACACAATTCTTCTGTGTAGTTTTTATTTGTAGACATTCTTTTTCCCAATATAGGCCTCCTAGCGCTCAGAATGTCCAATTGCAGTTTCTACAGAAAGAGTGTTTCAGAACGGCTCAATCAAAAGTAAGGTTCAACTCTGTTAGTTGAATGCACAGAACAGAAAGAAGTTTCATACAATGCTTCTGTGTAGTTTATATTTGAACATATTCTTTTTTCCACTATTACCCACTTAGCGCTACGAATGTCCAGTTGCATTTTCTACAGACAGAGTGTTTCAAAACTGCTCAATCAAAAGTATGGTTTAACTCTGTTAGCTGAATGCTCAGATAAGAAAGAAGTTTCACAGAATGCTTCTGTGTAGTTTATATTTGAATATATTCCTTTTTCCACTACTACGCTCTTAGCGCTCAAAATGTCCAGTTGCATTTTCTACAGAAAGAGTGTTCAGATCTGCTCAATCAAAAGTATGTTTTAACTCTGTTAGCTGAATGCACAGATCAGAAAGAAGTTTCACCGAATGATTCTGTGTAGTTTATATTTGAAGACATTCCTTTTTCCACTATTACCCTCTTAGCGCTCCGAATCTCCACTTGCATTTTCTACAAAAAGAGTGTTTCATAACTGCTCAATCAAAAATATGTTTTATCTCTGTTAACTGAATATACAGATCAGAAATAAGTTTCACAGAATGCATCTGTGTAGTTTTTATTTGAAGATATTCTTTTTCCCAATGTAGGCCTCTTAGCGCTTAGCATGTCCAATTGCAGTTTCTACAGAAAGAGTGTTTCAGAACGGCTCAATCAAAAGTAAGGTTCAACTCTGTTAGTTGAATGCACAGAACAGAAAGAAGTTTCACAGAATGCTACTGTGTAGTTTATATTTGAATATATACCTTTTTCCACTATTACCCTCTTAGCGCTCCGAATGTCCACTTGCATTTTCTACAGAAAGAGTGTTCAGAACTGCGCAATCAAAAGTATGGTTTAACTCTGTTAGCTTAATGAACATATCAGAAATAAGTTTCACACAATGCTTCTGTGTAGTTTTTATTTGAAGATATTATTTTTCCCAATAGAGGCCTCTTAGCGCTCAGAATGTCCAATTGCAGTTTCTACAGAAAGAGTGTTTCAGAAAGGCTCAATCAAAAGTAAGGTTCAACTCTGTTAGTTGAATGCACAGAACAGAAAGAAGTTTCATACAATGCTTCTGTGTAGTTTATATTTGAACATATTCTTTTTTCCACTATTACCCACTTAGCGCTACGAATGTCCAGTTGCATTTTCTACAGACAGAGTGTTTCAAAACTGCTCAATCAAAAGTATGGTTTAACTCTGTTAGCTGAATGCTCAGATCAGAAAGAAGTTTCACAGAATGCTTCTGTGTAGTTTATATTTGAATATATTCCTTTTTCCACTACTATTCTCTTAGCGCTCCAAATGTCCAGTTGCATTTTCTACAGAAAGAGTGTTCAGATCTGCTCAATCAAAAGTATGGTTTAACTCTGTTAGCTGAATGCACAGATCAGAAAGAAGTTTCACAGAATGATTCTGTGTAGTTTATATTTGGAGACATTCCTTTTTCCACTATTACCCTCTTAGCGCACCGAATCTCCACTTGCATTTTCTACAGAAAGAGTGTTTCAGAACGGCTCAATCAAAACTAAGGTTCAACTCTTTTAGTTGAACAAACAGAACAGAAAGAAGTTTCACACAATTCTTCTGTGTAGTTTTTATTTGTAGACATTCTTTTTCCCAATATAGGCCTCCTAGCGCTCAGAATGTCCAATTGCAGTTTCTAAAGAAAGAGTGTTTCAGAACGGCTCAATCAAAAGTAAGGTTCAACTCTGTTAGTTGAATGCACAGAACAGAAAGAAGTTTCATACAATGCTTCTGTGTAGTTTATATTTGAACATATTCTTTTTTCCACTATTACCCACTTAGCGCTACGAATGTCCAGTTGCATTTTCTACAGACAGAGTGTTTCAAAACTGCTCAATCCAAAGTATGGTTTAACTCTGTTAGCTGAATGCTCAGATCAGAAAGAAGTTTCACAGAATGCTTCTGTGTAGTTTATATTTGAATATATTCCTTTTTCCACTACTACGCTCTTAGCGCTCCAAATGTCCAGTTGCATTTTCTACAGAAAGAGTGTTCAGAACTGCTCAATCAAAAGTATTGTTTAACTCTGTTAGCTGAATGCACAAATCAGAAAGAAGTTTCACCGAATGATTCTGTGTAGTTTATATGTGAAGACATTCCTTTTTCCACTATTACCCTCTTAGCGCTCCGAATCTCCACTTGCATTTTCTACAAAAGGAGTGTTTCACAACTGCTCAGTCAAAAATATGTTTTATCTCTGTTAACTGAATTTACAGATCAGAAATAAGTTTCACAGAATGCATCTGTGTAGTTTTTATTAGAAGATATTCTTTTTCCCAATGTAGGCCTCTTAGCGCTTAGCATGTCCAATTGCAGTTTCTACAGAAAGAGTGTTTCAGAACGGCTCAATCAAAAGTAAGGTTCAACTCTGTTAGTTGAATGCACAGAACAGAAAGAATTTTCACAGAATGCTACTGTGTAGTTTATATTTGAATATATTCCTTTTTCGACTATTACCCTCTTAGCGCTCCGATTGTCCACTTGCATTTTCTACAGAAAGAGTGTTCAGATCTGCTCAATCAAAAGTATGGTTTAACAATGTTAGCTGAATGCACAGATCAGAAAGAAGTTTCACCGAATGATTCTGTGTAGTTTATATTTGAAGACATTCCTTTTTCCACTATTACCCTCTTAGCGCTCCGAATCTCCACTTGCATTTTCTACAAAAGGAGTGTTTCATAACTGCTCAGTCAAAAATATGTTTTATCTCTGTTAACTGAATTTACAGATCAGAAATAAGTTTCACAGAATGCATCTGTGTAGATTTTATTTGAAGATATTCTTTTTCCCAATGTAGGCCTCTTAGCGCTTAGCATGTCCTATTGCAGTTTCTACAGAAAGAGTGTTTCAGAACGGCTCAATCAAAAGTAAGGTTCAACTCTGTTAGTTGAATGCACAGAACAGAAAGAATTTTCACAGAATGCTACTGTGTAGTTTATATTTGAATATATTCCTTTTTCCACTATTACCCTCTTAGCGCTCCGATTGTCCACTTGCATTTTCTACAGAAAGAGTCTTCAGAACTGCACAATCAAAAGTATGGTTTAACTCTGTTAGCTTAATGAACATATCAGAAATAAGTTTCACACAATGCTTCTGTGTAGTTTTTATTTGAAGATATTGTTTTTCCCAATAGAGGCCTCTTAGCGCTCAGAATGTCCAATTGCAGTTTCTACAGAAAGAGTGTTTCAGAAAGGCTCAATCAAAAGTAAGGTTCACCTCTGTTAGTTGAATGCACAGAACAGAAAGAAGTTTCATACAATGCTTCTGTGTAGTTTATATTTGAACATATTCTTTTTTCCACTATTACCCACTTAGCGCTACGAATGTCCAGTTGCATTTTCTACAGACAGAGTGTTTCAAAACTGCTCAATCAAAATTATGGTTTAACTCTGTTAGCTGAATGCTCAGATCAGAAAGAAGTTTCACAGAATGCTTCTGTGTAGTTCATATTTGAATATATTCCTTTTTCCACTACTACCCTCTTAGCGCTCCAAATGTCCAGTTGCGTTTTCTACGGAAAGAGTGTTCAGATCTGCTCAATCAAAAGTATAGTTTAACTCTGATAGCTGAATGCACAGATCAGAAAGAAGTTTCACAGAATGATTCTGTGTAGTTTATATTTGGGGACATTCCTTTTTCCACTATTACCCTCTTAGCGCTCCGAATCTCCACTTGCATTTTCTACAGAAAGAGTGTTTCAGAACGGCTCAATCAAAACTAAGGTTCCACTCTTTTAGTTGAACAAACAGAACAGAAAGAAGTTTCACAAAATTCTTCTGTGCAGTTTTTATTTGTTGACATTCTTTTTCCCAATATAGGCCTCCTAGTGCTCAGAATGTCCAATTGCAGTTTCTACAGAAAGAGTGTTTCAGAACGGCTCAATCAAAAGTAAGGTTCAACTCTGTTAGTTGAATGCACAGAACAGAAAGAAGTTTCATACAATGCTTCTGTGTAGTTTATATTTGAACATATTCTTTTTTCCACTATTACCCACTTAGCGCTACGAATGTCCAGTTGCATTTTCTACAGACAGAGTGTTTCAAAACTGCTCAATCAAAAGTATCGTTTAACTCTGTTAGCTGAATGCTCAGATCAGAAAGAAGTTTCACAGAATGCTTCTGTGTAGTTTATATTTGAATATATTCCTTTTTCCACTACTACGCTCTTAGCGCTCCAAATGTCCAGTTGCATTTTCTACAGAAAGAGTGTTCAGATCTGCTCAATCAAAAGTATGGTTTAACTCTGTTAGCTGAATGCACAGATCAGAAAGAAGTTTCACCGAATGATTCTGTGTAGTTTATATTTGAAGACATTCCTTTTTCCACTATTACCATCTTAGCGCTCCGAATCTCCACTTGCGTTTTCTACAAAAAGAGTGTTTCATAACTGCTCAATCAAAAATATGTTTTATCTCTGTTAACTGAATTTACAGATCAGAAATAAGTTTCACAGAATGCATCTGTGTAGTTTTTATTTGAAGATATTCTTTTTCCCAATGTAGGCCTCTTAGCGCTTAGCATGTCCAATTGCAGTTTCTACAGAAAGAGTGTTTCAGAACGGCTCAATCAAAAGTAAGGTTCAACTCTGTTAGTTGAATGCACAGAACAGAAAGAATTTTCACAGAATGCTTCTGTGTAGTTTATATTTGAATATATTCCTTTTTCCACTATTACCCTCTTAGCGCTCCGAATGTCCACTTGCATTTTCTACAGAAAGAGTGTTCAGAACTTCGCAATCAAAAGTATGTTTTAACTCTGTTAGCTTAATGAACATATCAGAAATAAGTTTCACACAATGCTTCTGTGTAGTTTTTATTTGAAGATACTATTTTTCCCAATATAGGCCTCTTAGCGCTCAGAATGTCCAATTGCAGTTTCTACAGAAAGAGTGTTTCAGAAAGTCTCAATCAAAAGTAAGGTTCAACTCTGTTAGTTGAATGCACAGAACAGAAAGAAGTTTCATACAATGCTTCTGTGTAGTTTATATTTGAACATATTCTTTTTTCCACTATTACCCACTTAACGCTACGAATGTCCAGTTGCATTTTCTACAGACAGAGTGTTTCAAAACTGCTCAATCAAAAGTATGGTTTAACTCTGTTAGCTGAATGCTCAGATCAGAAAGAATTTTCACAGAATGCTTCTGTGTAGTTTATATTTGAATATATTCCTTTTTCCACTACTACTCTCTTAGCGCTCCAAATGTCCAGTTGCATTTTCTACAGAAAGAGTGTTAAGATCTGCTCAATCAAAAGTATGGTTTAACTCTGTTAGCTGAATGCACAGATCAGAAAGAAGTTTCACAGAATGATTCTGTGTAGTTTATATTTGGAGACATTCCTTTTTCCACTATTACCCTCTTAGCGCTCCGAATCTCCACTTGCATTTTCTACAGATAGAGTGTTTCAGAACGGCTCAATCAAAACTAAGGTTCAACTCTTTTAGTTGAACAAACAGAGCAGAAAGAAGTTTCACGCAATTCTTCTGTGTAGTTTTTATTTGTAGACATTCTTTTTCCCGATATAAGCCTCTTAGCGCTCAGAATGCCCAATTGCCGTTTCTACAGAAAGAGTGTTTCAGAACGGCTCAATCAAAAGTAAGTTTCAACCCTGGTAGTTGAATGCACAGAACAGAAAGTAGTTTCACAGAATGCTACTGTGTAGTTTATATTTGAATATATTCCTTTTTCCACTATTACCCTCTTAGCGCTCCGAATGTCCACTTGCATTTTCTACAGAAAGAGTGTTCGGAACTGCGCAATCAAAAGTATGGTTTAACTCTGTTAGCTGAATGCACATTTCAGAAATAAGTTTCACACAATGCTTCTGTGTAGTTTTTATTTGAAGATATTATTTTTCCCAATATAGGCCTCTTAGCGCTGAGAATGTCCAATTGCAATTTCTACGGAAAGAGTGTTTCAGAACGGCTCAATCAAAAGTAAGGTTCAACTCTGTTAGTTGAATGCACAGAACAGAAAGAAGTTTCATACAATGCTTCTGTGTAGTTTATATTGGAACATTTTCTTTTTTCCACTATTACCCTCTTAGCGCTCCGAATCTCCACTTGCATTTTCTACAGAAAGAGTGTTTCAGAACGGCTCAATCAAAAGTAAGGTTCAACTCTTTTAGTTGAACAAACAGAACAGAAAGAAGTTTCACACAATTCTTCTGTGTAGTTTTTATTTGTAGACATTCTTTTTCCCAATATAGGCCTCTTAGCGCTCAGAATGTCCAATTGCAGTTTCTACAGAAAGAGTGTTTCAGAACGGCTCAATCAAAAGTAAGGTTCAACTCTATTAGTTGAATGCACAGAACAGAAAGAAGTTTCATACAATGCTTCTGTGTAGTTTATATTTGAACATATTCTTTTTTCCACTATTACCCACTTAGCGCTACGAATGTCCAGTTGCATTTTCTACAGACAGAGTGTTTCAAAACTGCTCAATCAAAAGTATGGTTTAAATCTGTTAGCTGAATGCTCAGATCAGAAAGAAGTTTCACAGAATGCTTCTGTGTAGTTTATATTTGAATATATTCCTTTTTCCAATACTACCCTCTTAGCGCTCCAAATGTCCAGTTGCATTTTCTACAGAAAGAGTGTTCAGATCTGCTCAATCAAAAGTATGGTTTAACTCTGTTAGCTGAATGCACAGATCAGAAAGGAGTTTCACAGAATGATTCTGTGTACTTTATATTTGAAGACATTCCTTTTTCCACTATTACCCTCTTAGCGATCCGAATCTCCACTTGCATTTTCTACAGAATGAGTGTTTCAGAACGGCTCAATCAAAACTAAGGTTCAACTCTTTTAGTTGAATGAACAGAACAGAAAGAAGTTTCACAGAATGCTTCTGTGTAGTTTATATTTGAATATATTCCTTTTTCTACTATAACCCTCTTAGCGCTCCGAAAGTCCACTTGCATTTTCTACAGAAAGAGTGTTCTGAACTGCACAATCAAAAGTATGGTTTAACTCTGTTAGCTGAATGCACATATCAGAAATAAGTTTCAAACGATGCTTCTGTGTAGTTTTTATTTGAAGATATTATTATTCCCAATATATGCCTCTTAGCGCTCAGAATGTCCAATTGCAGTTTCTACAGAAAGAGTGTTTCAGAACGGCTCAATCAAATGTAAGGTTCAACTCTCTTATTTGAAAGCACAGAACAGAAAGAAGTTTCACAGAATGCTTCTGTGTAGTATTTAGTTGAAGATACTCCTTTTTGGACTATTACCCACTTAGCGCTCCGAATATCCACTGGCAGTTTCTACACAAAGAGTGTTTCAGAACTGCTCCTTCGAAAGTAAGGCTCAACTCTGTTAGTTCAATGCGGAGAACAGAAAGGGGTTTCACAGAATGCTTCTGTGTAATTTTTAATTGGAGATATTCCTTTTTCCTCTATTACAATCTTAGCGCTCCGAATGTCCACTTGCATTTTCTACAAAAAGAGTGTTTCATAACTGCTCAATCAAAAATATGGTTTAGCTCTGTTAACTGAATTTACAGATCAGAAATAAGTTTCAGAGAATGTATCTGTGTAGTTTTTATTTGAAGATATTCTTTTTCCCAATGTAGGCCTCTTAGCGCTTAGAATGTCCAATTGCAGTTTCTACAGAAAGAGTGTTTCAGAACGGCTCAATCAAAATTAAGGTTCAACCCTGGTAGTTGAATGCACAGAACAGAAAGAAGTTTCACAGAATGCTTCTGTGTAGTTTATATTTTAATATATTCCTTTTTCCACTTTTACCCTCTTAGCGCTCCGAATGTCCACTTGCATTTTCTACAGAAAGAGTGTTCTGAACTGCGCAATCAAAAGTATGGTTTAACTCTGTTAGCTGAATGCACATATCAGAAATAAGTTTCAAACAATGCTTCTGTGTAGTTTTTATTTGAAGATATTATTATTCCCAATATTGGCCTCTTAGCGCTCAGAATGTCCAATTGCAGTTTCCACAGAAAGAGTGTTTCAGAACGGCTCAATCAAATGTCAGGTTCAACTCTCTTAGTTGAATGGACAGAACAGAAAGAAGTTTCACAGAATGCTTCTGTGTAGTATTTAGTTGAAGATACTCCTTTTTGGACTATTACCCACTTAGCGCTCCGAATATCCACTGGCAGTTTCTACAGAAAGAGTGTTTCAGAACTGCTCCTTCGAAAGTAAGGCTCAACTCTGTTAGTTCAATGCGGAGAACAGAAAGGGGTTTCAGAGAATGCTTCTGTGTAGTTTTTAATTGGAGATATTCCTTTTTCCTCTATTACAATCTTAGCGCTCCGAATGTCCACTTGCATTTTCTACAAAAAGCGTGTTTCATAACTGCTCAATCAAAAATATGGTTTAGCTGTGTTAACTGCATTTACAGATCAGAAATAAGTTTCAGAGAATGTATCTGTGTAGGTTTTATTTGAAGATATTCTTTTTCCCAATGTAGGCCTCTTAGCGCTTAGAATGTCCAATTGCAGTTTCTACAGAAAGAGTGTTTCAGAACGGCTCAATCAAAATTAAGGTTCAACCCTGGTAGTTGAATGCACAGAACAGAAAGAAGTTTCACAGAATGCTTCTGTGTAGTTTATATTTTAATATATTCCTTTTTCCACTTTTACCCTCTTAGCGCTCCGAATGTCCACTTGCATTTTCTACAGAAAGAGTGTTCTGAACTGCGCAATCAAAAGTATGGTTTAACTCTGTTAGCTGAATGCACATATCAGAAATAAGTTTCAAACAATGCTTCTGTGTAGTTTTTATTTGAAGATATTTTTATTCCCAATATTGGCCTCTTAGCGCTCAGAATGTCCAATTGCAGTTTCCACAGAAAGAGTGTTTCAGAACGGCTCAATCAAATGTCAGGTTCAACTCTCTTAGTTGAATGGACAGAACAGAAAGAAGTTTCACAGAATGCTTCTGTGTAGTATTTAGTTGAAGATACTCCTTTTTGGACTATTACCCACTTAGCGCTCCGAATATCCACTGGCAGTTTCTACACAAAGAGTGTTTCAGAACTTCTCCTTCGAAAGTAAGGCTCAACTCTGTTAGTTCAATGCGGAGAACAGAAAGGGGTTTCAGAGAATGCTTCTGTGTAGTTTTTAATTGGAGATATTCCTTTTTCCTCTATTACAATCTTAGCGCTCCGAATGTCCACTTGCATTTTCTACAAAAAGCGTGTTTCATAACTGCTCAATCAAAAATATGGTTTAGCTGTGTTAACTGCATTTACAGATCAGAAATAAGTTTCAGAGAATGTATCTGTGTAGGTTTTATTTGAAGATATTCTTTTTCCCAATGTAGGCCTCTTAGCGCTTAGAATGTCCAATTGCAGTTTCTACAGAAAGAGTGTTTCAGAACGGCTCAATCAAAAGTAAGGTTCAACTCTGTTAGTTGAATGCACAGAACAGAAAGAAGTTTCACAGAATGCTACTTTGTAGTTTATATTTGAATATATTCCTTTTTCCACTATTACCCTCTTAGCGCTCCGAATGTCCAATGCATTTTCTACAGAAAGAGTGTTCGGAACTGCGCAATCAAAAGTATGGTTTAACTCTGTTAGCTGAATGCACATATCAGAAAAAAGTTTCACACAATGCTTCTGTGTAGTTTTTGTTTGAAGATATTATTTTTCCCATTATAGGCCTCTTAGCGCTCAGAATGTCCAATTGCAGTTTCTACGGAAAGAGTGTTTCAGAACGGCTCAATCAAAAGTAAGGTTCAACTCTGTTAGTTGAATGCACAGAACAGAAAGAATTTTCACAGAATGCTACTGGGTAGTTTATATTTGAATATATTCCTTTTTCCACTATTACCCTCTTAGCGCTCCGAATGTCCACTTGCATTTTCTACAGAAAGAGTGTTCAGAACTGCGCAATCAAAAGTATGGTTTAACTCTGTTAGCTTAATGAAGATATCAGAAATAAGTTTCACACAATGCTTCTGTGTAGTTTTTATTTGAAGATATTATTTTTCCCAATATAGGCCTCTTAGCGCTCAGAATGTCCAATTGCAGTTTCTACAGAAAGAGTGTTTCAGAAAGGCTCAATCAAAAGTAAGGTTCAACTCTGTTAGTTGAATGCACAGAACAGAAAGAAGTTTCATACAATGCTTCTGTGTAGTTTATATTTGAACATATTCTTTTTTCCACTATTACCCACTTAACGCTACGAATGTCCAGTTGCATTTTCTACAGACAGAGTGTTTCAAAACTGCTCAATCAAAAGTATGGTTTAACTCTGTTAGCTGAATGCTCAGATCAGAAAGAAGTTTCACAGAATGCTTCTGTGTAGTTTATATTTGAATATATTCCTTTTTCCACTACTACTCTCTTAGCGCTCCAAATGTCCAGTTGCATTTTCTACAGAAAGAGTGTTCAGATCTGCTCAATCAAAAGTATGGTTTAACTCTGTTAGCTGAATGCACAGATCAGAAAGAAGTTTCACAGAATGAGTCTGTGTAGTTTATATTTGGAGACATTACTTTTTCCACTATTACCCTCTTAGCGCTCCGAATCTCCACTTGCATTTTCTACAGAAAGAGTGTTTCAGAACGGCTCAATCAAAACTAAGGTTCAACTCTTTTAGTTGAACAAACAGAGCAGAAAGAAGTTTCACACAATTCTTCTGTGTAGTTTTTATTTGTAGACATTCTTTTTCCCGATATAGGCCTCTTAGCGCTCAGAATGCCCAATTGCCGTTTCTACAGAAAGAGTGTTTCAGAACGGCTCAATCAAAAGTAAGTTTCAACCCTGGTAGTTGAATGCACAGAACAGAAAGAAGTTTCACAGAATGCTACTGTGTAGTTTATATTTGAATATATTCCTTTTTCCACTATTACCCTCTTAGCGCTCCGAATGTCCACTTGCATTTTCTACAGAAAGAGTGTTCGGAACTGCGCAATCAAAAGTATGGTTTAACTCTGTTAGCTGAATGCACATATCAGAAATAAGTTTCACAAAATGCTTCTGTGTAGTTTTTATTTGAAGATATTATTTTTCCCAATATAGGCATCTTAGCGCTGAGAATGTCCAATTGCAGTTTCTACGGAAAGAGTGTTTCAGAACGGCTCAATCAAAAGTAAGATTCAACTCTGTTAGTTGAATGCACAGAACAGAAAGAAGTTTCATACAATGCTTCTGTGTAG
Organism: Symphalangus syndactylus; assembly: GCF_028878055.3. Taxonomy (NCBI): domain Eukaryota; kingdom Metazoa; phylum Chordata; class Mammalia; order Primates; family Hylobatidae; genus Symphalangus; species Symphalangus syndactylus. The sequence goes on along the minus strand of NC_072425.2, from coordinate 156,021,877 downwards.
TTTATATTGGAACATTTTCTTTTTTCCACTATTACCCACTTAGCGCTACGAATGTTCAGTTGCATTTTCTACAGACAGAGTGTTTCAAAACTGCTCAATCAAAAGTATGGTTTAAATCTGTTAGCTGAATGCTCAGATCAGAAAGAAGTTTCACAGAATGCTTCTGTGTAGTTTATATTTGAATATATTCCTTTTTCCAATACTACCCTCTTAGCGCTCCAAATGTCCAGTTGCATTTTCTACAGAAAGAGTGTTCAGATCTGCTCAATCAAAAGTATGGTTTAACTCTGTTAGCAGAATGCACAGATCAGAAAGGATTTTCACAGAATGATTCTGTGTAGTTTATATTTGAAGACATTCCTTTTTCCACTATTACCCTCTTAGCGATCCGAATCTCCACTTGCATTTTCTACAGAAAGAGTGTTTCAGAACGGCTCAATCAAAACTAAGGTTCAACTCTTTTAGTTGAATGAACAGAACAGAAAGATGTTTCACAGAATGCTTCTGTGTAGTTTTTATTTGTAGATATTCGTTTTCCCAATATAGGCCTCTTTGCGCTCAGAATGTCCAATTGCAGTTTCTACAGAAAGAGTGTTTCAGAACGGCTCAATCAAAAGTAAGGTTCAACCCTGGTAGTTGAATGCACAGAACAGAAAGAAGTTTCACAGAATGCTTCTGTGTAGTTTATATTTGAATATATTCCTTTTTCTACTATAAACCTCTTAGCGCTCCGAAAGTCCACTTGCATTTTCTACAGAAAGAGTGTTCTGAACTGCACAATCAAAAGTATGGTTTAACTCTGTTAGCTGAATGCACATATCAGAAATAAGTTTCAAACGATGCTTCTGTGTAGTTTTTATTTGAAGATATTATTATTCCCAATATATGCCTCTTAGCGCTCAGAATGTCCAATTGCAGTTTCTACAGAAAGAGTGTTTCAGAACGGCTCAATCAAATGTAATGTTCAACTCTCTTATTTGAAAGCACAGAACAGAAAGAAGTTTCACAGAATGCTTCTGTGTAGTATTTAGTTGAAGATACTCCTTTTTGGAATATTACCCACTTAGCGCTCCGAATATCCAATGGCAGTTTCTACACAAAGAGTGTTTCAGAACTGCTCCTTCTAAAGTAAGGCTCAACTCTGTTAGTTGAATGCGGAGAACAGAAAGGGGTTTCAGAGAATGCTTCTGTGTAGTTTTTAATTGGAGATATTCCTTTTTCCTCTATTACAATCATAGCGCTCCGAATGCCCACTTGCATTTTCTACAAAAAGAGTGTTTCATAACTGCTCAATCAAAAATATGGTTTAGCTCTGTTAACTGAATTTACAGATCAGAAATAAGTTTCAGAGAATGTATCTGTGTAGTATTTATTTGAATATATTCTTTTTCCCAATGTAGGCCTCTTAGCGCTTAGAATGTCCAATTGCAGTTTCTACAGAAAAAGTGTTTCAGAACGGCTCAATCAAAATTAAGGTTCAACCCTGGTAGTTGAATGCACAGAACAGAAAGAAGTTTCACAGAATGCTTCTGTGTAGTTTATATTTTAATATATTCCTTTTTCCACTTTTACCCTCTTTGCGCTCCGAATGTCCACTTGCATTTTCTACAGAAAGAGTGTTCTGAACTGCGCAATCAAAAGTATGGTTTAACTCTGTTAGCTGAATGCACATATCAGAAATAAGTTTCAAACAATGCTTCTGTGTAATTTTTATTTGAAGATATTATTATTCCCAATATTGGCCTCTTAGCGCTCAGAATGTCCAATTGCAGTTTCCACAGAAAGAGTGTTTCAGAACGGCTCAATCAAATGTCAGGTTCAACTCTCTTAGTTGAATGGACAGAACAGAAAGAAGTTTCACAGAATGCTTCTGTGTAGTATTTAGTTGAAGATACTCCTTTTTGGACTATTACCCACTTAGCGCTCCGAATATCCACTGGCAGTTTCTACACAAAGAGTGTTTCAGAACTGCTCCTTCGAAAGTAAGGCTCAAATCTGTTAGTTCAATGCGGAGAACAGAAAGGGGTTTCAGAGAATGCTTCTGTGTAGTTTTTAATTGGAGATATTCCTTTTTCCTCTATTACAATCTTAGCGCTCCGAATGTCCACTTGCATTTTCTACAAAAAGCGTGTTTCATAACTGCTCAATCAAAAATATGGTTTAGCTGTGTTAACTGCTTTTACAGATCAGAAATAAGTTTCAGAGAATGTATCTGTGTAGGTTTTATTTGAAGATATTCTTTTTCCCAATGTAGGCCTCTTAGCGCTTAGAATGTTCAATTGCAGTTTCTACAGAAAGAGTGTTTCAGAACGGCTCAATCAAAATTAAGGTTCAACCCTGGTAGTTGAATGCACAGAACAGAAAGAAGTTTCACAGAATGCTTCTGTGTAGTTTATATTTTAATATATTCCTTTTTCCACTTTTACCCTCTTAGCGCTCCGAATGTCCACTTGCATTTTCTACAGAAAGAGTGTTCTGAACTGCGCAATCAAAAGTATGGTTTAACTCTGTTAGCTGAATGCACATATCAGAAATAAGTTTCAAACAATGCTTCTGTGTAGTTTTTATTTGAAGATATTATTATTCCCAATATTGGCCTCTTAGCGCTCAGAATGTCCAATTGCAGTTTCCACAGAAAGAGTGTTTCAGAACGGCTCAATCAAATGTCAGGTTCAACTCTCTTAGTTGAATGGACAGAACAGAAAGAAGTTTCACAGAATGCTTCTGTGTAGTATTTAGTTGAAGATACTCCTTTTTGGACTATTACCCACTTAGCGCTCCGAATATCCACTGGCAGTTTCTACACAAAGAGTGTTTCAGAACTGCTCCTTCGAAAGTAAGGCTCAACACTGTTAGTTCAATGCGGAGAACAGAAAGGGGTTTCAGAGAATGCTTCTGTGTAGTTTTTAATTGGAGATATTCCTTTTTCCTCTATTACAATCTTAGCGCTCCGAATGTCCACTTGCATTTTCTACAAAAAGCGTGTTTCATAACTGCTCATTCAAAAATATGGTTTAGCTGTGTTAACTGCATTTACAGATCAGAAATAAGTTTCAGAGAATGTATCTGTGTAGGTTTTATTTGAAGATATTCTTTTTCCCAATGTAGGCCTCTTAGCGCTCAGAATGTCCAATTGCAGGTTCTACAGAAAGAGTGTTTCAGAACGGCTCAATCAAAAGTAAGGTTCAACTCTGTTTGTTGAATGCACAGAACAGAAAGAAGTTTCACAGAATGCTACTGTGTAGTTTATATTTGAATATATTCCTTTTTCCACTATTACCCTCTTAGCGCTCCGAATGTCCACTTGCATTTTTTACAGAAAGAGTGTTCTGAACTGCGCAACCAAAAGTGTGGTTTAACTCTGTTAGCTGAATGCACATATCGGAAATAAGTTTCAAACAATGCTTCTGGGTATTTTTTATTTGTAGATATTCTTTTTCCCAATATAGGCCTCTTAGCGCTCAGAATGTCCAATTACAGTTTCTACAGAAAGAGATTTTCAGAACGCCTCAATCTAATGTCAGGTTCAACTCTCTTAGTTGAATGCACAGAACAGAAAGAAGTTTCACAGAATGCTTCTGTGTAGTATTTAGTTGAAGATACTCCTTTTTGGACTATTACCCACTTAGCGCTCTGAATATCCACTGGCAATTTCTACACAAAGTGTGTTTCAGAACTGCTCCTTCGAAAGTAAGGCTCAACTCTGTTAGTTGAATGCGGAGAACAGAAAGGGGTTTCAGAGAATGCTTCTGTGTAGTTTTTAATTGGAGATATTCCTTTTCCATCTATTACAATCTTAGCGCTCAGAAGGTCCACTTGCATTTTCTACAAAAAGAGTGTTTCATAACTGCTCAATCAAAAATATGGTTTAGCTCTGTTAACTGAATTTACAGATCAGAAATAAGTTTCAGAGAATGTATCTGTGTAGTTTTTATTTGAAGATATCCTTTATCCCAATGTAGGCCTCTTAGCGCTTAGAATGTCCAATTGCACTTTCTACAGAAAGAGTGTTTCAAAACGGCTCAATCCAAAGTAAGGTTCAAATCTGTTAGTTGAATGCACAGAACAGAAAGAAGTTTCACAGAATGCTACTGTGTAGTTTATATTTGAATATATTCCTTTTTCCACTATTACCCTCTTAGCGCTCCGAAAGTCCAGTTGCATTTTCTACAGAAAGAGTGTTCGGAACTGCGCAATCAAAAGTATGGTTTAACTCTGTTAGCTGAATGCACATATCAGAAATAAGTTTCACACAATGCTTCTGTGTAGTTTATACTTGAAGATATTATTTTTCCCAATATAGGCCTCTTAGCACTCAGAATGTCCAATTGCAGTTTCTACGGAAAGAGTGTTTCAGAACGGCTCAATCAAAAGTAAGGTTCAACTGTGTTAGTTGAATGCACAGAACAGAAAGAAGTTTCATACAATGTTTCTGTGTAGTTTATATTTGAATATATTATTTTTTCCACTATTACCCACTTAGTGCTACGAATGTCCAGTTGCATTTTCTACAGACAGAGTGTTTCAAAACTACTCAATCAAAAGTATGGTTTAACTCTGTTAGCTGAATGCTCAGATCAGAAAGAAGTTTCACAGAATGCTTAGGTGTAGTTTATATTTGAATATATTCCTCTTTCCACTACTACCCTCTTAGCGCTCCAAATGTCCAGTTGCATTTTCTACAGAAAGAGTGTTCAGATCTGCACAATCAAAAGTATTGTTTAACTCTGTTAGCTGAATGCACAGATCAGAAAGAAGTTTCACAGAATGATTCTGTGTAGTTTATATTTGAAGACATTCCTTTTTCCACTGTTACCCTCTTAACGCTCCGAATCTCCACTTGCATTTTCTACAGAAAGAGTGTTTCAGAACGGATCAATCAAAACTAAGGTTCAACTCTTTTAGTTGAATGAACAGAACAGAAAGCAGTTTCACAGAATGCTTCTGTGTAGTTTTTATTTGTAGATATTCTTTTTCCCAATATAGGCCTCTTAGCGCTCAGAATGTCCAATTGCAGTTTCTACAGAAAGAGTGTTTCAGAACGGCTCAATCAAAAGTAAGGTTCAACCCTGGTAGTTGAATGCACAGAACAGAAAGAAGTTTCACAGAATGCTTCTGTGTAGTTTATATTTGAATATATTCCTTTTTCCACTATTACCCTCTTAGCGCTCCGAATGTCCACTTGCATTTTCTACAGAAAGAGTGTTCGGAACTGCGCAATCAAAAGTATGGTTTAACTCTGTTAGCTGAATGCACATATCAGAAATAAGTTTCACACAATGCTTCTGTGTAGTTTATACTTGAAGATATTATTTTTCCCAATATAGGCCTCTTAGCACTCAGAATGTCCAATTGCAGTTTCTACGGAAAGAGTGTTTCAGAACGGCTTAATCAAAAGTAAGGTTCAACTCTGTTAGTTAAATGCACAGAACAGAAAGAAGTTTCATACAATGCTTCTGTGTAGTTTATATTTGAACATATTCTTTTTTCCACTATTACACACTTAGGGCTACGAATGTCCAGTTACATTTTCTACAGACAGAGTGTTTCAAAACTGCTCAATCAAAAGTATGGTTTAAGTCTGTTAGCTGATGCTCAGATCAGAAAGAAGTTTCACAGAATGCTTCTGTGTAGTTTATATTTGAATATATTCCTTTTTCCACTACTACCCTCTAAGCGCTCCAAATGTCCAGTTGCATTTTCTACAGAAAGAGTGTTCAGATCTGCTCAATCAAAAGTATGGTTTAACTCTGTTAGCTGAATGCACATATCAGAAATAAGTTTCACACAATGCTTCTGTGTAGTTTTTATTTGAAGATATTATTTTTCCCAATATAGGCCTCTTAGCGCTCAGAATGTCCAATTGCAGTTTCTACAGAAAGAGTGTTTCAGAACGGCTCAATCAAATGTCAGGTTCAATTCTCTTAGTTGAATGCACAGAACAGAAAGAAGTTTCACAGAATGCTTCTGTGTAGTATTTAGTTGAAGATACTCCTTTTTGGACTGTTCCCCACTAGGCGTTCCGAATATCCACTGGCAGTTTCTACACAAAGAGTGTTTCAGAACTGCTCCTTCGAAAGTAAAGCTCAACTCTGTTAGTTGAATGCGGAGAACAGAAAGGGGTTTCAGAGAATGCTTCTGTGTAGTTTTTAATTGGAGATATTCCTTTTTCCTCTATTACAATCTTAGCGCTCCGAAGGTCCACATGCATTTTCTACAAAAAGAGGGTTTCATAACTGCTCAATCAAAAATATGGTTTAGCTCTGTTAACTGAATTTACAGATCAGAAATAAGTTTCAGAGAATGCATCTGTGTAGTTGTTATTTGAAGATATTCTTTATCGCAATGTAGGCCTCTTAGCGCTTAGAATGTCCAATTGCAGTTTCTACAGAAAGAGTGTTTCAGAACGGCTCAATCAAAAGTAAGGTTAAAATCTGTTAGTTGAATGCACAGAACAGAAAGAAGTTTCACAGAATGCTACTGTGTAGTTTATATTTGAATTTATTCCTTTTTCCACTATTACCCTCTTAGCGCTCCGAATGTCCACTTGCATTTTCTACAGAAAGAGTGTTCGGAACTGCGCAATCAAAAGTATGGTTTAACTCTGTTAGCTGAATGCACATATCAGAAATAAGTTTCACACAATGCTTCTGTGAAGTTTTTATTTGAAGATATTATTTTTCCCAATATAGGCCTCTTAGCGCTCAGAATGTCCAAATGCAGTTTCTACGGAAAGAGTGTTTCAGAACGGCTCAATCAAAAGTAAGGTTCAACTGTGTTAGTTGAATGCACAGAACAGAAAGAAGTTTCATACAATGTTTCTGTGTATTTTATATTTGAACATATTTTTTTTTCCACTATTACCCACTTGGCGCTACGAATGTCCAGTTGCATTTTCTACAGACAGAGTGTTTCAAAACTGCTCAATCAAAAGTATGGTTTAACTCTGTTAGCTGAATGCTCAGATCAGAAAGAAGTTTCACAGAATGCTTCTGTGTAGTTTATATTTGAATATATTCCTCTTTCCACTACTACCCTCTTAGCGCTCCAAATATCCAGTTGCATTTTCTACAGAAAGAGTGTTCAGATCTGCTCAATCAAAAGTATAGTTTAACTCTGTTAGCTGAATGCACAGATCAGAAAGAAGTTTCACAAAATGATTCTGTGTAGTTTATATTTGAAGACATTCCTTTTTCCACTATTACCATCTTAGCGCTCCGAATCTCCACTTGTATTTTCTACAGAAAGACTGTTTCAGAACGGATCAATCAAAACTAAGATTCAACTCTTTTAGTTGAATGAAGAGAACAGAAATAAGTTTCACTGAATGCTTCTGTGTAGTTTTTATTTGTAGATATTCTTTTTCCCAATATAGGCCTCTTAGCGCTCAGAATGTCCAATTGCAGTTTCTACAGAAAGAGTGTTTCAGAATGGCTCAATCAAAATTAAGGTTCAAACCTGGTAGTTGAATGCACAGAACAGAAAGAAATTTCACAGAATGCTTCTGTGTAGTTTATATTTGAATATATTCCTTTTTCCACTATTACCCTCTTAGCGCTCCGAATGTCCACTTGCATTTTTTACAGAAAGAGTGTTCTGAACTGCGCAACCAAAAGTGTGGTTTAACTCTGTTAGCTGAATGCACATATCGGAAATAAGTTTCAAACAATGCTTCTGGGTAGTTTTTATTTGTAGATATTCTTTTTCCCAATATAGGCCTCTTAACGCTCAGAATGTCCAATTGCAGTTTCTACAGAAAGAGATTTTCAGAACGCCTCAATCAAATGTCAGGTTCAACTCTCTTAGTTGAATGCACAGAACAGAAAGAAGTTTCACAGAATGCTTCTGTGTAGTATTTAGTTGAAGATACTACTTTTTGGACTATTACCCACTTAGCGCTCCGAATATCCACTGGCAATTTCTACACAAAGTGTGTTTCAGCACTGCTCCTTCGAAAGTAAGGCTCAACTCTGTTAGTTGAATGCGGAGAACAGAAAGGGGTTTCAGAGAATGCTTCTGTGTAGTTTTTAATTGGAGATATTCCTTTTTCCTCTATTACAATCTTAGCGCTCAGAAGGTCCACTTGCATTTTCTACAAAAAGAGTGTTTCATAACTGCTCAATCAAAAATATGGTTTAGCTCTGTTAACTGAATTTACAGATCAGAAATAAGTTTCAGAGAATGTATCTGTGTAGTTTTTATTTGAAGATATTCTTTATCCCAATGTATGCCTCTTAGCGCTTAGAATGTCCAATTGCAGTTTCTACAGAAAGAGTGTTTCAGAACGGCTCAATCCAAAGTAAGGTCCAAATCTGTTAGTTGAATGCACAGAACAGAAAGAAGTTTCACAGAATGCTACTGTGTAGTTTATATTTGAATATATTGCTTTTTCCACTATTACCCTCTTAGCGCTCCGAATGTCCACTTGCATTTTCTACAGAAAGAGTGTTCGGAACTGCGCAATCAAAAGTATGGTTTAACTCTGTTAGCTGAATGCACATATCAGAAATAAGTTTCACACAATGCTTCTGTGTAGTTTTTATTTGAAGATATTATTTTTCCCAATATAGGCCTTTTAGCGCTCAGAATGACCAATTGCAGTTTCTACGGAAAGAGTGTTTCAGAACGGCTCAATCAAAAGTAAGGTTCAACTCTGTTAGTTGAATGCACAGAACAGAAAGAAGTTTCATACAATGTTTCTGTGTAGTTTATATTTGAACATATTATTTTTTCCACTATTACCCACTTAGTGCTACGAATGTCCAGTTGCATTTTCTACAGACAGAGTGTTTCAAAACTGCTCAATCAAAAGTATGGTTTAACTCTGTTAGCTGAATGCTCAGTTCAGAAAGAAGTTTCACAGAATGCTTCTGTGTAGTTTATATTTGAATATATTCCTCTTTCCACTACTACCCTCTTAGCGCTCCAAATGTCCAGTTGCATTTTCTACAGAAAGAGTGTTCAGATCTGCTCAATCAAAAGTATAGTTTAACTCTGTTAGCTGAATGCACAGATCAGAAAGAAGTTTCACAGAATGATTCTGTGTAGTTTATATTTGAAGACATTCCTTTTTCCACTGTTACCCACTTAGCGCTCCGAATCTCCACTTGCATTTTCTACAGAAAGAGTGTTTCAGAACGGATCAATCAAAACTAAGGTTCAACTCTTTTAGTTGAATGAACAGAACAGAAAGAAGGTTCACAGAATGCTTCTGTGTAGTTTTTATTTGCAGATATTCTTTTTCCCAATATAGGCCTCTTAGCGCTCAGAATGTCCAATTGCAGTTTCTACAGAAAGAGTGTTTCAGAACGGCTCAATCAAAAGTAAGGTTCAACCCTGGTAGTTGCATGCACAGACCAGAAAGAAGTTTCACAGAATGCTTCTGTGTAGTTTATATTTGAATATATTCCTTTTTCCACTATTACCCTCTTAGCGCTCCGAATGTCCACTTGCATTTTCTACAGAAAGAGTGTTCGGAACTGCGCAATCAAAAGTATGGTTTAACTCTGTTAGCTGAATGCACATATCAGAAATAAGTTTCACACAATGCTTCTGTGTAGTTTTTATTTGAAGATATTATTTTTCCCAATATAGGCCTCTTAGCGCTCAGAATGTCCAATTGCAGTTTCTACGGAAAGAGTGTTTCAGAACGGCTCAATCAAAAGTAAGGTTCAACTCTGTTAGTTGAATGCACAGAACAGAAAGAAGTTTCATACAATGCTTCTGTGTAGTTTATATTTGAACATATTCTTTTTTCCACTATTACACACTTAGCGCTAAGAATGTCCAGTTGCATTTTCTACAGACAGAGTGTTTCAAAACTGCTCAATCAAAAGTATGGTTTAAGTCTGTTAGCTGATGCTCAGATCAGAAAGAAGTTTCACAGAATGCTTCTGTGTAGTTTATATTTGAATATATTCCTTTTTCCACTACTACCCTCTTAGCGCTCCAAATGTCCAGTTGCATTTTCTACAGAAAGAGTGTTCAGATCTGCTCAATCAAAAGTATAGTTTAACTCTGTTAGCTGAATTCACAGATCAGAAAGAAGTTTCACAGAATGATTCTGTGTAGTTTATATTTGAAGACATTCCATTTTCCACTAGTACCCTCTTAGCGCTCCGAATCTCCAATTGCATTTTCTACAGAAAGAGTGTTTCAGAACGGATCAATCAAAACTAAGTTTCAACTCTTTTTGTTGAATGAACAGAACAGAAAGAAGTTTCACAGAATGCTTCTGTGTAGTTTTTATTTGTAGATATTCTTTTTCCCAGTATAGGCCTCTTAGCACTCAGAATGTCCAATTGCAGTTTCTACAGAAAGAGTGTTTCAGAACGGCTCAATCAAAAGTAACGTTCAACCCTGGTAGTTGAATGCACAGAACAGAAAGAAGTTTCACAGAATGCTTCTGTGTAGTTTATATTTGAATATATTCCTTTTTCCACTATTACCCTCTTAGCGCTCCGAATGTCCACTTGCATTTTCTACAGAAAGAGTGTTCGGAACTGCGCAATCAAAAGTATGGTTTAACTCTGTTAGCTGAATGCACATATCAGAAATAAGTTTCACACAATGCTTCTGAGTAGTTTATACTTGAAGATATTATTTTTCCCAATAGAGGCCTCTTAGCACTCAGAATGTCCAATTGCAGTTTCTACGGAAAGAGTGTTTCAGAACGGCTCAATCAAAAGTAAGGTTCAACTCTGTTAGTTGAATGCACAGAACAGAAAGAAGTTTCATACAATGCTTCTGTGTAGTTTATATTTGAACATATTCTTTTTTCCACTATTACACACTTAGGGCTACGAATGTCCAGTTGCATTTTCTACAGACAGAGTGTTTCAAAACTGCTCAATCAAAAGTATGGTTTAAGTCTGTTAGCTGATGCTCAGATCAGAAAGAAGTTTCACAGAATGCTTCTGTGTAGTTTATATTTGAATATATTCCTTTTTCCACTACTACCCTCTAAGCGCTCCAAATGTCCAGTTGCATTTTCTACAGAAAGAGTGTTCAGATCTGCTCAATCAAAAGTATGGTTTAACTCTGTTAGCTGAATGCACATATCAGAAATAAGTTTCACACAATGCTTCTGTGTAGTTTTTATTTGAAGATATTCTTTTTCCCAATGTAGGCCTCTTAGCGCTTAGAATGTCCAATTGCAGTTTCTACAGAAAGAGTGTTTCAGAACGGCTCAATCAAAAGTAAGGTTCAAACCTGGTAGTTGAATGCACAGAACAGAAAGATGTTTCACAGAATCCTTCTGTGTAGTTTATATTCGAATATATTCCTTTTTCCACTATTACCCTCTTAGCGCTCCGAATGTCCACTTGCATTTTCTACAGAAAGAGTGTTCTGAACTGCGCAATCAAAAGTATGGTTTAACTCTCTTAGCTGAATGCGCATATCAGAAATAAGTTTCACACAATGCTTCTGTGTAGTTTTTATTTGAAGATATTATTTTTCCCAATATAGGCCTCTTAGCACTCAGAATGTCCAATTGCAGTTTCTACAGAAAGAGTGTTTCAGAACGGCTCAATAAAATGTCAGGTTCAACTCTCTTAGTTGAATGCACAGAACAGAAAGAAGTTTCACAGAATGCTTCTGTGTAGTATTTAGTTGAAGATACTCCTTTTTGGACTGTTACCCACTTAGCGTTCCGAATATCCACTGGCAGTTTCTACACAAAGAGTGTTTCAGAACTGCTCCTTCGAAAGTAAGGCTCAAATCTGTTAGTTGAATGCGGAGAACAGAAAGGGGTTTCAGAGAATGCTTCTGTGTAGTTTTTAATTGGAGATATTAATTTTTCCTGTATTACAATCTTAGCGCACCAAATGTCCAGTTGCATTTTCTACAAAAAGAGTGTTTCATAACTGCTCAATCAAAAATATGGTTTAGCTCTGTTAACTGAATTTACAGATCAGAAATAAGTTTCAGAGAATGTATCGGTGTAGTTTTTATTTGAAGATATTCTTTTTCCCAATGTAGGCCTCTTAGCGCTTAGAATGTCCAATTGCAGTTTCTACAGAAAGAGTGTTTCAGAACGGCTCAATCAAAAGTAAGGTTCAACCCTGGTAGTTGAATGCACAGAACAGAAAGAAGTTTCACAGAATCCTTCTGTGTAGTTTATATTCGAATATATTCCTTTTTCCACTATCACCCTCTTAGCGCTCCGAATGTCCACTTGCATTTTCTACAGAAAGAGTGTTCTGAACTGCCCAATCAAAAGTATAGTTTAACTCTCTTAGCTGAATGCACATATCAGAAATAAGTTTCAAACAATGCTTCTGTGTAGTTTTTATTTGAAGATATTATTTTTCCCAATATAGGCCTCTTAGCGCTCAGAATGTCCAATTGCAGTTTCTACAGAAAGAGTGTTTCAGAACGGCTAAATCAAATGTAAGGTTCAACTCTCTTAGTTGAATGCACAGAACAGAAAGAAGTTTCACTGAATGCTTCTGTGTAGTATTTAGTTGAAGATACTCCTTTTTGGACTATTACCCACTTAGCGCTCCGAATATCCACTGGCAGTTTCTACACAAATTGTGTTTCAGAACTGCTCCTTCAAAAGTAAGGCTCAACTCTGTTAGTTGAATGCGGAGAACAGAAAGGGGTTTCAGAGAATGCTTCTGTGTAGTTTTTAATTGGAGATATTCCTTTTTCCTCTCTTACAATCTTAGCGCTCCGAATGTCCAGTTGCATTTTCTACAAAAATTGTGTTTCATAACTGCTCAATCAAAAATATGGTTTAGCTCTGTTAACTGAATTTACAGATCAGAAATAAGTTTCACAGAATGCATCTGTGTAGTTTTTATTTGAAGATATTCTTTTTCCCAATGTAGGCCTCTTAGCGGTTAGAATGTCCAATTGCAGTTTCTACAGAAAGAGTGTTTCAGAACGGCTCAATCAAAAGTAAGGTTCAACTCTGTTAGTTGAATGCACAGAACAGAAAGAAGTTTCATACAATGCTTCTGTGTAGTTTATATTTGAAGATATTCTTTTTTCCTCTATTACCCACTTAGCGCTACGAATGTCCAGTTGCATTTTCTAGAGACAGAGTGTTTCAAAACTGCTCAATCAAAAGTATGGTTTAACTCTGTTAGCTGAATGCTCAGATCAGAAAGAAGTTTCACAGAATACTTCTGTGTAGTTTATATTTGAATATATTCCTTTTTCCACTACTACCCTCATAGCGCTCCAAATGTCCAGTTGCATTTTCTACAAAAAGAGTGTTCAGATTTGCTCAATCAAAAGTATGGTTTAACTCTGTTAGCTGAATGCACAGATCAGAAAGAAGTTTCAGAGTATTATTCTGTGTAGTTTATATTTGAAGACATTCCTTTTTCCACTATTACCCTCTTAGCGCTCCGAATCTCCACTTTCATTTTCTACAGAAAGAGTGTTTCAGAACGGCTCAATCAAAACTAAGTTTCAAATCTTTTAGTTGAATGAACAGAACAGAAATAAGTTTCAAACAATGCTTCTGTGTAGTTTTTATTTGAAGATATTATTTTTCCCAATATAGCCCTCTTAGCGCTCAGAATATCCAATTGCAGTTTCTACAGAAAGAGTGTTTCAGAACGGCTCAATCAAATGAAAGGTTCAACTCTGTTAGTTGAATGCACAGAACAGAAAGAAGTTTCACAGAATGCTTCTGTGTAGTATTTAGTTGAAGATACTCCTTTTTGGACTATTACCCACTTAGCGCTCCGAATATCCACTCTCAGTTTCTACACAAAGGGTGTTTCAGAACTGCTCCTTCAAATGTAAGGCTCAACTCTGTTAGTTGAATGCGGAGAACAGAAAGGGGTTTCAGAGAATGCTTCTGTGTAGCTTTTAATTGGAGATATTCCTTTTTCCTCTCTTACAGTCTTAGCGCTCCGAATGTCCACTTGCATTTTCTAAAAAAAGAGTGTTTCATAACTGCACAATCAAAAATATGGTTAAGCTCTGTTAACTGAATTTACAGATCAGAAATAAGTTTCACAGAATGCATCTGTGTAGTTTTTATTTGAAGATATTCTTTTTCCCAATGTAGGCCTCTTAGCGCTTAGAATGTCCAATTGCAGTTTCTACAGAAAGACTGTTTCAGAACGGCTCAATCAAAAGTAAGGTTCAACTCTGTTAGTTGAATGCACAGAACAGAAAGAAGTTTCACAGAATGCTACTGTGTAGTTTATATTTGAATATATTCCTTTTTCCACTATTACCCTCTTAGCGCTCCGAATGTCCACTTGCATTTTCTACAGAAAGAGTGTTCGGAACTGCGCAATCAAAAATATGGTTTAACTCTGTTAGCTGAATGCACATATCAGAAATAAGTTTCACACAATGCTTCTGTGTAGTTTTTATTTGAAGATATTATTTTTCCCCATATAGGCCTCTTAGCGCTCAGAATGTCCAATTGCTGTTTCTACATAAAGAGTGTTTCAGAATGGCTCAATCAAAAGTAAGGTTCAACTCTGTTAGTTGAATGCACAGAACAGAAAGTAGTTTCATACAATGCTTCTGTGTAGTTTATGTTTGAACATATTATTTTTTCCACTATTACCTACTTAGCGCTACGAATGTCCAGTTGCATTTTCTACAGACAGAGTGTTTCAAAACTGCTCAATCAAAAGTATGGTTTAACTCTGTTTGCTGAATGCTCAGATCAGAAAGAAGTTTCAAAGAATGCTTCTGTGTAGTTTATATTTGAATATATTCCTTTTTCCACTACTACCCTCTTAGCGCTCCAAATGTCCAGTTGCATTTTCTACAGAAAGAGTGTTCAGATCTGCTCAATCAAAAGTATGGTTTAACTCTGTTAGCTGAATGCACAGATAAGAAAGAAGTTTCACAGAATGATTCTGTGTAGTTTATGTTTGAAGACATTCCTTTTTCCACTATTACCCTCTTAGCGCTCCGAATCTCCACTTGCATTTTCTACAGAAAGAGTGTTTCAGAACGGCTCAATCAAAACTAAAGTTCAAGTCTTTTAGTTGAATGAACAGAACAGAAAGAAGTTTCACAGAATGCATCTGTGTCGTTTTTATTTGAAGATATTCTTTTTCCCAATGTATGCCTCTTAGCGCTTAGAATGTTCAATTGCAGTTTCTACAGAAACAGTGTTTCAGAACGGCTCAATCAAACGTAAGGTTCAACTCTGTTAGTTGAATGCACAGAACAGAAAGAAGTTTCACAGAATGCTTCCGTGTAGTTTATATTTGAATATATTCCTTTTTCCACTATTACCCTCTTAGCGCTCCGAATGTCCACTTGCATTTTCTACAGAAAGAGTGTTCTGAACTGCGCAATCAAAAGTATGGTTTAACTCTGTTAGCTGAATGCACATATCAGAAATAAGTTTCAAACAATGCTTCTGTGTAGTTTTTATTTGAAGATATTATTTTTCCCAAAATAGGCCTCTTAGCGCTCAGAATGTCCAATTGCAGTTTCTACAGAAAGAGTGTTTCAGAATGCCTCAATCAAATGTCAGGTTCAACTCTCTTAGTTGAATGCACAGAACATAAAGAAGTTTCACAGAATGCTTCTGTGTAGTATATAGTTGAAGATACTCCTTTTTGGACTATTACCCAATTAGCGTTCCGAATATCCACTGGCAGTTTCTACACAAAGAGTGTTTCAGAACTGCTCCTTCGAAAGTAAGGCTCAACTCTGTTAGTTGAATGCGGAGAACAGAAAGGGGTATCAGAGAATGCTTCTGTGTATTTTTTAATTGGAGATATTCCTTTTTCCTCTATTACAATCTTAGCGCTCCCAATGTCCACTTGCGTTTTCTACAAAAAGAGTGTTTCATAACTGCTCAATCAAAAATATGGCTTAGCTCTGTTAACTGAATTTACAGATCAGAAATAAGTTTCAGAGAATGTATCTGTGTAGTTTTTATTTGAAGATATTCTTTTTCCCAATGTAGGCCTCTTAGCGCTTAAAATGTCCAATTGCAGTTTCTACAGAAAGAGTGTTTCAGAACGGCTCAATCAAAAGTAAGGTTCAACTCTGTTAGTTGAATGCACAGAACAGAAAGAAGTTTCATACAATGCTTCTGTGTAGTTTATATTTGAACATATTCTTTTTTCCACTATTACCCACTTAGCGCTACCAATGTCCAGTTGCATTTTCTACAGACAGAGTGTTTCAAGACTGCTCAATCAAAAGTATGGTTTAACTCTGTTAGCTGAATGCTCAGATCAGAAAGAAGTTTTACAGAATGCTTCTGTGTAGTTTATATTTGAATATATTCCTTTTTCCACTACTACCCTCTTAGCGCTCCAAATGTCCAGTTGCATTTTCTACAGAAAGAGTGTTCAGATCTGCTCAATCAAAAGTATAGTTTAACTCTGTTAGCTTAATGCACAGATCAGAAAGAAGTTTCACAGAATGATTCTGTGTAGTTTATATTTGAAGATATTCCTTTTTCCACTATTACCCTCTTAGCGCTCCGAATCTCCACTTGCATTTAATACAGAAAGAGTGTTTCAGAACGGATCAATCAAAACTAAGGTTCAACTATTTTAGTTGAATGAACAGAACAGAAAGAAGTATCACAGAATGCTTCTGTGTAGTTTTTATTTGTAGATATTCTTTTGCCCTATATAGGCCTCTTAGCGCTCAGAATGTCCAATTGCAGTTTCTACAGAAAGAGTGTTTCAGAACGGCTCAATCAAATGTAAGGTTCAACTCTCTTAGTTGAATGCACAGAACAGAAAGTAGTTTCACAGAATGCTTCTGTGTAGTATTTAGTTGAAGATAGTCCTTTTTGGACTATTACCCACTTAGCGCTCCGAATATCCACTGGCAGTTTCTACACAAAGAGTGTTTCAGAACTGCTCCTTCAAAAGTAAGGATCAACTCTGTTAGTTGAATGCGGAGAACAGAAAGGGGTTTCAGAGAATGCTTCTGTGTAGTTTTTAATTGGAGATATTCCCTTTTCCTCAATTACAATCTTAGCGCTCCGAATGTCCACTTGCATTTTCTACAAAAAGAGTGTTTCATAACTGCTCAATCAAAAATACGGTTTAGCTCTGTTAACTGAATTTACAGGTCAGAAATAAGTTTCACAGAATGCATCTGTGTAGTTTTTATTTGAAGATATTCTTTTTCCCAATGTAGGCCTCTTAGCGCTTAGAATGTCGAATTGCAGTTTCTACAGAAGGAGTGTTTCAGAACGGATCAATCAAAACTAAGATTCAACCCTTTTAGTTGAATGAACAGAACAGAAAGAAGTTTCACAGAATGCTTCTGTGTAGTTTATATTTGAATATATTCCTTTTTCCACTATTACCCTCTTAGCGCTCCGAATGTCCACTTGCATTTTCTACAGAAAGAGTGTTCGGAACTGCGCAATCAAAAGTATGGTTTAACTCTGTTAGCTGAATGCACATATCAGAAATAAGTTTCACACAATGCTTCTGTGTAGTTTTTATTTGAAGATATTATTTTTCCCAACATAGGCCTCTTAGCGCTCAGAATGTCCAATTGCAGTTTCTACGGAAAGAGAGTTTCAGAACGGCTCAATCAAAAGTAAGGTTCAACTCTGTTAGTTGAATGCACAGAACAGAAAGAAGTTTCAAACAATGTTTCTGTGTAGTTTATATTTGAACATATTATTTTTTCCACTATTACCCACTTAGCGCTACGAATGTCCAGTTGCATTTTCTACAGACAGAGTGTTTCAAAACTGCTCAATCAAAAGTATGGTTTAACTCTGTTAGCTGAATGCTCAGATCAGAAAGAAGTTTCACAGAATGCTTCTGTGTAGTTTATATTTGAATATATTCCTTTTTCCACTACTACCCTCTTAGCGCTCCAAATGTCCAGTTGCATTTTCTACAGAAAGAGTGTTCAGATCTGCTCAATCAAATGTATAGTTTAACTCTGTTAGCTGAATGCACAGATCAGAAAGAAGTTTCACAGAATGATTCTGTGTAGTTTATATTTGAAGACATTCCTTTTTCCACTATTACCCTCTTAGCGCTCCGAAACTCCACTTGCATTTTCTACAGAAAGAGAGTTTCAGAACGGATCAATCAAAACTAAGGTTCAACTCTTTTAGTTGAATGAACAGAACAGAAAGAAGTTTCACAGAATGCTTCTGTGTAGTTTTTATTTGTAGATATTCTTTTTCCCAATATAGGCCTCTTAGCGCTCAGAATGTCCAATTGCAGTTTCTACAGAAAGAGTGTTTCAGAATGGCTCAATCAAAAGTAAGGTTCAACCTTGGTAGTTGAATGCACAGAACAGAAAGAAGTTTCACAGAATGCTTCTGTGTAGTTTATATTTGAATATATTCCTTTTTCCACTATTACCCTCTTAGCGCTCCGTATGTCCACTTGCATTTTCTACAGAAAGAGTGTTCGGAACTGCGCAATCAAAAGTATGTTTTAACTCCGTTAGCTGAATGCACATATCAGAAATAAGTTTCACACAATGCTTCTGTGTAGTTTTTATTTGAAGATATTATTTTTCCCAATATAGGCCCCTTAGCGCTCAGAATGTCCAATTGCATTTTCTACGGAAAGAGTGTTTCAGAACGGCTCAATCAAAAGTAAGGTTCAACACTGTTAGTTGAATGCACAGAACAGAAAGAAGTTTCATACAATGCTTCTGTGTAGTTTGTATTTGAACATATTATTTTTTCCACTATTACCCACTTAGCGCTAATAATGTCCAGTTGCATTTTCTACAGACAGAGTGTTTCAAAACTGCTCAATCAAAAGTATTTTTTAACTCTGTTAGCTGAATGCTCAGATCAGAAAAAGTTTCACAGAATGCTTCTGTGTAGTTTATATTTGAATATATTCCTTTTTCCACTACTACCCTCTTAGCGCTCCAAATGTCCAGTTGCATTTTCTACAGAAAGAGTGTTCAGATCTGCTCAATCAAAAGTATGGTTTAACTCTGTTACCTGAATGCACAGATCAGAAAGAAGTTTCACAGAATGATTCTGTGTTGTTTGCATTTGAAGACATTCCTTTTTCCACTATTACCCCCTTAGCGCTCCGAATCTCCACTTGCATTTTCTACAGAAAGAGTGTTTCAGAACGGCTCAATCAAAACTAAGGTTCAACTCTTTTAGTTGAATGAAGAGAACAGAAAGAAGTTTCACAGAATGCTTCTGTGTAGTTTTTATTTGTAGATATTCTTTTTCCCAATATAGGCCTCTTATCGCTCAGAATGGCCAATTGCAGTTTCTACAGAAAGAGTGTTTCAGAACGGCTCAATCAAAATTAAGGTTCAACCCTGGTAGTTGAATGCACAGAACAGAAAGAAGTTTCACAGAATGCTTCTGTGTAGTTTATATTTTAATATATTCCTTTTTCCACTATTACCCTCTTAGCGCTCCGAATGTCCACTTACATTTTCTACAGAAAGAGTGTTCTGAACTGAGCAATCAAAAGTATGGTTTAACTCTGTTAGCTGAATACACATATCAGAAATAAGTTTCAAACAATGCTTCTGTGTAGTTTTTATTTGAAGATATTATTATTCCCAATATAGGCCTCTCAGCGCTCAGAATGTCCAATTGCAGTTTCTACAGAAAGAGTGTTTCAGAATGCCTCAATCAAATGTCAGGTTCAACTCTCTTAGTTGAATGCACAGAACAGAAAGAAGTTTCACAGAATGCTTCTGTGTAGCTTATATTTGAATATATTCCTTTTTCCACTATTACCCTCTTAGCGCTCCGAATCTCCACTTGCATTTTCTACAGAAAGAGTGTTTCAGAACGGCTCAATCAAAACTAAGTTTCAAATCTTTTAGTTGAATGAACAGAACAGAAAGAAGTTTCACAGAATGCATCTGTGTAGTTTTTATTTGAAGATATTCTTTTTCCCAATGTAGGCCTCTTAGCGCTTAGAATGTCCAATTGCAGTTTCTACAGAAAGAGTGTTTCAGAACGGCTCAATCAAAAGTAAGGTTCAACGCTGTTAGTTGAATGCATAGAACAGAAAGAAGTTTCACAGAATGCTACTGTGTAGTTTATATTTCAATATATACCTTTTTCCACTATTACCCTCTTAGCGCTCCGAATGTCCACTTGCATTTTCTACAGAAAGAGTGTTCGGAACTGCGTAATCAAAAGTATGGTTTAACTCTGTTAGCTGAATGCACATATCAGAAATAAGTTTCACACAATGCTTCTGTGTAGTTTTTATTTGAAGATATTATTTTTCCCAATATAGGCCTCTTAGCGCTCAGAATGTCCAATTGCAGTTTCTATGGAAAGAGTGTTTCAGAACGGCTCAATCAAATGTAAGTTTCAACACTGTTAGTTGAATGCACAGAACAGAAAGTAGTTTCATACAATGCTTCTGTGTAGTTTATATTTGAACATATTATTTTTTCCACTATTACCCACTTAGCGCTACGAATGTCCAGTTGCATTTTCTACAGACAGAGTGTTTCAAAACTGCTCAATCAAAAGTACGGTTTCACTCTGTTAGCTGAATGCTCAGATCAGAAAGAAGTTTCACAGAATGCTTCTGTGTAGTTTATATTTGAATATATTCCTTTTTCCACTACTACACTCTTAGCGCTCCAAATGTCCAGTTGCATTTTCTACAGAATGAGTGTTCAGATCTGCTCATTCAAAAGTATGGTTTAACTCTGTTACCTGAATGCACAGATCAGAAAGTAGTTTCACAGAATGATTCTGTGTTGTTTATATTTGAAGACATTCCTTTTTCCACTATTACCCTCTTAGCGCTCCGAATCTCCACTTGCATTTTCTACAGAAAGAGTGTTTCAGAACGGCTCAATCAAAACTAAGGTTCAACTCTTTTAGTTGAATGAACAGAACAGAAAGAAGTTTCACAGAATGCTTCTGTGTAGTTTTTATTTGTAGATATTCTTTTTCCCAATATAGGCCTCTTAGCGCTCAGAATGTCCAATTGCAGTTTCTACAGAAAGAGTGTTTCAGAACGGCTCAATCAAAAGTAAGGTTCAAACCTGGTAGTTGAATGCACAGAACAGAAAGAAGTTTCACAGAATGCTTCTGTGTAGTTCATATTTGAATATATTCCTTTTTCCACTATTACCCTCTTAGCGCTCCGAATGTCCACTTGCATTTTCTACAGAAAGAGTGTTCGGAACTGCGCAATCAAAAGTATGGTTTAACTCTGTTAGCTGAATGCACATATCAGAAATAAGTTTCACACAATGCTTCTGTGTAGTTTTTATTTGAAGATATTATTTTTCCCAATATAGGCCCCTTAGCGCTCAGAATGTCCAATAGCAGTTTCTACAGAAAGAGTGTTTCAGAACGCCTCAATCAAATGTCAGGTTCAACTCTCTTAGTTGAATGCACAGAACAGAAAGAAGTTTCCCAGAATGCTTCTGTGTAGTATTTAGTTGAAGATACTCCTTTTTGGACTATTACCCACTTAGCGCTCCGAATATCCACTGGCAGTTTCTACACAAAGAGTGTTTCAGAACTGCTCCTTCGAAAGTAAGGCTCAACTCTGTTAGTTGAATGAGGAGAACAGAAAGGGGTTTCAGAGAATGCTTCTGTGTAGTTTTTAATTGGAGATATTCCTTTTTCCTCTATTACAATCTTAGCGCTCCCAATGTCCACTTGCATTTTCTACAAAAAGAGTGTTTCATAACTGCCCAATCAAAAATATGGTTTAGCTCGGTTAACTGAATTTACAGATCAGAAATAAGTTTCAGAGAATGTATCTGTGTAGTTTTTATTTGAAGATATTTTTTTTCCCAATGTAGGCCTCTTAGCGCTTAGAATGTCCAATTGCAGTTTCTACAGAAAGAGTGTTTCAGAACGGCTCAATCAAAAGTAAGGTTCAACTCTGTTAGTTGAATGCACAGAACAGAAAGAAGTTTCACAGAATGCTACTGTGTAGTTTATATTTGAATATATTCCTTTTTCCACTATTACCCTCTTAGCGCTCCGAATGTCCACTTGCATTTTCTACCGAAAGAGTGTTTGAAACTTCGCAATCAAAAGTATGGTTTAACTCTGTTAGCTGAATGCACATATCAGAAATAAGTTTCACACAATGCTTCTGTGTAGTTTTTATTTGAAGATATTATTTTTCCCAATACAGGCCTCTTAGCGCTCAGAATGTCCAATTGCAGTTTCTACGGAAAGAGTGTTTCAGAACGGCTCAATCAAAAGTAAGGTTCAACTCTGTTAGTTGAATGCACAGAACAGAAAGAAGTTTCATACAATGCTTCTGTGTAGTTTATATTTGAACATATTCTTTTTTCCACCATTACCCACTTAGCGCTACGAATGTCCAGTTGCATTTTCTACAGACAGAGTGTTTCAAAACTGCTCAATCAAAAGTATGGTTTAACTCTGTTAGCTGAATGCTCAGATCAGAAAGAAGTTTCACAGAATGCTTCTGTGTAGTTTATATTTGAATATATTACTTTTTCCACTACTACCCTCTTAGCGCTCCAAATGTCCAGTTGCATTTTCTACAGAAAGAGTGTTCAGATCTGCTCAATCAAAAGTATAGTTTAACTCTGTTAGCTGAATGCACAGATCAGAAAGAAGTTTCACAGAATGATTCTGTGTAGTTTATATTTGAAGACATTCCTTTTTCCACTATTACCCTCTTAGCGCTCCGAATCTCCACTTGCATTTTCTACAGAAAGAGTGTTCAGATCTGCTCAATCAAAAGTATGGTTTAACTCTGTTACCTGAATGCACAGATCAGAAAGAAGTTTCACAGAATGATTCTGTGTAGTTTATATTTGAAGACATTCCTTTTTCCAATATTACCCTCTTAGCGCTCCGAATCTCCACTTGCATTTTCTACAGAAAGAGTGTTTCAGAACGGCTCAATCAAAACTAAGGTTCAACTCTTTTAGTTGAATGAACAGAACAGAAAGTAGTTTCACGGAATGCTTCTGTGTGGTTTTTATTTGTAGATATTCTTATTCCCAATATAGGCCTCTTAGCGCTCAGAATGTCCAATTGCAGTTTCTACAGAAAGAGTGTTTCAGAACGGCTCAATCAAAATTAAGGTTCAAACCTGGTAGTTGAATGCACAGAACGGAAAGAAATTTCACAGAATGCTTCTGTGTAGTTTATATTTGAATATATTCCTTTTTCCACTACTACCCTCTTAGCGCTCCGAATGTCCACTTGCATTTTCTACAGAAAGAGTGTTCTGAACTGCGCAATCAAAAGTATGTTTTAACTCTGTTAGCTGAATGCACATATCGGAAATAAGTTTCAAACAATGCTTCTGTGTAGTTTTTATTTGAAGATATTATTATTCCCAATATAGGCCTCTTAGCGCTCAGAATGTCCAATTGCAGTTTCTACAGAAAGAGTGTTTCAGAATGCCTCAATCAAATGTCAGGTTCAACTCTCTTAGTTGAATGCACAGAACAGAAAGAAGTTTCACAGAATGCTTCTGTGTAGTATTTAGTTGAAGATACTCCTTTTTGGACTATTACCCACTTAGCGCTCCGAATATCCACTGGCAGTTTCTACACAAAGATGGTTTCAGAACTGCTCCTTCGAAAGTAAGGCTCAACTCTGTTAGTTGAATGCGGAGAACAGAAAGGGGTTTCAGAGAATGCTTCTGTGTAGTTTTTAATTGGAGATATTCCTTTTTCCTCTCTTACAATCTTAGCGCTCCGAATGTCCACTTGCATTTTCTACAAAAAGTGTGTTTCATAACTGCTCAATCAAAAATATGGTTTAGCTCTGTTAACTGAATTTACAGATCAGAAATAAGTTTCACAGAATGCATCTGTGTAGTTTTTATTTGAAGATATTCTTTTTCCCAATGTAGGCCTCTTAGCGCTTAGAATGTCCAATTGCAGTTTCTACAGAAAGAGTGTTTCAGAACGGCTCAATCAAAAGTAAGGTTCAACTCTGTTAGTTGAATGCACAGAACAGAAAGAAGTTTCATACAATGCTTCTGTGTAGTTTATATTTGAACATATTCTTTTTTCCTCTATTACCCACTTAGCGCTACGAATGTCCAGTTGCATTTTCTACAGACAGAGTGTTTCAAAACTCCTCAATCAAAAGTATGGTTTAACTCTGTTAGCTGAATGCTCAGATCAGAAAGAAGTTTCACAGAATGCTTCTGTGTAGCTTATATTTGAATATATTCCTTTTTCCACTATTACCCTCTTAGCGCTCCGAATCTCCACTTGCATTTTCTACAGAAAGAGTGTTTCAGAACGGCTCAATCAAAACTAAGTTTCAACTCTTTTAGTTGAATGAACAGAACAGAAAGAAGTTTCACAGAATGCATCTGTGTAGTTTTTATTTGAAGATATCCTTTTTCCCAATGTAGGCCTCTTAGCGCTTAGAATGTCCAATTGCAGTTTCTACAGAAAGAGTGTTTCAGAACGGCTCAATCAAAAGTAAGGTTCAACGCTGTTAGTTGAATGCACAGAACAGAAAGAAGTTTCACAGAATGCTACTGTGTAGTTTATATTTCAATATATTCCTTTTTCCAATATTACCCTCTTAGCGCTCAGAATGTCCACTTGCATTTTCTACAGAAAGAGTGTTCGGAACTGCGCAATCAAAAGTATGGTTTAACTCTGTTAGCTGAATGCACATATCAGAAATAAGTTTCACACAATGCTTCTGTGTAGTTTTTATTTGAAGATATTATTTTTCCCAATATAGGCCTCTTAGCGCTCAGAATGTCCAATTGCAGTTTCTACAGAAAGAGTGTTTCAGAACGGCAAAAATCAAAATAAGGTTCATCTCTGTTAGTTTAATGCACAGAACAGAAAGAAGTTTCATACAATGCTAATGTGTTGTTTATATTTGAACATATTCTTTTTTCCACTATTACCCACTTAGCGCTACGAATGTCCAGTTGCATTTTCTACAGACAGAGTGTTTCAAAACTGCTCAATCAAAAGTATGGTTTAACTCTGTTAGCTGAATGCTCAGATCACAAAGAAGTTTCACAGAACGCTTCTGTGTAGTTTATATTTGAATATACTCTTTTTCCACTACTACCCTCTTAGCGCTCCAAATGTCCAGTTGCATTTTCTACAGAAAGAGTGTTCAGATCTGCTCAATCAAAAGTATGGTTTAACTCTGTTAGCTGAATGCACAGATCAGAAAGAAGTTTCACAGAATGATTCTGTGTAGTTTATATTTGAAGACATTTCTTTTTCCACTATTACCCTCTTAGCGCTCCGAATTTCCACTTGCATTTTCTACAGAAAGAGGGTTTCAGAAAGGCTCAATCAAAACTAAGGTTCAACTCTTTTAGTTGAATGAACAGAACAGAAAGAAGTTTCACAGAATGCTTCTGTGTAGTTTTTATTTGTAGATATTCTTTTTCCCAATATAGGCCTCTTAGCGCTCAGAATGTCCAATTGCAGTTTCTACAGAAAGAGTGTTTCAGAACGGCTCAATCAAAAGTAAGGTTCAACCCTGGTACTTGAATGAACAGAACAGAAAGAAGTTTCACAGAATGCTTCTGTGTAGTTTATATTTGAATATATCCCTTTTTCCACTATTACCCTCTTAGCGCTCCGAATGTCCACTTGCATTTTCTACAGAAAGAGTGTTCTGAACTGCGCAATGAAAAGTATGGTTTAACTCTGTTAGCTGAATGCACATATCAGAAATAAGTTTCAAACAATGCTTCTGTGTATTTTTTATTTGAAGATATTATTTTTCCCAATATAGGCCTCTTAGCGCTCAGAATGTCCAATTGCAGTTTCTACAGAAAGAGTGTTTCAGAACGGGTGAATCAAATGTAAGGTTCAACTCTCTTAGTTGAATGCACAGAACAGAAAGAAGTTTCACTGAATGCTTCTGTGTAGTATTTAGTTGAAGATACTCCTTTTTGAACTATTACACACTTAGCGCTCCGAATATCCACTGGCAGTTTCTACACAAAGAGTGTTTCAGAACTGCTCCTTCAAAAGTAAGGCTCAACTCTGTTAGTTGAATGCGGAGAACAGAAAGGGGTTTCAGAGAATGCTTCTGTGTAGTTTTTAATTGGAGATATCCCTTTTTCCTCTATTACAATCTTAGTGCTCCGAATGTCCACTTGCATTTTCTACAGAAAGAGTGTTCTGAACTGCGCAATCAAAAGTATGGTTTAACTCTGTTAGCTGAATGCACATATCAGAAATAAGATTCACACAATGCTTCTGTGTAGTTTTTATTTGAAGATATTATTTTTCCCAATATAGGCCTCTTAGCGCTCAGAATGTCCAATTGCAGTTTCTACAGAAAGAGTGTTTCAGAACGGCTCAATCAAATGTAAGGTTCAACTTTCTTAGTTGAATGCACAGAACAGAAAGAAGTTTCACAGAATGCTTCTGTGTAGTATTTAGTTGAAGATACTCCTTTTTGGACTATTACCCACTTAGCGATCCGAATATCCACTGGCAGTTTCTACACAAAGAGTGTTTCAGAACTGCTCCTTCAAAAGTAAGGCTCAACACTGTTAGTTGAATGCGGAGAACAGAAAGGGGTTTCAGAGAATGCTTCTGTGTAGTTTTTAATTGGAGATATTCCTTTTTCCTCTATTACAATCTTAGCGCTCCTAATGTCCACTTGCATTTTCTACAAAAAGAGTGTTTCATAACTGCTCAATCAAAAATATGGTTTAGCTCTGTTAACTGAATTTACAGATCAGAAATAAGTTTCACAGAATGCATCTGTGTAGTTTTTATTTGAAGATATTTTTTCCCAATGTAGGCCTCTTAGCGCTTAGAATGTCCAATTGCAGTTTCTACAGAAAGAGTGTTTCAGAACGGCTCAATCAAAAGTAAGGTTCAACACTGTTAGTTGAATGCTCAGAAGAGAAAGCAGTTTCACAGAATGCTACTGTGTAGTTTATATTTGAATATATCCCTTTTTCCACTATTACCCTCTTAGCGCTCCGAATGTCCACTTGCATTTTCTACAGAAAGAGTGTTCGGAACTGCGCAATCAAAATATGGTTTAACTCTGTTAGCTGAATGCACATATCAGAAATAAGTCTCACACAATGCTTCTGTGTAGTTTTTATTTGAAGATATTATTTTTCCCAATAGAGGCCTCTTAGCGCTCAGAATGTCCAATTGCATTTTCTACACAAAGAGTGTTTCAGAACGGCTCAATCAAAAGTGAGGTTCAACTCTGTTAGTTGAATTCACAGAACAGAAAGAAGTTTCATACAATGCTTCTGTGTAGTTCATATTTGAACATATTCTTTTTTCCACTATTACCCACTTAGCGCTACGAATGTCCAGTTGCATTTTCTACAGACAGAGTGTTTCAAAACTGCTCAATCAAATATATGGTTTAACTCTGATATCTGAATGCTCAGATCAGAAAGAAGTTTCACAGAATGCTTCTGTGTAGTTTATATTTGAATATATTCCTTTTCCACTACTACCCTCTTAGCGCTCCAAATATCCAGTTGCATTTTCTACAGAAAGAGTGTTCAGATCTGCTCAATCAAAAGTATGGTTTAACTCTGTTACCTGAATGCACAGATCAGAAAGAAGTTTCACAGAATGATTCTGTGTAGTTTATATTTGAAGACATTCCTTTTTCCAATATTACCCTCTTAGCGCTCCGAATCTCCACTTGCATTTTCTACAGAAAGAGTGTTTCAGAACGGCTCAATCAAAACTAAGGTTCAACTCTTTTAGTTGAATGAACAGAACAGAAAGTAGTTTCACGGAATGCTTCTGTGTGGTTTTTATTTGTAGATATTCTTATTCCCAATATAGGCCTCTTAGCGCTCCGAATGTCCAATTGCAGTTTCTACAGAAAGAGTGTTTCAGAACGGCTCAATCAAAATTAAGGTTCAAACCTGGTAGTTGAATGCACAGAACGGAAAGAAATTTCACAGAATGCTTCTGTGTAGTTTATATTTGAATATATTCCTTTTTCCACTACTACCCTCTTAGCGCTCCGAATGTCCACTTGCATTTTCTACAGAAAGAGTGTTCTGAACTGCGCAATCAAAAGTATGTTTTAACTCTGTTAGCTGAATGCACATATCGGAAATAAGTTTCAAACAATGCTTCTGTGTAGTTTTTATTTGAAGATATTATTATTCCCAATATAGGCCTCTTAGCGCTCAGAATGTCCAATTGCAGTTTCTACAGAAATAGTGTTTCAGAATGCCTCAATCAAATGTCAGGTTCAACTCTCTTAGTTGAATGCACAGAACAGAAAGAAGTTTCACAGAATGCTTCTGTGTAGTATTTAGTTGAAGATACTCCTTTTTGGACTATTACCCACTTAGCGCTCCGAATATCCACTGGCAGTTTCTACACAAAGAGGGTTTCAGAACTGCTCCTTCGAAAGTAAGTCTCAACTCTGTTAGTTGAATGCGGAGAACAGAAAGGGGTTTCAGAGAATGCTTCTGTGTAGTTTTTAATTGGAGATATTCCTTTTTCCTCTATTACAATCTTAGCGCTCCTAATGTCCACTTGCATTTTCTACAAAAAGAGTGTTTCATAACTGCTCAATCAAAAATATGGTTTAGCTCTGTTAACTGAATTTACAGATCAGAAATAAGTTTCACCGAATGCATCTGTGTAGTTTTTATTTGAAGATATTTTTTCCCAATGTAGGCCTCTTAGCGCTTAGAATGTCCAATTGCAGTTTCTACAGAAAGAGTGTTTCAGAACGGCTCAATCAAAAGTAAGGTTCAACACTGTTAGTTGAATGCTCAGAAGAGAAAGAAGTTTCACAGAATGCTACTGTGTAGTTTATATTTGAATATATCCCTTTTTCCACTATTACCCTCTTAGCGCTCCGAATGTCCACTTGCATTTTCTACAGAAAGAGTGTTCGGAACTGCGCAATCAAAAGTATGGTTTAACTCTGTTAGCTGAATGCACATATCAGAAATAAGTCTCACACAATGCTTCTGTGTAGTTTTTATTTGAAGATATTTTTTTTCCCAATATAGGCCTCTTAGCGCTCAGAATGTCCAATTGCATTTTCTACACAAAGAGTGTTTCAGAACGGCTCAATCAAAAGTGAGGTTCAACTCTGTTAGTTGAATGCACAGAACAGAAAGAAGTTTCATACAATGCTTCTGTGTAGTTTATATTTGAACATATTCTTTTTTCCACTATTACCCACTTAGCGCTACGAATGTCCAGTTGCATTTTCTACAGACAGAGTGTTTCAAAACTGCTCAATCAAATATATGGTTTAACTCTGATATCTGAATGCTCAGATCAGAAAGAAGTTTCACAGAATGCTTCTGTGTAGTTTATATTTGAATATATTCCTTTTCCACTACTACCCTCTTAGCGCTCCAAATATCCAGTTGCATTTTCTACAGAAAGAGTGTTCAGATCTGCTCAATCAAAAGTATGGTTTAACTCTGTTAGCTGAATGCACAGATCAGAAAGAAGTTTCACAGAATGATTCTGTGTAGTTTATATTTGAAGACATTCCTTTTTCCACTATTACCCTCTTAGCGCTCCGAATCTCCACTTGCATTTTCTACAGAAAGAGTGTTCAGATCTGCTCAATCAAAAGTATGGTTTAACTCTGTTACCTGAATGCACAGATCAGAAAGAAGTTTCACAGAATGATTCTGTGTAGTTTATATTTGAAGACATTCCTTTTTCCAATATTACCCTCTTAGCGCTCCGAATCTCCACTTGCATTTTCTACAGAAAGAGTGTTTCAGAACGGCTCAATCAAAACTAAGGTTCAACTCTTTTAGTTGAATGAACAGAACAGAAAGTAGTTTCACGGAATGCTTCTGTGTGGTTTTTATTTGTAGATATTCTTATTCCCAATATAGGCCTCTTAGCGCTCAGAATGTCCAATTGCAGTTTCTACAGAAAGAGTGTTTCAGAACGGCTCAATCAAAATTAAGGTTCAAACCTGGTAGTTGAATGCACAGAACGGAAAGAAATTTCACAGAATGCTTCTGTGTAGTTTATATTTGAATATATTCCTTTTTCCACTACTACCCTCTTAGCGCTCCGAATGTCCACTTGCATTTTCTACAGAAAGAGTGTTCTGAACTGCGCAATCAAAAGTATGTTTTAACTCTGTTAGCTGAATGCACATATCGGAAATAAGTTTCAAACAATGCTTCTGTGTAGTTTTTATTTGAAGATATTATTATTCCCAATATAGGCCTCTTAGCGCTCAGAATGTCCAATTGCAGTTTCTACAGAAATAGTGTTTCAGAATGCCTCAATCAAATGTCAGGTTCAACTCTCTTAGTTGAATGCACAGAACAGAAAGAAGTTTCATAGAATGCTTCTGTGTAGTATTTAGTTGAAGATACTCCTTTTTGGACTATTACCCACTTAGCGCTCCGAATATCCACTGGCAGTTTCTACACAAAGAGGGTTTCAGAACTGCTCCTTCGAAAGTAAGGCTCAACTCTGTTAGTTGAATGCGGAGAACAGAAAGGGGTTTCAGAGAATGATTCTGTGTAGTTTTTAATTGGAGATATTCCTTTTTCCTCTATTACAATCTTAGCGCTCCTAATGTCCACTTGCATTTTCTACAAAAACAGTGTTTCATAACTGCTCAATCAAAAATATGGTTTAGCTCTGTTAACTGAATTTACAGATCAGAAATAAGTTTCACAGAATGCATCTGTGTAGTTTTTATTTGAAGATATTTTTTCCCAATGTAGGCCTCTTAGCGCTTAGAATGTCCAATTGCAGTTTCTACAGAAAGAGTGTTTCAGAACGGCTCAATCAAAAGTAAGGTTCAACACTGTTAGTTGAATGCTCAGAAGAGAAAGAAGTTTCACAGAATGCTACTGTGTAGTTTATATTTGAATATATCCCTTTTTCCACTATTACCCTCTTAGCGCTCCGAATGTCCACTTGCATTTTCTACAGAAAGAGTGTTCGGAACTGCGCAATCAAAAGTATGGTTTAACTCTGTTAGCTGAATGCACATATCAGAAATAAGTCTCACACAATGCTTCTGTGTAGTTTTTATTTGAAGATTTTTTTTTCCCAATATAGGCCTCTTAGCGCTCAGAATGTCCAATTGCATTTTCTACAGAAAGAGTGTTTCAGAACGGCTCAATCAAAAGTGAGGTTCAACTCTGTTAGTTGAATGCACAGAACAGAAAGAAGTTTCATACAATGCTTCTGTGTAGTTCATATTTGAACATATTCTTTTTTCCACTATTACCCACTTAGCGCTACGAATGTCCAGTTGCATTTTCTACAGACAGAGTGTTTCAAAACTGCTCAATCAAATATATGGTTTAACTCTGATATCTGAATGCTCAGATCAGAAAGAAGTTTCACAGAATGCTTCTGTGTAGTTTATATTTGAATATATTCCTTTTCCACTACTACCCTCTTAGCGCTCCAAATATCCAGTTGCATTTTCTACAGAAAGAGTGTTCAGATCTGCTCAATCAAAAGTATGGTTTAACTCTGTTAGCTGAATGCACAGATCAGAAAGAAGTTTCACAGAATGATTCTGTGTAGTTTATATTTGAAGACATTCCTTTTTCCACTATTACCCTCTTAGCGCTCCGAATCTCCACTTGCATTTTCTACAGAAAGAGTGTTCAGATCTGCTCAATCAAAAGTATGGTTTAACTCTGTTACCTGAATGCACAGATCAGAAAGAAGTTTCACAGAATGATTCTGTGTAGTTTATATTTGAAGACATTCCTTTTTCCAATATTACCCTCTTAGCGCTCCGAATCTCCACTTGCATTTTCTACAGAAAGAGTGTTTCAGAACGGCTCAATCAAAACTAAGGTTCAACTCTTTTAGTTGAATGAACAGAACAGAAAGTAGTTTCACGGAATGCTTCTGTGTGGTTTTTATTTGTAGATATTCTTATTCCCAATATAGGCCTCTTAGCGCTCAGAATGTCCAATTGCAGTTTCTACAGAAAGAGTGTTTCGGAACGGCTCAATCAAAATTAAGGTTCAAACCTGGTAGTTGAATGCACAGAACGGAAAGAAATTTCACAGAATGCTTCTGTGTAGTTTATATTTGAATATATTCCTTTTTCCACTACTACCCTCTTAGCGCTCCGAATGTCCACTTGCATTTTCTACAGAAAGAGTGTTCTGAACTGCGCAATCAAAAGTATGTTTTAACTCTGTTAGCTGAATGCACATATCGGAAATAAGTTTCAAACAATGCTTCTGTGTAGTTTTTATTTGAAGATATTATTATTCCCAATATAGGCCTCTTAGCGCTCAGAATGTCCAATTGCAGTTTCTACAGAAATAGTGTTTCAGAATGCCTCAATCAAATGTCAGGTTCAACTCTCTTAGTTGAATGCACAGAACAGAAAGAAGTGTCACAGAATGCTTCTGTGTAGTATTTAGTTGAAGATACTCCTTTTTGGACTATTACCCACTTAGCGCTCCGAATATCCACTGGCAGTTTCTACACAAAGAGGGTTTCAGAACTGCTCCTTCGAAAGTAAGGCTCAACTCTGTTAGTTGAATGCGGAGAACAGAAAGGGGTTTCAGAGAATGCTTCTGTGTAGTTTTTAATTGGAGATATTCCTTTTTCCTCTATTACAATCTTAGCGCTCCTAATGTCCACTTGCATTTTCTACAAAAAGAGTGTTTCATAACTGCTCAATCAAAAATATGGTTTAGCTCTGTTAACTGAATTTACAGATCAGAAATAAGTTTCACAGAATGCATCTGTGTAGTTTTTATTTGAAGATATTTTTTCCCAATGTAGGCCTCTTAGCGCTTAGAATGTCCAATTGCAGTTTCTACAGAAAGAGTGTTTCAGAACGGCTCAATCAAAAGTAAGGTTCAACACTGTTAGTTGAATGCTCAGAAGAGAAAGAAGTTTCACAGAATGCAACTGTGTAGTTTATATTTGAATATATCCCTTTTTCCACTATTACCCTCTTAGCGCTCCGAATGTCCACTTGCATTTTCTACAGAAAGAGTGTTCGGAACTGCGCAATCAAAAGTATGGTTTAACTCTGTTAGCTGAATGCACATATCAGAAATAAGTCTCACACAATGCTTCTGTGTAGTTTTTATTTGAAGATATTTTTTTTCCCAATATAGGCCTCTTAGCGCTCAGAATGTCCAATTGCATTTTCTACAGAAAGAGTGTTTCAGAACGGCTCAATCAAAAGTGAGGTTCTACTCTGTTAGTTGAATGCACAGAACAGAAAGAAGTTTCATACAATGCTTCTGTGTAGTTCATATTTGAACATATTCTTTTTTCCACTATTACCCACTTAGCGCTACGAATGTCCAGTTGCATTTTCTACAGACAGAGTGTTTCAAAACTGCTCAATCAAATATATGGTTTAACTCTGATATCTGAATGCTCAGATCAGAAAGAAGTTTCACAGAATGCTTCTGTGTAGTTTATATTTGAATATATTCCTTTTCCACTACTACCCTCTTAGCGCTCCAAATATCCAGTTGCATTTTCTACAGAAAGAGTGTTCAGATCTGCTCAATCAAAAGTATGGTTTAACTCTGTTAGCTGAATGCACAGATCAGAAAGAAGTTTCACAGAATGATTCTGTGTAGTTTATATTTGAAGACATTCCTTTTTCCACTATTACCCTCTTAGCGCTCCGAATCTCCACTTGCATTTTCTACAGAAAGAGTGTTCAGATCTGCTCAATCAAAAGTATGGTTTAACTCTGTTACCTGAATGCACAGATCAGAAAGAAGTTTCACAGAATGATTCTGTGTAGTTTATATTTGAAGACATTCCTTTTTCCAATATTACCCTCTTAGCGCTCCGAATCTCCACTTGCATTTTCTACAGAAAGAGTGTTTCAGAACGGCTCAATCAAAACTAAGGTTCAACTCTTTTAGTTGAATGAACAGAACAGAAAGTAGTTTCACGGAATGCTTCTGTGTGGTTTTTATTTGTAGATATTCTTATTCCCAATATAGGCCTCTTAGCGCTCAGAATGTCCAATTGCAGTTTCTACAGAAAGAGTGTTTCAGAACGGCTCAATCAAAATTAAGGTTCAAACCTGGTAGTTGAATGCACAGAACGGAAAGAAATTTCACAGAATGCTTCTGTGTAGTTTATATTTGAATATATTCCTTTTTCCACTACTACCCTCTTAGCGCTCCGAATGTCCACTTGCATTTTCTACAGAAAGAGTGTTCTGAACTGCGCAATCAAAAGTATGTTTTAACTCTGTTAGCTGAATGCACATATCGGAAATAAGTTTCAAACAATGCTTCTGTGTAGTTTTTATTTGAAGATATTATTATTCCCAATATAGGCCTCTTAGCGCTCAGAATGTCCAATTGCAGTTTCTACAGAAATAGTGTTTCAGAATGCCTCAATCAAATGTCAGGTTCAACTCTCTTAGTTGAATGCACAGAACAGAAAGAAGTTTCACAGAATGCTTCTGTGTAGTATTTAGTTGAAGATACTCCTTTTTGGACTATTACCCACTTAGCGCTCCGAATATCCACTGGCAGTTTCTACACAAAGAGGGTTTCAGAACTGCTCCTTCGAAAGTAAGGCTCAACTCTGTTAGTTGAATGCGGAGAACAGAAAGGGGTTTCAGAGAATGCTTCTGTGTAGTTTTTAATTGGAGATATTCCTTTTTCCTCTATTACAATCTTAGCGCTCCTAATGTCCACTTGCATTTTCTACAAAAAGAGTGTTTCATAACTGCTCAATCAAAAATATGGTTTAGCTCTGTTAACTGAATTTACAGATCAGAAATAAGTTTCACCGAATGCATCTGTGTAGTTTTTATTTGAAGATATTTTTTCCCAATGTAGGCCTCTTAGCGCTTAGAATGTCCAATTGCAGTTTCTACAGAAAGAGTGTTTCAGAACGGCTCAATCAAAAGTAAGGTTCAACACTGTTAGTTGAATGCTCAGAAGAGAAAGAAGTTTCACAGAATGCTACTGTGTAGTTTATATTTGAATATATCCCTTTTTCCACTATTACCCTCTTAGCGCTCCGAATGTCCACTTGCATTTTCTACAGAAAGAGTGTTCGGAACTGCGCAATCAAAAGTATGGTTTAACTCTGTTAGCTGAATGCACATATCAGAAATAAGTCTCACACAATGCTTCTGTGTAGTTTTTATTTGAAGATATTTTTTTTTCCCAATATAGGCCTCTTAGCGCTCAGAATGTCCAATTGCATTTTCTACACAAAGAGTGTTTCAGAACGGCTCAATCAAAAGTGAGGTTCAACTCTGTTAGTTGAATGCACAGAACAGAAAGAAGTTTCATACAATGCTTCTGTGTAGTTCATATTTGAACATATTCTTTTTTCCACTATTACCCACTTAGCGCTACGAATGTCCAGTTGCATTTTCTACAGACAGAGTGTTTCAAAACTGCTCAATCAAATATATGGTTTAAATCTGATATCTGAATGCTCAGATCAGAAAGAAGTTTCACAGAATGCTTCTGTGTAGTTTATATTTGAATATATTCCTTTTCCACTACTACCCTCTTAGCGCTCCAAATATCCAGTTGCATTTTCTACAGAAAGAGTGTTCAGATCTGCTCAATCAAAAGTATGGTTTTACTCTGTTAGCTGAATGCACAGATCAGAAAGAAGTTTCACAGAATGATTCTGTGTAGTTTATATTTGAAGACATTCCTTTTTCCACTATTACCCTCTTAGCGCTCCGAATCTCCACTTGCATTTTCTACAGAAAGAGTGTTCAGATCTGCTCAATCAAAAGTATGGTTTAACTCTGTTACCTGAATGCACAGATCAGAAAGAAGTTTCACAGAATGATTCTGTGTAGTTTATATTTGAAGACATTCCTTTTTCCAATATTACCCTCTTAGCGCTCCGAATCTCCACTTGCATTTTCTACAGAAAGAGTGTTTCAGAACGGCTCAATCAAAACTAAGGTTCAACTCTTTTAGTTGAATGAACAGAACAGAAAGTAGTTTCACGGAATGCTTCTGTGTGGTTTTTATTTGTAGATATTCTTATTCCCAATATAGGCCTCTTAGCGCTCAGAATGTCCAATTGCAGTTTCTACAGAAAGAGTGTTTCAGAACGGCTCAATCAAAATTAAGGTTCAAACCTGGTAGTTGAATGCACAGAACGGAAAGAAATTTCACAGAATGCTTCTGTGTAGTTTATATTTGAATATATTCCTTTTTCCACTACTACCCTCTTAGCGCTCCGAATGTCCACTTGCATTTTCTACAGAAAGAGTGTTCTGAACTGCGCAATCAAAAGTATGTTTTAACTCTGTTAGCTGAATGCACATATCGGAAATAAGTTTCAAACAATGCTTCTGTGTAGTTTTTATTTGAAGATATTATTATTCCCAATATAGGCCTCTTAGCGCTCAGAATGTCCAATTGCAGTTTCTACAGAAATAGTGTTTCAGAATGCCTCAATCAAATGTCAGGTTCAACTCTCTTAGTTGAATGCACAGAACAGAAAGAAGTTTCACAGAATGCTTCTGTGTAGTATTTAGTTGAAGATACTCCTTTTTGGACTATTACCCACTTAGCGCTCCGAATATCCACTGGCAGTTTCTACACAAAGAGGGTTTCAGAACTGCTCCTTCGAAAGTAAGGCTCAACTCTGTTAGTTGAATGCGGAGAACAGAAAGGGGTTTCAGAGAATGCTTCTGTGTAGTTTTTAATTGGAGATATTCCTTTTTCCTCTATTACAATCTTAGCGCTCCTAATGTCCACTTGCATTTTCTACAAAAAGAGTGTTTCATAACTGCTCAATCAAAAATATGGTTTAGCTCTGTTAACTGAATTTACAGATCAGAAATAAGTTTCACCGAATGCATCTGTGTAGTTTTTATTTGAAGATATTTTTTCCCAATGTAGGCCTCTTAGCGCTTAGAATGTCCAATTGCAGTTTCTACAGAAAGAGTGTTTCAGAACGGCTCAATCAAAAGTAAGGTTCAACACTGTTAGTTGAATGCTCAGAAGAGAAAGAAGTTTCACAGAATGCTACTGTGTAGTTTATATTTGAATATATCCCTTTTTCCACTATTACCCTCTTAGCGCTCCGAATGTCCACTTGCATTTTCTACAGAAAGAGTGTTCGGAACTGCGCAATCAAAAGTATGGTTTAACTCTGTTAGCTGAATGCACATATCAGAAATAAGTCTCACACAATGCTTCTGTGTAGTTTTTATTTGAAGATATTTTTTTTTCCCAATATAGGCCTCTTAGCGCTCAGAATGTCCAATTGCATTTTCTACACAAAGAGTGTTTCAGAACGGCTCAATCAAAAGTGAGGTTCAACTCTGTTAGTTGAATGCACAGAACAGAAAGAAGTTTCATACAATGCTTCTGTGTAGTTCATATTTGAACATATTCTTTTTTCCACTATTACCCACTTAGCGCTACGAATGTCCAGTTGCATTTTCTACAGACAGAGTGTTTCAAAACTGCTCAATCAAATATATGGTTTAAATCTGATATCTGAATGCTCAGATCAGAAAGAAGTTTCACAGAATGCTTCTGTGTAGTTTATATTTGAATATATTCCTTTTCCACTACTACCCTCTTAGCGCTCCAAATATCCAGTTGCATTTTCTACAGAAAGAGTGTTCAGATCTGCTCAATCAAAAGTATGGTTTTACTCTGTTAGCTGAATGCACAGATCAGAAAGAAGTTTCACAGAATGATTCTGTGTAGTTTATATTTGAAGATATTCCTTTTTCCACTATTACCCTCTTAGCGCTCCGAATCTCCACTTGCATTTTCTACAGAAAGAGTGTTCAGATCTGCTCAATCAAAAGTATGGTTTAACTCTGTTACTTGAATGCACAGATCAGAAAGAAGTTTCACAGAATGATTCTGTGTAGTTTATATTTGAAGACATTCCTTTTTCCAATATTACCCTCTTAGCGCTCCGAATGTCCACTTGCATTTTCTACAGAAAGAGTGTTCGGAACTGCGCAATCAAAAGTATGGTTTAACTCTGTTAGCTGAATGCACATATCAGAAATAAGTCTCACACAATGCTTCTGTGTAGTTTTTATTTGAAGATATTTTTTTTCCCAATATAGGCCTCTTAGCGCTCAGAATGTCCAATTGCATTTTCTACAGAAAGAGTGTTTCAGAACGGCTCAATCAAAAGTGAGGTTCAACTCTGTTAGTTGAATGCACAGAACAGAAAGAAGTTTCATACAATGCTTCTGTGTAGTTCATATTTGAACATATTCTTTTTTCCACTATTACCCACTTAGCCCTACGAATGTCCAGTTGCATTTTCTACAGACAGAGTGTTTCAAAACTGCTCAATCAAATATATGGTTTAACTCTGATATCTGAATGCTCAGATCAGAAAGAAGTTTCACAGAATGCTTCTGTGTAGTTTATATTTGAATATATTCCTTTTCCACTACTACCCTCTTAGCGCTCCAAATATCCAGTTGCATTTTCTACAGAAAGAGTGTTCAGATCTGCTCAATCAAAAGTATGGTTTAACTCTGTTAGCTGAATGCACAGATCAGAAAGAAGTTTCACAGAATGATTCTGTGTAGTTTATATTTGAAGACATTCCTTTTTCCACTATTACCCTCTTAGCGCTCCGAATCTCCACTTGCATTTTCTACAGAAAGAGTGTTCAGATCTGCTCAATCAAAAGTATGGTTTAACTCTGTTACCTGAATGCACAGATCAGAAAGAAGTTTCACAGAATGATTCTGTGTAGTTTATATTTGAAGACATTCCTTTTTCCAATATTACCCTCTTAGCGCTCCGAATCTCCACTTGCATTTTCTACAGAAAGAGTGTTTCAGAACGGCTCAATCAAAACTAAGGTTCAACTCTTTTAGTTGAATGAACAGAACAGAAAGTAGTTTCACGGAATGCTTCTGTGTGGTTTTTATTTGTAGATATTCTTATTCCCAATATAGGCCTCTTAGCGCTCAGAATGTCCAATTGCAGTTTCTACAGAAAGAGTGTTTCAGAACGGCTCAATCAAAATTAAGGTTCAAACCTGGTAGTTGAATGCACAGAACGGAAAGAAATTTCACAGAATGCTTCTGTGTAGTTTATATTTGAATATATTCCTTTTTCCACTACTACCCTCTTAGCGCTCCGAATGTCCACTTGCATTTTCTACAGAAAGAGTGTTCTGAACTGCGCAATCAAAAGTATGTTTTAACTCTGTTAGCTGAATGCACATATCGGAAATAAGTTTCAAACAATGCTTCTGTGTAGTTTTTATTTGAAGATATTATTATTCCCAATATAGGCCTCTTAGCGCTCAGAATGTCCAATTGCAGTTTCTACAGAAATAGTGTTTCAGAATGCCTCAATCAAATGTCAGGTTCAACTCTCTTAGTTGAATGCACAGAACAGAAAGAAGTTTCACAGAATGCTTCTGTGTAGTATTTAGTTGAAGATACTCCTTTTTGGACTATTACCCACTTAGCGCTCCGAATATCCACTGGCAGTTTCTACACAAAGACGGTTTCAGAACTGCTCCTTCGAAAGTAAGGCTCAACTCTGTTAGTTGAATGCGGAGAACAGAAAGGGGTTTCAGAGAATGCTTCTGTGTAGTTTTTAATTGGAGATATTCCTTTTTCCTCTATTACAATCTTAGCGCTCCTAATGTCCACTTGCATTTTCTACAAAAAGTGTGTTTCATAACTGCTCAATCAAAAATATGGTTTAGCTCTGTTAACTGAATTTACAGATCAGAAATAAGTTTCACAGAATGCATCTGTGTAGTTTTTATTTGAAGATATTTTTTCCCAATGTAGGCCTCTTAGCGCTTAGAATGTCCAATTGCAGTTTCTACAGAAAGAGTGTTTCAGAACGGCTCAATCAAAAGTAAGGTTCAACACTGTTAGTTGAATGCTCAGAAGAGAAAGAAGTTTCACAGAATGCAACTGTGTAGTTTATATTTGAATATATCCCTTTTTCCACTATTACCCTCTTAGCGCTCCGAATGTCCACTTGCATTTTCTACAGAAAGAGTGTTCGGAACTGCGCAATCAAAAGTATGGTTTAACTCTGTTAGCTGAATGCACATATCAGAAATAAGTCTCACACAATGCTTCTGTGTAGTTTTTATTTGAAGATATTTTTTTTCCCAATATAGGTCTCTTAGCGCTCAGAATGTCCAATTGCATTTTCTACAGAAAGAGTGTTTCAGAACGGCTCAATCAAAAGTGAGGTTCTACTCTGTTAGTTGAATGCACAGAACAGAAAGAAGTTTCATACAATGCTTCTGTGTAGTTCATATTTGAACATATTCTTTTTTCCACTATTACCCACTTAGCGCTACGAATGTCCAGTTGCATTTTCTACAGACAGAGTGTTTCAAAACTGCTCAATCAAATATATGGTTTAACTCTGATATCTGAATGCTCAGATCAGAAAGAAGTTTCACAGAATGCTTCTGTGTAGTTTATATTTGAATATATTCCTTTTCCACTACTACCCTCTTAGCGCTCCAAATATCCAGTTGCATTTTCTACAGAAAGAGTGTTCAGATCTGCTCAATCAAAAGTATGGTTTAACTCTGTTAGCTGAATGCACAGATCAGAAAGAAGTTTCACAGAATGATTCTGTGTAGTTTATATTTGAAGACATTCCTTTTTCCACTATTACCCTCTTAGCGCTCCGAATCTCCACTTGCATTTTCTACAGAAAGAGTGTTCAGATCTGCTCAATCAAAAGTATGGTTTAACTCTGTTACCTGAATGCACAGATCAGAAAGAAGTTTCACAGAATGATTCTGTGTAGTTTATATTTGAAGACATTCCTTTTTCCAATATTACCCTCTTAGCGCTCCGAATCTCCACTTGCATTTTCTACAGAAAGAGTGTTTCAGAACGGCTCAATCAAAACTAAGGTTCAACTCTTTTAGTTGAATGAACAGAACAGAAAGTAGTTTCACGGAATGCTTCTGTGTGGTTTTTATTTGTAGATATTCTTATTCCCAATATAGGCCTCTTAGCGCTCAGAATGTCCAATTGCAGTTTCTACAGAAAGAGTGTTTCAGAATGGCTCAATCAAAATTAAGGTTCAAACCTGGTAGTTCAATGCACAGAACGGAAAGAAATTTCACAGAATGCTTCTGTGTAGTTTATATTTGAATATATTCCTTTTTCCACTACTACCCTCTTAGCGCTCCGAATGTCCACTTGCATTTTCTACAGAAAGAGTGTTCTGAACTGCGCAATCAAAAGTATGTTTTAACTCTGTTAGCTGAATGCACATATCGGAAATAAGTTTCAAACAATGCTTCTGTGTAGTTTTTATTTGAAGATATTATTATTCCCAATATAGGCCTCTTAGCGCTCAGAATGTCCAATTGCAGTTTCTACAGAAATAGTGTTTCAGAATGCCTCAATCAAATGTCAGGTTCAACTCTCTTAGTTGAATGCACAGAACAGAAAGAAGTTTCACAGAATGCTTCTGTGTAGTATTTAGTTGAAGATACTCCTTTTTGGACTATTACCCACTTAGCGCTCCGAATATCCACTGGCAGTTTCTACACAAAGAGGGTTTCAGAACTGCTCCTTCGAAAGTAAGGCTCAACTCTGTTAGTTGAATGCGGAGAACAGAAAGGGGTTTCAGAGAATGCTTCTGTGTAGTTTTTAATTGGAGATATTCCTTTTTCCTCTATTACAATCTTAGCGCTCCTAATGTCCACTTGCATTTTCTACAAAAAGAGTGTTTCATAACTGCTCAATCAAAAATATGGTTTAGCTCTGTTAACTGAATTTACAGATCAGAAATAAGTTTCACCGAATGCATCTGTGTAGTTTTTATTTGAAGATATTTTTTCCCAATGTAGGCCTCTTAGCGCTTAGAATGTCCAATTGCAGTTTCTACAGAAAGAGTGTGTCAGAACGGCTCAATCAAAAGTAAGGTTCAACACTGTTAGTTGAATGCTCAGAAGAGAAAGAAGTTTCACAGAATGCTACTGTGTAGTTTATATTTGAATATATCCCTTTTTCCA
This sequence comes from Symphalangus syndactylus, assembly GCF_028878055.3. Classification (NCBI taxonomy): domain Eukaryota; kingdom Metazoa; phylum Chordata; class Mammalia; order Primates; family Hylobatidae; genus Symphalangus; species Symphalangus syndactylus. Next base: position 155,980,054 of record NC_072425.2, on the reverse strand, counting down.
CTATTACCCTCTTAGCGCTCAGAATGTCCACTTGCATTTTCTACAGAAAGAGTGTTCGGAACTGCGCAATCAAAAGTATGGTTTAACTCTGTTAGCTGAATGCACATATCAGAAATAAGTCTCACACAATGCTTCTGTGTAGTTTTTATTTGAAGATATTTTTTTTCCCAATATAGGCCTCTTAGCGCTCAGAATGTCCAATTGCATTTTCTACACAAAGAGTGTTTCAGAGCGGCTCAATCAAAAGTGAGGTTCAACTCTGTTAGTCGAATGCACAGAACAGAAAGAAGTTTCATACAATGCTTCTGTGTAGTTCATATTTGAACATATTCTTTTTTCCACTATTACCCACTTAGCGCTACGAATGTCCAGTTGCATTTTCTACAGACAGAGTGTTTCAAAACTGCTCAATCAAATATATGGTTTAAATCTGATATCTGAATGCTCAGATCAGAAAGAAGTTTCACAGAATGCTTCTGTGTAGTTTATATTTGAATATATTCCTTTTCCACTACTACCCTCTTAGCGCTCCAAATATCCAGTTGCATTTTCTACAGAAAGAGTGTTCAGATCTGCTCAATCAAAAGTATGGTTTTACTCTGTTAGCTGAATGCACAGATCAGAAAGAAGTTTCACAGAATGATTCTGTGTAGTTTATATTTGAAGATATTCCTTTTTCCACTATTACCCTCTTAGCGCTCCGAATCTCCACTTGCATTTTCTACAGAAAGAGTGTTCAGATCTGCTCAATCAAAAGTATGGTTTAACTCTGTTACTTGAATGCACAGATCAGAAAGAAGTTTCACAGAATGATTCTGTGTAGTTTATATTTGAAGACATTCCTTTTTCCAATATTACCCTCTTAGCGCTCCGAATGTCCACTTGCATTTTCTACAGAAAGAGTGTTCGGAACTGCGCAATCAAAAGTATGGTTTAACTCTGTTAGCTGAATGCACATATCAGAAATAAGTCTCACACAATGCTTCTGTGTAGTTTTTATTTGAAGATATTTTTTTTCCCAATATAGGCCTCTTAGCGCTCAGAATGTCCAATTGCATTTTCTACAGAAAGAGTGTTTCAGAACGGCTCAATCAAAAGTGAGGTTCAACTCTGTTAGTTGAATGCACAGAACAGAAAGAAGTTTCATACAATGCTTCTGTGTAGTTCATATTTGAACATATTCTTTTTTCCACTATTACCCACTTAGCGCTACGAATGTCCAGTTGCATTTTCTACAGACAGAGTGTTTCAAAACTGCTCAATCAAATATATGGTTTAACTCTGATATCTGAATGCTCAGATCAGAAAGAAGTTTCACAGAATGCTTCTGTGTAGTTTATATTTGAATATATTCCTTTTCCACTACTACCCTCTTAGCGCTCCAAATATCCAGTTGCATTTTCTACAGAAAGAGTGTTCAGATCTGCTCAATCAAAAGTATGGTTTAACTCTGTTAGCTGAATGCACAGATCAGAAAGAAGTTTCACAGAATGATTCTGTGTAGTTTATATTTGAAGACATTCCTTTTTCCACTATTACCCTCTTAGCGCTCCGAATCTCCACTTGCATTTTCTACAGAAAGAGTGTTCAGATCTGCTCAATCAAAAGTATGGTTTAACTCTGTTACCTGAATGCACAGATCAGAAAGAAGTTTCACAGAATGATTCTGTGTAGTTTATATTTGAAGACATTCCTTTTTCCAATATTACCCTCTTAGCGCTCCGAATCTCCACTTGCATTTTCTACAGAAAGAGTGTTTCAGAACGGCTCAATCAAAACTAAGGTTCAACTCTTTTAGTTGAATGAACAGAACAGAAAGTAGTTTCACGGAATGCTTCTGTGTGGTTTTTATTTGTAGATATTCTTATTCCCAATATAGGCCTCTTAGCGCTCAGAATGTCCAATTGCAGTTTCTACAGAAAGAGTGTTTCAGAACGGCTCAATCAAAATTAAGGTTCAAACCTGGTAGTTGAATGCACAGAACGGAAAGAAATTTCACAGAATGCTTCTGTGTAGTTTATATTTGAATATATTCCTTTTTCCACTACTACCCTCTTAGCGCTCCGAATGTCCACTTGCATTTTCTACAGAAAGAGTGTTCTGAACTGCGCAATCAAAAGTATGTTTTAACTCTGTTAGCTGAATGCACATATCGGAAATAAGTTTCAAACAATGCTTCTGTGTAGTTTTTATTTGAAGATATTATTATTCCCAATATAGGCCTCTTAGCGCTCAGAATGTCCAATTGCAGTTTCTACAGAAATAGTGTTTCAGAATGCCTCAATCAAATGTCAGGTTCAACTCTCTTAGTTGAATGCACAGAACAGAAAGAAGTTTCACAGAATGCTTCTGTGTAGTATTTAGTTGAAGATACTCCTTTTTGGACTATTACCCACTTAGCGCTCCGAATATCCACTGGCAGTTTCTACACAAAGAGGGTTTCAGAACTGCTCCTTCGAAAGTAAGGCTCAACTCTGTTAGTTGAATGCGGAGAACAGAAAGGGGTTTCAGAGAATGCTTCTGTGTAGTTTTTAATTGGAGATATTCCTTTTTCCTCTATTACAATCTTAGCGCTCCTAATGTCCACTTGCATTTTCTACAAAAAGAGTGTTTCATAACTGCTCAATCAAAAATATGGTTTAGCTCTGTTAACTGAATTTACAGATCAGAAATAAGTTTCACAGAATGCATCTGTGTAGTTTTTATTTGAAGATATTTTTTCCCAATGTAGGCCTCTTAGCGCTTAGAATGTCCAATTGCAGTTTCTACAGAAAGAGTGTTTCAGAACGGCTCAATCAAAAGTAAGGTTCAACACTGTTAGTTGAATGCTCAGAAGAGAAAGAAGTTTCACAGAATGCTACTGTGTAGTTTATATTTGAATATATCCCTTTTTCCACTATTACCCTCTTAGCGCTCCGAATGTCCACTTGCATTTTCTACAGAAAGAGTGTTCGGAACTGCGCAATCAAAAGTATGGTTTAACTCTGTTAGCTGAATGCACATATCAGAAATAAGTCTCACACAATGCTTCTGTGTAGTTTTTATTTGAAGATATTTTTTTTCCCAATATAGGCCTCTTAGCGCTCAGAATGTCCAATTGCATTTTCTACACAAAGAGTGTTTCAGAACGGCTCAATCAAAAGTGAGGTTCAACTCTGTTAGTTGAATGCACAGAACAGAAAGAAGTTTCATACAATGCTTCTGTGTAGTTCATATTTGAACATATTCTTTTTTCCACTATTACCCACTTAGCGCTACGAATGTCCAGTTGCATTTTCTACAGACAGAGTGTTTCAAAACTGCTCAATCAAATATATGGTTTAACTCTGATATCTGAATGCTCAGATCAGAAAGAAGTTTCACAGAATGCTTCTGTGTAGTTTATATTTGAATATATTCCTTTTCCACTACTACCCTCTTAGCGCTCCAAATATCCAGTTGCATTTTCTACAGAAAGAGTGTTCAGATCTGCTCAATCAAAAGTATGGTTTAACTCTGTTAGCTGAATGCACAGATCAGAAAGAAGTTTCACAGAATGATTCTGTGTAGTTTATATTTGAAGACATTCCTTTTTCCACTATTACCCTCTTAGCGCTCCGAATCTCCACTTGCATTTTCTACAGAAAGAGTGTTCAGATCTGCTCAATCAAAAGTATGGTTTAACTCTGTTACCTGAATGCACAGATCAGAAAGAAGTTTCACAGAATGATTCTGTGTAGTTTATATTTGAAGACATTCCTTTTTCCAATATTACCCTCTTAGCGCTCCGAATCTCCACTTGCATTTTCTACAGAAAGAGTGTTTCAGAACGGCTCAATCAAAACTAAGGTTCAACTCTTTTAGTTGAATGAACAGAACAGAAAGTAGTTTCACGGAATGCTTCTGTGTGGTTTTTATTTGTAGATATTCTTATTCCCAATATAGGCCTCTTAGCGCTCAGAATGTCCAATTGCAGTTTCTACAGAAAGAGTGTTTCAGAACGGCTCAATCAAAATGAAGGTTCAAACTTGGTAGTTGAATGCACAGAACGGAAAGAAATTTCACAGAATGCTTCTGTGTAGTTTATATTTGAATATATTCCTTTTTCCACTACTACCCTCTTAGCGCTCCGAATGTCCACTTGCATTTTCTACAGAAAGAGTGTTCTGAACTGCGCAATCAAAAGTATGTTTTAACTCTGTTAGCTGAATGCACATATCGGAAATAAGTTTCAAACAATGCTTCTGTGTAGTTTTTATTTGAAGATATTATTATTCCCAATATAGGCCTCTTAGCGCTCAGAATGTCCAATTGCAGTTTCTACAGAAATAGTGTTTCAGAATGCCTCAATCAAATGTCAGGTTCAACTCTCTTAGTTGAATGCACAGAACAGAAAGAAGTTTCACAGAATGCTTCTGTGTAGTATTTAGTTGAAGATACTCCTTTTTGGACTATTACCCACTTAGCGCTCCGAATATCCACTGGCAGTTTCTACACAAAGAGGGTTTCAGAACTGCTCCTTCGAAAGTAAGGCTCAACTCTGTTAGTTGAATGCGGAGAACAGAAAGGGGTTTCAGAGAATGCTTCTGTGTAGTTTTTAATTGGAGATATTCCTTTTTCCTCTATTACAATCTTAGCGCTCCTAATGTCCACTTGCATTTTCTACAAAAAGAGTGTTTCATAACTGCTCAATCAAAAATATGGTTTAGCTCTGTTAACTGAATTTACAGATCAGAAATAAGTTTCACAGAATGCATCTGTGTAGTTTTTATTTGAAGATATTTTTTCCCAATGTAGGCCTCTTAGCGCTTAGAATGTCCAATTGCAGTTTCTACAGAAAGAGTGATTCAGAACGGCTCAATCAAAAGTAAGGTTCAACACTGTTAGTTGAATGCTCAGAAGAGAAAGAAGTTTCACAGAATGCTACTGTGTAGTTTATATTTGAATATATCCCTTTTTCCACTATTACCCTCTTAGCGCTCCGAATGTCCACTTGCATTTTCTACAGAAAGAGTGTTCGGAACTGCGCAATCAAAAGTATGGTTTAACTCTGTTAGCTGAATGCACATATCAGAAATAAGTCTCACACAATGCTTCTGTGTAGTTTTTATTTGAAGATATTTTTTTTCCCAATATAGGCCTCTTAGCGCTCAGAATGTCCAATTGCATTTTCTACAGAAAGAGTGTTTCAGAACGGCTCAATCAAAAGTGAGGTTCAACTCTGTTAGTTGAATGCACAGAACAGAAAGAAGTTTCATACAATCCTTCTGTGTAGTTCATATTTGAACATATTCTTTTTTCCACTATTACCCACTTAGCGCTACGAATGTCCAGTTGCATTTTCTACAGACAGAGTGTTTCAAAACTGCTCAATCAAATATATGGTTTAAATCTGATATCTGAATGCTCAGATCAGAAAGAAGTTTCACAGAATGCTTCTGTGTAGTTTATATTTGAATATATTCCTTTTCCACTACTACCCTCTTAGCGCTCCAAATATCCAGTTGCATTTTCTACAGAAAGAGTGTTCAGATCTGCTCAATCAAAAGTATGGTTTAACTCTGTTAGCTGAATGCACAGATCAGAAAGAAGTTTCACAGAATGATTCTGTGTAGTTTATATTTGAAGATATTCCTTTTTCCACTATTACCCTCTTAGCGCTCCGAATCTCCACTTGCATTTTCTACAGAAAGAGTGTTCAGATCTGCTCAATCAAAAGTATGGTTTAACTCTGTTACTTGAATGCACAGATCAGAAAGAAGTTTCACAGAATGATTCTGTGTAGTTTATATTTGAAGACATTCCTTTTTCCAATATTACCCTCTTAGCGCTCCGAATCTCCACTTGCATTTTCTACAGAAAGAGTGTTTCAGAACGGCTCAATCAAAACTAAGGTTCAACTCTTTTAGTTGAATGAACAGAACAGAAAGTAGTTTCACGGAATGCTTCTGTGTGGTTTTTATTTGTAGATATTCTTATTCCCAATATAGGCCTCTTAGCGCTCAGAATGTCCAATTGCAGTTTCTACAGAAAGAGTGTTTCAGAACGGCTCAATCAAAATTAAGGTTCAAACCTGGTAGTTGAATGCACAGAACGGAAAGAAATTTCACAGAATGCTTCTGTGTAGTTTATATTTGAATATATTCCTTTTTCCACTACTACCCTCTTAGCGCTCCGAATGTCCACTTGCATTTTCTACAGAAAGAGTGTTCTGAACTGCGCAATCAAAAGTATGTTTTAACTCTGTTAGCTGAATGCACATATCGGAAATAAGTTTCAAACAATGCTTCTGTGTAGTTTTTATTTGAAGATATTATTATTCCCAATATAGGCCTCTTAGCGCTCAGAATGTCCAATTGCAGTTTCTACAGAAATAGTGTTTCAGAATGCCTCAATCAAATGTCAGGTTCAACTCTCTTAGTTGAATGCACAGAACAGAAAGAAGTTTCACAGAATGCTTCTGTGTAGTATTTAGTTGAAGATACTCCTTTTTGGACTATTACCCACTTAGCGCTCCGAATATCCACTGGCAGTTTCTACACAAAGAGGGTTTCAGAACTACTCCTTCGAAAGTAAGGCTCAACTCTGTTAGTTGAATGCGGAGAACAGAAAGGGGTTTCAGAGAATGCTTCTGTGTAGTTTTTAATTGGAGATATTCCTTTTTCCTCTATTACAATCTTAGCGCTCCTAATGTCCACTTGCATTTTCTACAAAAAGAGTGTTTCATAACTGCTCAATCAAAAATATGGTTTAGCTCTGTTAACTGAATTTACAGATCAGAAATAAGTTTCACAGAATGCATCTGTGTAGTTTTTATTTGAAGATATTTTTTCCCAATGTAGGCCTCTTAGCGCTTAGAATGTCCAATTGCAGTTTCTACAGAAAGAGTGATTCAGAACGGCTCAATCAAAAGTAAGGTTCAACACTGTTAGTTGAATGCTCAGAAGAGAAAGAAGTTTCACAGAATGCTACTGTGTAGTTTATATTTGAATATATCCCTTTTTCCACTATTACCCTCTTAGCGCTCCGAATGTCCACTTGCATTTTCTACAGAAAGAGTGTTCGGAACTGCGCAATCAAAAGTATGGTTTAACTCTGTTAGCTGAATGCACATATCAGAAATAAGTCTCACACAATGCTTCTGTGTAGTTTTTATTTGAAGATATTTTTTTTCCCAATATAGGCCTCTTAGCGCTCAGAATGTCCAATTGCATTTTCTACAGAAAGAGTGTTTCAGAACGGCTCAATCAAAAGTGAGGTTCAACTCTGTTAGTTGAATGCACAGAACAGAAAGAAGTTTCATACAATGCTTCTGTGTAGTTCATATTTGAACATATTCTTTTTTCCACTATTACCCACTTAGCGCTACGAATGTCCAGTTGCATTTTCTACAGACAGAGTGTTTCAAAACTGCTCAATCAAATATATGGTTTAATTCTGATATCTGAATGCTCAGATCAGAAAGAAGTTTCACAGAATGCTTCTGTGTAGTTTATATTTGAATATATTCCTTTTCCACTACTACCCTCTTAGCGCTCCAAATATCCAGTTGCATTTTCTACAGAAAGAGTGTTCAGATCTGCTCAATCAAAAGTATGGTTTAACTCTGTTAGCTGAATGCACAGATCAGAAAGAAGTTTCACAGAATGATTCTGTGTAGTTTATATTTGAAGACATTCCTTTTTCCACTATTACCCTCTTAGCGCTCCGAATCTCCACTTGCATTTTCTACAGAAAGAGTGTTCAGATCTGCTCAATCAAAAGTATGGTTTAACTCTGTTACCTGAATGCACAGATCAGAAAGAAGTTTCACAGAATGATTCTGTGTAGTTTATATTTGAAGACATTCCTTTTTCCAATATTACCCTCTTAGCGCTCCGAATCTCCACTTGCATTTTCTACAGAAAGAGTGTTTCAGAACGGCTCAATCAAAACTAAGGTTCAACTCTTTTAGTTGAATGAACAGAACAGAAAGTAGTTTCACGGAATGCTTCTGTGTGGTTTTTATTTGTAGATATTCTTATTCCCAATATAGGCCTCTTAGCGCTCAGAATGTCCAATTGCAGTTTCTACAGAAAGAGTGTTTCAGAACGGCTCAATCAAAATTAAGGTTCAAACCTGGTAGTTGAATGCACAGAACGGAAAGTAATTTCACAGAATGCTTCTGTGTAGTTTATATTTGAATATATTCCTTTTTCCACTACTACCCTCTTAGCGCTCCGAATGTCCACTTGCATTTTCTACAGAAAGAGTGTTCTGAACTGCGCAATCAAAAGTATGTTTTAACTCTGTTAGCTGAATGCACATATCGGAAATAAGTTTCAAACAATGCTTCTGTGTAGTTTTTATTTGAAGATATTATTATTCCCAATATAGGCCTCTTAGCGCTCAGAATGTCCAATTGCAGTTTCTACAGAAATAGTGTTTCAGAATGCCTCAATCAAATGTCAGGTTCAACTCTCTTAGTTGAATGCACAGAACAGAAAGAAGTTTCACAGAATGCTTCTGTGTAGTATTTAGTTGAAGATACTCCTTTTTGGACTATTACCCACTTAGCGCTCCGAATATCCACTGGCAGTTTCTACACAAAGAGGGTTTCAGAACTGCTCCTTCGAAAGTAAGGCTCAACTCTGTTAGTTGAATGCGGAGAACAGAAAGGGGTTTCAGAGAATGCTTCTGTGTAGTTTTTAATTGGAGATATTCCTTTTTCCTCTATTACAATCTTAGCGCTCCTAATGTCCACTTGCATTTTCTACAAAAAGAGTGTTTCATAACTGCTCAATCAAAAATATGGTTTAGCTCTGTTAACTGAATTTACAGATCAGAAATAAGTTTCACAGAATGCATCTGTGTAGTTTTTATTTGAAGATATTTTTTCCCAATGTAGGCCTCTTAGCGCTTAGAATGTCCAATTGCAGTTTCTACAGAAAGAGTGTTTCAGAACGGCTCAATCAAAAGTAAGGTTCAACACTGTTAGTTGAATGCTCAGAAGAGAAAGAAGTTTCACAGAATGCTACTGTGTAGTTTATATTTGAATATATCCCTTTTTCCACTATTACCCTCTTAGCGCTCCGAATGTCCACTTGCATTTTCTACAGAAAGAGTGTTCGGAACTGCGCAATCAAAAGTATGGTTTAACTCTGTTAGCTGAATGCACATATCAGAAATAAGTCTCACACAATGCTTCTGTGTAGTTTTTATTTGAAGATATTTTTTTTCCCAATATAGGCCTCTTAGCGCTCAGAATGTCCAATTGCATTTTCTACACAAAGAGTGTTTCAGAACGGCTCAATCAAAAGTGAGGTTCAACTCTGTTAGTTGAATGCACAGAACAGAAAGAAGTTTCATACAATGCTTCTGTGTAGTTCATATTTGAACATATTCTTTTTTCCACTATTACCCACTTAGCGCTACGAATGTCCAGTTGCATTTTCTACAGACAGAGTGTTTCAAAACTGCTCAATCAAATATATGGTTTAACTCTGATATCTGAATGCTCAGATCAGAAAGAAGTTTCACAGAATGCTTCTGTGTAGTTTATATTTGAATATATTCCTTTTCCACTACTACCCTCTTAGCGCTCCAAATGTCCAGTTGCATTTTCTACAGAAAGAGTGTTCGGAACTGCGCAATCAAAAGTATGGTTTAACTCTGTTAGCTGAATGCACATATCAGAAATAAGTCTCACACAATGCTTCTGTGTAGTTTTTATTTGAAGATATTTTTTTTCCCAATATAGGCCTCTTAGCGCTCAGAATGTCCAATTGCATTTTCTACAGAAAGAGTGATTCAGAACGGCTCCATCAAAAGTAAGGTTCAACACTGTTAGTTGAATGCTCAGAAGAGAAAGAAGTTTCACAGAATGCTACTGTGTAGTTTATATTTGAATATATCCCTTTTTCCACTATTACCCTCTTAGCGCTCCGAATGTCCACTTGCATTTTCTACAGAAAGAGTGTTCGGAACTGCGCAATCAAAAGTATGGTTTAACTCTGTTAGCTGAATGCACATATCAGAAATAAGTCTCACACAATGCTTCTGTGTAGTTTTTATTTGAAGATATTTTTTTTCCCAATATAGGCCTCTTAGCGCTCAGAATGTCCAATTGCATTTTCTACAGAAAGAGTGTTTCAGAACGGCTCAATCAAAAGTGAGGTTCAACTCTGTTAGTTGAATGCACAGAACAGAAAGAAGTTTCATACAATGCTTCTGTGTAGTTCATATTTGAACATATTCTTTTTTCCACTATTACCCACTTAGCGCTACGAATGTCCAGTTGCATTTTCTACAGACAGAGTGTTTCAAAACTGCTCAATCAAATTTATGGTTTAAATCTGATATCTGAATGCTCAGATCAGAAAGAAGTTTCACAGAATGCTTCTGTGTAGTTTATATTTGAATATATTCCTTTTCCACTACTACCCTCTTAGCGCTCCAAATATCCAGTTGCATTTTCTACAGAAAGAGTGTTCAGATCTGCTCAATCAAAAGTATGGTTTAACTCTGTTAGCTGAATGCACAGATCAGAAAGAAGTTTCACAGAATGATTCTGTGTAGTTTATATTTGAAGATATTCCTTTTTCCACTATTACCCTCTTAGCGCTCCGAATCTCCACTTGCATTTTCTACAGAAAGAGTGTTCAGATCTGCTCAATCAAAAGTATGGTTTAACTCTGTTACTTGAATGCACAGATCAGAAAGAAGTTTCACAGAATGATTCTGTGTAGTTTATATTTGAAGACATTCCTTTTTCCAATATTACCCTCTTAGCGCTCCGAATCTCCACTTGCATTTTCTACAGAAAGAGTGTTTCAGAACGGCTCAATCAAAACTAAGGTTCAACTCTTTTAGTTGAATGAACAGAAGAGAAAGTAGTTTCACGGAATGCTTCTGTGTGGTTTTTATTTGTAGATATTCTTATTCCCAATATAGGCCTCTTAGCGCTCAGAATGTCCAATTGCAGTTTCTACAGAAAGAGTGTTTCAGAACGGCTCAATCAAAATTAAGGTTCAAACCTGGTAGTTGAATGCACAGAACGGAAAGAAATTTCACAGAATGCTTCTGTGTAGTTTATATTTGAATATATTCCTTTTTCCACTACTACCCTCTTAGCGCTCCGAATGTCCACTTGCATTTTCTACAGAAAGAGTGTTCTGAACTGCGCAATCAAAAGTATGTTTTAACTCTGTTAGCTGAATGCACATATCGGAAATAAGTTTCAAACAATGCTTCTGTGTAGTTTTTATTTGAAGATATTATTATTCCCAATATAGGCCTCTTAGCGCTCAGAATGTCCAATTGCAGTTTCTACAGAAATAGTGTTTCAGAATGCCTCAATCAAATGTCAGGTTCAACTCTCTTAGTTGAATGCACAGAACAGAAAGAAGTTTCACAGAATGCTTCTGTGTAGTATTTAGTTGAAGATACTCCTTTTTGGACTATTACCCACTTAGCGCTCCGAATATCCACTGGCAGTTTCTACACAAAGAGGGTTTCAGAACTGCTCCTTCGAAAGTAAGGCTCAACTCTGTTAGTTGAATGCGGAGAACAGAAAGGGGTTTCAGAGAATGCTTCTGTGTAGTTTTTAATTGGAGATATTCCTTTTTCCTCTATTACAATCTTAGCGCTCCTAATGTCCACTTGCATTTTCTACAAAAAGAGTGTTTCATAACTGCTCAATCAAAAATATGGTTTAGCTCTGTTAACTGAATTTACAGATCAGAAATAAGTTTCACAGAATGCATCTGTGTAGTTTTTATTTGAAGATATTTTTTCCCAATGTAGGCCTCTTAGCGCTTAGAATGTCCAATTGCAGTTTCTACAGAAAGAGTGTTTCAGAACGGCTCAATCAAAAGTAAGGTTCAACACTGTTAGTTGAATGCTCAGAAGAGAAAGAAGTTTCACAGAATGCTACTGTGTAGTTTATATTTGAATATATCCCTTTTTCCACTATTACCCTCTTAGCGCTCCGAATGTCCACTTGCATTTTCTACAGAAAGAGTGTTCGGAACTGCGCAATCAAAAGTATGGTTTAACTCTGTTAGCTGAATGCACATATCAGAAATAAGTCTCACACAATGCTTCTGTGTAGTTTTTATTTGAAGATATTTTTTTTCCCAATATAGGCCTCTTAGCGCTCAGAATGTCCAATTGCATTTTCTACAGAAAGAGTGTTTCAGAACGGCTCAATCAAAAGTGAGGTTCAACTCTGTTAGTTGAATGCACAGAACAGAAAGAAGTTTAATACAATGCTTCTGTGTAGTTCATATTTGAACATATTCTTTTTTCCACTATTACCCACTTAGCGCTACGAATGTCCAGTTGCATTTTCTACAGACAGAGTGTTTCAAAACTGCTCAATCAAATATATGGTTTAACTCTGATATCTGAATGCTCAGATCAGAAAGAAGTTTCACAGAATGCTTCTGTGTAGTTTATATATGAATATATTCCTTTTCCACTACTACCCTCTTAGCGCTCCAAATATCCAGTTGCATTTTCTACAGAAAGAGTGTTCAGATCTGCTCAATCAAAAGTATGGTTTAACTCTGTTAGCTGAATGCACAGATCAGAAAGAAGTTTCACAGAATGATTCTGTGTAGTTTATATTTGAAGACATTCCTTTTTCCACTATTACCCTCTTAGCGCTCCGAATCTCCACTTGCATTTTCTACAGAAAGAGTGTTCAGATCTGCTCAATCAAAAGTATGGTTTAACTCTGTTACCTGAATGCACAGATCAGAAAGAAGTTTCACAGAATGATTCTGTGTAGTTTATATTTGAAGACATTCCTTTTTCCAATATTACCCTCTTAGCGCTCCGAATCTCCACTTGCATTTTCTACAGAAAGAGTGTTTCAGAACGGCTCAATCAAAACTAAGGTTCAACTCTTTTAGTTGAATGAACAGAACAGAAAGTAGTTTCACGGAATGCTTCTGTGTGGTTTTTATTTGTAGATATTCTTATTCCCAATATAGGCCTCTTAGCGCTCAGAATGTCCAATTGCAGTTTCTACAGAAAGAGTGTTTCAGAACGGCTCAATCAAAATTAAGGTTCAAACCTGGTAGTTGAATGCACAGAACGGAAAGAAATTTCACAGAATGCTTCTGTGTAGTTTATATTTGAATATATTCCTTTTTCCACTACTACCCTCTTAGCGCTCCGAATGTCCACTTGCATTTTCTACAGAAAGAGTGTTCTGAACTGCGCAATCAAAAGTATGTTTTAACTCTGTTAGCTGAATGCACATATCGGAAATAAGTTTCAAACAATGCTTCTGTGTAGTTTTTATTTGAAGATATTATTATTCCCAATATAGGCCTCTTAGCGCTCAGAATGTCCAATTGCAGTTTCTACAGAAATAGTGTTTCAGAATGCCTCAATCAAATGTCAGGTTCAACTCTCTTAGTTGAATGCACAGAACAGAAAGAAGTTTCACAGAATGCTTCTGTGTAGTATTTAGTTGAAGATACTCCTTTTTGGACTATTACCCACTTAGCGCTCCGAATATCCACTGGCAGTTTCTACACAAAGAGGGTTTCAGAACTGCTCCTTCGAAAGTAAGGCTCAACTCTGTTAGTTGAATGCGGAGAACAGAAAGGGGTTTCAGAGAATGCTTCTGTGTAGTTTTTAATTGGAGATATTCCTTTTTCCTCTATTACAATCTTAGCGCTCCTAATGTCCACTTGCATTTTCTACAAAAAGAGTGTTTCATAACTGCTCAATCAAAAATATGGTTTAGCTCTGTTAACTGAATTTACAGATCAGAAATATGTTTCACAGAATGCATCTGTGTAGTTTTTATTTGAAGATATTTTTTCCCAATGTAGGCCTCTTAGCGCTTAGAATGTCCAATTGCAGTTTCTACAGAAAGAGTGTTTCAGAACGGCTCAATCAAAAGTAAGGTTCAACACTGTTAGTTGAATGCTCAGAAGAGAAAGAAGTTTCACAGAATGCTACTGTGTAGTTTATATTTGAATATATCCCTTTTTCCACTATTACCCTCTTAGCGCTCCGAATGTCCACTTGCATTTTCTACAGAAAGAGTGTTCGGAACTGCGCAATCAAAAGTATGGTTTAACTCTGTTAGCTGAATGCACATATCAGAAATAAGTCTCACACAATGCTTCTGTGTAGTTTTTATTTGAAGATATTTTTTTTCCCAATATAGGCCTCTTAGCGCTCAGAATGTCCAATTGCATTTTCTACAGAAAGAGTGTTTCAGAACGGCTCAATCAAAAGTGAGGTTCAACTCTGTTAGTTGAATGCACAGAACAGAAAGAAGTTTCATACAATGCTTCTGTGTAGTTCATATTTGAACATATTCTTTTTTCCACTATTACCCACTTAGCGCTAAGAATGTCCAGTTGCATTTTCTACAGACAGAGTGTTTCAAAACTGCTCAATCAAATATATGGTTTAAATCTGATATCTGAATGCTCAGATCAGAAAGAAGTTTCACAGAATGCTTCTGTGTAGTTTATATTTGAATATATTCCTTTTCCACTACTACCCTCTTAGCGCTCCAAATATCCAGTTGCATTTTCTACAGAAAGAGTGTTCAGATCTGCTCAATCAAAAGTATGGTTTAACTCTGTTAGCTGAATGCACAGATCAGAAAGAAGTTTCACAGAATGATTCTGTGTAGTTTATATTTGAAGATATTCCTTTTTCCACTATTACCCTCTTAGCGCTCCGAATCTCCACTTGCATTTTCTACAGAAAGAGTGTTCAGATCTGCTCAATCAAACGTATGGTTTAACTCTGTTACTTGAATGCACAGATCAGAAAGAAGTTTCACAGAATGATTCTGTGTAGTTTATATTTGAAGACATTCCTTTTTCCAATATTACCCTCTTAGCGCTCCGAATGTCCACTTGCATTTTCTACAGAAAGAGTGTTCGGAACTGCACAATCAAAAGTATGGTTTAACTCTGTTAGCTGAATGCACATATCAGAAATAAGTCTCACACAATGCTTCTGTGTAGTTTTTATTTGAAGATATTTTTTTTCCCAATATAGGCCTCTTAGCGCTCAGAATGTCCAATTGCATTTTCTACAGAAAGAGTGTTTCAGAACGGCTCAATCAAAAGTGAGGTTCAACTCTGTTAGTTGAATGCACAGAACAGAAAGAAGTTTCATACAATGCTTCTGTGTAGTTCATATTTGAACATATTCTTTTTTCCACTATTACCCACTTAGCGCTACGAATGTCCAGTTGCATTTTCTACAGACAGAGTGTTTCAAAACTGCTCAATCAAATATATGGTTTAATTCTGATATCTGAATGCTCAGATCAGAAAGAAGTTTCACAGAATGCTTCTGTGTAGTTTATATTTGAATATATTCCTTTTCCACTACTACCCTCTTAGCGCTCCAAATATCCAGTTGCATTTTCTACAGAAAGAGTGTTCAGATCTGCTCAATCAAAAGTATCGTTTAACTCTGTTAGCTGAATGCACAGATCAGAAAGAAGTTTCACAGAATGATTCTGTGTAGTTTATATTTGAAGACATTCCTTTTTCCACTATTACCCTCTTAGCGCTCCGAATCTCCACTTGCATTTTCTACAGAAAGAGTGTTCAGATCTGCTCAATCAAAAGTATGGTTTAACTCTGTTACCTGAATGCACAGATCAGAAAGAAGTTTCACAGAATGATTCTGTGTAGTTTATATTTGAAGACATTCCTTTTTCCAATATTACCCTCTTAGCGCTCCGAATCTGCACTTGCATTTTCTACAGAAAGAGTGTTTCAGAACGGCTCAATCAAAACTAAGGTTCAACTCTTTTAGTTGAATGAACAGAACAGAAAGTAGTTTCACGGAATGCTTCTGTGTGGTTTTTATTTGTAGATATTCTTATTCCCAATATAGGCCTCTTAGCGCTCAGAATGTCCAATTGCAGTTTCTACAGAAAGAGTGTTTCAGAACGGCTCAATCAAAATTAAGGTTCAAACCTGGTAGTTGAATGCACAGAACGGAAAGTAATTTCACAGAATGCTTCTGTGTAGTTTATATTTGAATATATTCCTTTTTCCACTACTACCCTCTTAGCGCTCCGAATGTCCACTTGCATTTTCTACAGAAAGAGTGTTCTGAACTGCGCAATCAAAAGTATGTTTTAACTCTGTTAGCTGAATGCACATATCGGAAATAAGTTTCAAACAATGCTTCTGTGTAGTTTTTATTTGAAGATATTATTATTCCCAATATAGGCCTCTTAGCGCTCAGAATGTCCAATTGCAGTTTCTACAGAAATAGTGTTTCAGAATGCCTCAATCAAATGTCAGGTTCAACTCTCTTAGTTGAATGCACAGAACAGAAAGAAGTTTCACAGAATGCTTCTGTGTAGTATTTAGTTGAAGATACTCCTTTTTGGACTATTACCCACTTAGCGCTCCGAATATCCACTGGCAGTTTCTACACAAAGAGGGTTTCAGAACTGCTCCTTCGAAAGTAAGGCTCAACTCTGTTAGTTGAATGCGGAGAACAGAAAGGGGTTTCAGAGAATGCTTCTGTGTAGTTTTTAATTGGAGATATTCCTTTTTCCTCTATTACAATCTTAGCGCTCCTAATGTCCACTTGCATTTTCTACAAAAAGAGTGTTTCATAACTGCTCAATCAAAAATATGGTTTAGCTCTGTTAACTGAATTTACAGATCAGAAATAAGTTTCACAGAATGCATCTGTGTAGTTTTTATTTGAAGATATTTTTTCCCAATGTAGGCCTCTTAGCGCTTAGAATGTCCAATTGCAGTTTCTACAGAAAGAGTGTTTCAGAACGGCTCAATCAAAAGTAAGGTTCAACACTGTTAGTTGAATGCTCAGAAGAGAAAGAAGTTTCACAGAATGCTACTGTGTAGTTTATATTTGAATATATCCCTTTTTCCACTATTACCCTCTTAGCGCTCCGAATGTCCACTTGCATTTTCTACAGAAAGAGTGTTCGGAACTGCGCAATCAAAAGTATGGTTTAACTCTGTTAGCTGAATGCACATATCAGAAATAAGTCTCACACAATGCTTCTGTGTAGTTTTTATTTGAAGATATTTTTTTTCCCAATATAGGCCTCTTAGCGCTCAGAATGTCCAATTGCATTTTCTACAGAAAGAGTGTTTCAGAACGGCTCAATCAAAAGTGAGGTTCAACTCTGTTAGTTGAATGCACAGAACAGAAAGAAGTTTCATACAATCCTTCTGTGTAGTTCATATTTGAACATATTCTTTTTTCCACTATTACCCACTTAGCGCTACGAATGTCCAGTTGCATTTTCTACAGACAGAGTGTTTCAAAACTGCTCAATCAAATATATGGTTTAAATCTGATATCTGAATGCTCAGATCAGAAAGAAGTTTCACAGAATGCTTCTGTGTAGTTTATATTTGAATATATACCTTTTCCACTACTACCCTCTTAGCGCTCCAAATATCCAGTTGCATTTTCTACAGAAAGAGTGTTCAGATCTGCTCAATCAAAAGTATGGTTTAACTCTGTTAGCTGAATGCACAGATCAGAAAGAAGTTTCACAGAATGATTCTGTGTAGTTTATATTTGAAGATATTCCTTTTTCCACTATTACCCTCTTAGCGCTCCGAATCTCCACTTGCATTTTCTACAGAAAGAGTGTTCAGATCTGCTCAATCAAAAGTATGGTTTAACTCTGTTACTTGAATGCACAGATCAGAAAGAAGTTTCACAGAATGATTCTGTGTAGTTTATATTTGAAGACATTCCTTTTTCCAATATTACCCTCTTAGCGCTCCGAATCTCCACTTGCATTTTCTACAGAAAGAGTGTTTCAGAACGGCTCAATCAAAACTAAGGTTCAACTCTTTTAGTTGAATGAACAGAACAGAAAGTAGTTTCACGGAATGCTTCTGTGTGGTTTTTATTTGTAGATATTCTTATTCCCAATATAGGCCTCTTAGCGCTCAGAATGTCCAATTGCAGTTTCTACAGAAAGAGTGTTTCAGAACGGCTCAATCAAAATTAAGGTTCAAACCTGGTAGTTGAATGCACAGAACGGAAAGAAATTTCACAGAATGCTTCTGTGTAGTTTATATTTGAATATATTCCTTTTTCCACTACTACCCTCTTAGCGCTCCGAATGTCCACTTGCATTTTCTACAGAAAGAGTGTTCTGAACTGCGCAATCAAAAGTATGTTTTAACTCTGTTAGCTGAATGCACATATCGGAAATAAGTTTCAAACAATGCTTCTGTGTAGTTTTTATTTGAAGATATTATTATTCCCAATATAGGCCTCTTAGCGCTCAGAATGTCCAATTGCAGTTTCTACAGAAATAGTGTTTCAGAATGCCTCAATCAAATGTCAGGTTCAACTCTCTTAGTTGAATGCACAGAACAGAAAGAAGTTTCACAGAATGCTTCTGTGTAGTATTTAGTTGAAGATACTCCTTTTTGGACTATTACCCACTTAGCGCTCCGAATATCCACTGGCAGTTTCTACACAAAGAGGGTTTCAGAACTACTCCTTCGAAAGTAAGGCTCAACTCTGTTAGTTGAATGCGGAGAACAGAAAGGGGTTTCAGAGAATGCTTCTGTGTAGTTTTTAATTGGAGATATTCCTTTTTCCTCTATTACAATCTTAGCGCTCCTAATGTCCACTTGCATTTTCTACAAAAAGAGTGTTTCATAACTGCTCAATCAAAAATATGGTTTAGCTCTGTTAACTGAATTTACAGATCAGAAATAAGTTTCACAGAATGCATCTGTGTAGTTTTTATTTGAAGATATTTTTTCCCAATGTAGGCCTCTTAGCGCTTAGAATGTCCAATTGCAGTTTCTACAGAAAGAGTGATTCAGAACGGCTCAATCAAAAGTAAGGTTCAACACTGTTAGTTGAATGCTCAGAAGAGAAAGAAGTTTCACAGAATGCTACTGTGTAGTTTATATTTGAATATATCCCTTTTTCCACTATTACCCTCTTAGCGCTCCGAATGTCCACTTGCATTTTCTACAGAAAGAGTGTTCGGAACTGCGCAATCAAAAGTATGGTTTAACTCTGTTAGCTGAATGCACATATCAGAAATAAGTCTCACACAATGCTTCTGTGTAGTTTTTATTTGAAGATATTTTTTTTCCCAATATAGGCCTCTTAGCGCTCAGAATGTCCAATTGCATTTTCTACAGAAAGAGTGTTTCAGAACGGCTCAATCAAAAGTGAGGTTCAACTCTGTTAGTTGAATGCACAGAACAGAAAGAAGTTTCATACAATGCTTCTGTGTAGTTCATATTTGAACATATTCTTTTTTCCACTATTACCCACTTAGCGCTACGAATGTCCAGTTGCATTTTCTACAGACAGAGTGTTTCAAAACTGCTCAATCAAATATATGGTTTAATTCTGATATCTGAATGCTCAGATCAGAAAGAAGTTTCACAGAATGCTTCTGTGTAGTTTATATTTGAATATATTCCTTTTCCACTACTACCCTCTTAGCGCTCCAAATATCCAGTTGCATTTTCTACAGAAAGAGTGTTCAGATCTGCTCAATCAAAAGTATGGTTTAACTCTGTTAGCTGAATGCACAGATCAGAAAGAAGTTTCACAGAATGATTCTGTGTAGTTTATATTTGAAGACATTCCTTTTTCCACTATTACCCTCTTAGCGCTCCGAATCTCCACTTGCATTTTCTACAGAAAGAGTGTTCAGATCTGCTCAATCAAAAGTATGGTTTAACTCTGTTACCTGAATGCACAGATCAGAAAGAAGTTTCACAGAATGATTCTGTGTAGTTTATATTTGAAGACATTCCTTTTTCCAATATTACCCTCTTAGCGCTCCGAATCTCCACTTGCATTTTCTACAGAAAGAGTGTTTCAGAACGGCTCAATCAAAACTAAGGTTCAACTCTTTTAGTTGAATGAACAGAACAGAAAGTAGTTTCACGGAATGCTTCTGTGTGGTTTTTATTTGTAGATATTCTTATTCCCAATATAGGCCTCTTAGCGCTCAGAATGTCCAATTGCAGTTTCTACAGAAAGAGTGTTTCAGAACGGCTCAATCAAAATTAAGGTTCAAACCTGGTAGTTGAATGCACAGAACGGAAAGTAATTTCACAGAATGCTTCTGTGTAGTTTATATTTGAATATATTCCTTTTTCCACTACTACCCTCTTAGCGCTCCGAATGTCCACTTGCATTTTCTACAGAAAGAGTGTTCTGAACTGCGCAATCAAAAGTATGTTTTAACTCTGTTAGCTGAATGCACATATCGGAAATAAGTTTCAAACAATGCTTCTGTGTAGTTTTTATTTGAAGATATTATTATTCCCAATATAGGCCTCTTAGCGCTCAGAATGTCCAATTGCAGTTTCTACAGAAATAGTGTTTCAGAATGCCTCAATCAAATGTCAGGTTCAACTCTCTTAGTTGAATGCACAGAACAGAAAGAAGTTTCACAGAATGCTTCTGTGTAGTATTTAGTTGAAGATACTCCTTTTTGGACTATTACCCACTTAGCGCTCCGAATATCCACTGGCAGTTTCTACACAAAGAGGGTTTCAGAACTGCTCCTTCGAAAGTAAGGCTCAACTCTGTTAGTTGAATGCGGAGAACAGAAAGGGGTTTCAGAGAATGCTTCTGTGTAGTTTTTAATTGGAGATATTCCTTTTTCCTCTATTACAATCTTAGCGCTCCTAATGTCCACTTGCATTTTCTACAAAAAGAGTGTTTCATAACTGCTCAATCAAAAATATGGTTTAGCTCTGTTAACTGAATTTACAGATCAGAAATAAGTTTCACAGAATGCATCTGTGTAGTTTTTATTTGAAGATATTTTTTCCCAATGTAGGCCTCTTAGCGCTTAGAATGTCCAATTGCAGTTTCTACAGAAAGAGTGTTTCAGAACGGCTCAATCAAAAGTAAGGTTCAACACTGTTAGTTGAATGCTCAGAAGAGAAAGAAGTTTCACAGAATGCTACTGTGTAGTTTATATTTGAATATATCCCTTTTTCCACTATTACCCTCTTAGCGCTCCGAATGTCCACTTGCATTTTCTACAGAAAGAGTGTTCGGAACTGCGCAATCAAAAGTATGGTTTAACTCTGTTAGCTGAATGCACATATCAGAAATAAGTCTCACACAATGCTTCTGTGTAGTTTTTATTTGAAGATATTTTTTTTCCCAATATAGGCCTCTTAGCGCTCAGAATGTCCAATTGCATTTTCTACACAAAGAGTGTTTCAGAACGGCTCAATCAAAAGTGAGGTTCAACTCTGTTAGTTGAATGCACAGAACAGAAAGAAGTTTCATACAATGCTTCTGTGTAGTTCATATTTGAACATATTCTTTTTTCCACTATTACCCACTTAGCGCTACGAATGTCCAGTTGCATTTTCTACAGACAGAGTGTTTCAAAACTGCTCAATCAAATATATGGTTTAACTCTGATATCTGAATGCTCAGATCAGAAAGAAGTTTCACAGAATGCTTCTGTGTAGTTTATATTTGAATATATTCCTTTTCCACTACTACCCTCTTAGCGCTCCAAATGCCCAGTTGCATTTTCTACAGAAAGAGTGTTCGGAACTGCGCAATCAAAAGTATGGTTTAACTCTGTTAGCTGAATGCACATATCAGAAATAAGTCTCACACAATGCTTCTGTGTAGTTTTTATTTGAAGATATTTTTTTTCCCAATATAGGCCTCTTAGCGCTCAGAATGTCCAATTGCATTTTCTACAGAAAGAGTGATTCAGAACGGCTCCATCAAAAGTAAGGTTCAACACTGTTAGTTGAATGCTCAGAAGAGAAAGAAGTTTCACAGAATGCTACTGTGTAGTTTATATTTGAATATATCCCTTTTTCCACTATTACCCTCTTAGCGCTCCGAATGTCCACTTGCATTTTCTACAGAAAGAGTGTTCGGAACTGCGCAATCAAAAGTATGGTTTAACTCTGTTAGCTGAATGCACATATCAGAAATAAGTCTCACACAATGCTTCTGTGTAGTTTTTATTTGAAGATATTTTTTTTCCCAATATAGGCCTCTTAGCGCTCAGAATGTCCAATTGCATTTTCTACAGAAAGAGTGTTTCAGAACGGCTCAATCAAAAGTGAGGTTCAACTCTGTTAGTTGAATGCACAGAACAGAAAGAAGTTTCATACAATGCTTCTGTGTAGTTCATATTTGAACATATTCTTTTTTCCACTATTACCCACTTAGCGCTACGAATGTCCAGTTGCATTTTCTACAGACAGAGTGTTTCAAAACTGCTCAATCAAATTTATGGTTTAAATCTGATATCTGAATGCTCAGATCAGAAAGAAGTTTCACAGAATGCTTCTGTGTAGTTTATATTTGAATATATTCCTTTTCCACTACTACCCTCTTAGCGCTCCAAATATCCAGTTGCATTTTCTACAGAAAGAGTGTTCAGATCTGCTCAATCAAAAGTATGGTTTAACTCTGTTAGCTGAATGCACAGATCAGAAAGAAGTTTCACAGAATGATTCTGTGTAGTTTATATTTGAAGATATTCCTTTTTCCACTATTACCCTCTTAGCGCTCCGAATCTCCACTTGCATTTTCTACAGAAAGAGTGTTCAGATCTGCTCAATCAAAAGTATGGTTTAACTCTGTTACTTGAATGCACAGATCAGAAAGAAGTTTCACAGAATGATTCTGTGTAGTTTATATTTGAAGACATTCCTTTTTCCAATATTACCCTCTTAGCGCTCCGAATCTCCACTTGCATTTTCTACAGAAAGAGTGTTTCAGAACGGCTCAATCAAAACTAAGGTTCAACTCTTTTAGTTGAATGAACAGAAGAGAAAGTAGTTTCACGGAATGCTTCTGTGTGGTTTTTATTTGTAGATATTCTTATTCCCAATATAGGCCTCTTAGCGCTCAGAATGTCCAATTGCAGTTTCTACAGAAAGAGTGTTTCAGAACGGCTCAATCAAAATTAAGGTTCAAACCTGGTAGTTGAATGCACAGAACGGAAAGAAATTTCACAGAATGCTTCTGTGTAGTTTATATTTGAATATATTCCTTTTTCCACTACTACCCTCTTAGCGCTCCGAATGTCCACTTGCATTTTCTACAGAAAGAGTGTTCTGAACTGCGCAATCAAAAGTATGTTTTAACTCTGTTAGCTGAATGCACATATCGGAAATAAGTTTCAAACAATGCTTCTGTGTAGTTTTTATTTGAAGATATTATTATTCCCAATATAGGCCTCTTAGCGCTCAGAATGTCCAATTGCAGTTTCTACAGAAATAGTGTTTCAGAATGCCTCAATCAAATGTCAGGTTCAACTCTCTTAGTTGAATGCACAGAACAGAAAGAAGTTTCACAGAATGCTTCTGTGTAGTATTTAGTTGAAGATACTCCTTTTTGGACTATTACCCACTTAGCGCTCCGAATATCCACTGGCAGTTTCTACACAAAGAGGGTTTCAGAACTGCTCCTTCGAAAGTAAGGCTCAACTCTGTTAGTTGAATGCGGAGAACAGAAAGGGGTTTCAGAGAATGCTTCTGTGTAGTTTTTAATTGGAGATATTCCTTTTTCCTCTATTACAATCTTAGCGCTCCTAATGTCCACTTGCATTTTCTACAAAAAGAGTGTTTCATAACTGCTCAATCAAAAATATGGTTTAGCTCTGTTAACTGAATTTACAGATCAGAAATAAGTTTCACAGAATGCATCTGTGTAGTTTTTATTTGAAGATATTTTTTCCCAATGTAGGCCTCTTAGCGCTTAGAATGTCCAATTGCAGTTTCTACAGAAAGAGTGTTTCAGAACGGCTCAATCAAAAGTAAGGTTCAACACTGTTAGTTGAATGCTCAGAAGAGAAAGAAGTTTCACAGAATGCTACTGTGTAGTTTATATTTGAATATATCCCTTTTTCCACTATTACCCTCTTAGCGCTCCGAATGTCCACTTGCATTTTCTACAGAAAGAGTGTTCGGAACTGCGCAATCAAAAGTATGGTTTAACTCTGTTAGCTGAATGCACATATCAGAAATAAGTCTCACACAATGCTTCTGTGTAGTTTTTATTTGAAGATATTTTTTTTCCCAATATAGGCCTCTTAGCGCTCAGAATGTCCAATTGCATTTTCTACAGAAAGAGTGTTTCAGAACGGCTCAATCAAAAGTGAGGTTCAACTCTGTTAGTTGAATGCACAGAACAGAAAGAAGTTTAATACAATGCTTCTGTGTAGTTCATATTTGAACATATTCTTTTTTCCACTATTACCCACTTAGCGCTACGAATGTCCAGTTGCATTTTCTACAGACAGAGTGTTTCAAAACTGCTCAATCAAATATATGGTTTAACTCTGATATCTGAATGCTCAGATCAGAAAGAAGTTTCACAGAATGCTTCTGTGTAGTTTATATATGAATATATTCCTTTTCCACTACTACCCTCTTAGCGCTCCAAATATCCAGTTGCATTTTCTACAGAAAGAGTGTTCAGATCTGCTCAATCAAAAGTATGGTTTAACTCTGTTAGCTGAATGCACAGATCAGAAAGAAGTTTCACAGAATGATTCTGTGTAGTTTATATTTGAAGACATTCCTTTTTCCACTATTACCCTCTTAGCGCTCCGAATCTCCACTTGCATTTTCTACAGAAAGAGTGTTCAGATCTGCTCAATCAAAAGTATGGTTTAACTCTGTTACCTGAATGCACAGATCAGAAAGAAGTTTCACAGAATGATTCTGTGTAGTTTATATTTGAAGACATTCCTTTTTCCAATATTACCCTCTTAGCGCTCCGAATCTCCACTTGCATTTTCTACAGAAAGAGTGTTTCAGAACGGCTCAATCAAAACTAAGGTTCAACTCTTTTAGTTGAATGAACAGAACAGAAAGTAGTTTCACGGAATGCTTCTGTGTGGTTTTTATTTGTAGATATTCTTATTCCCAATATAGGCCTCTTAGCGCTCAGAATGTCCAATTGCAGTTTCTACAGAAAGAGTGTTTCAGAACGGCTCAATCAAAATTAAGGTTCAAACCTGGTAGTTGAATGCACAGAACGGAAAGTAATTTCACAGAATGCTTCTGTGTAGTTTATATTTGAATATATTCCTTTTTCCACTACTACCCTCTTAGCGCTCCGAATGTCCACTTGCATTTTCTACAGAAAGAGTGTTCTGAACTGCGCAATCAAAAGTATGTTTTAACTCTGTTAGCTGAATGCACATATCGGAAATAAGTTTCAAACAATGCTTCTGTGTAGTTTTTATTTGAAGATATTATTATTCCCAATATAGGCCTCTTAGCGCTCAGAATGTCCAATTGCAGTTTCTACAGAAATAGTGTTTCAGAATGCCTCAATCAAATGTCAGGTTCAACTCTCTTAGTTGAATGCACAGAACAGAAAGAAGTTTCACAGAATGCTTCTGTGTAGTATTTAGTTGAAGATACTCCTTTTTGGACTATTACCCACTTAGCGCTCCGAATATCCACTGGCAGTTTCTACACAAAGAGGGTTTCAGAACTGCTCCTTCGAAAGTAAGGCTCAACTCTGTTAGTTGAATGCGGAGAACAGAAAGGGGTTTCAGAGAATGCTTCTGTGTAGTTTTTAATTGGAGATATTCCTTTTTCCTCTATTACAATCTTAGCGCTCCTAATGTCCACTTGCATTTTCTACAAAAAGAGTGTTTCATAACTGCTCAATCAAAAATATGGTTTAGCTCTGTTAACTGAATTTACAGATCAGAAATATGTTTCACAGAATGCATCTGTGTAGTTTTTATTTGAAGATATTTTTTCCCAATGTAGGCCTCTTAGCGCTTAGAATGTCCAATTGCAGTTTCTACAGAAAGAGTGTTTCAGAACGGCTCAATCAAAAGTAAGGTTCAACACTGTTAGTTGAATGCTCAGAAGAGAAAGAAGTTTCACAGAATGCTACTGTGTAGTTTATATTTGAATATATCCCTTTTTCCACTATTACCCTCTTAGCGCTCCGAATGTCCACTTGCATTTTCTACAGAAAGAGTGTTCGGAACTGCGCAATCAAAAGTATGGTTTAACTCTGTTAGCTGAATGCACATATCAGAAATAAGTCTCACACAATGCTTCTGTGTAGTTTTTATTTGAAGATATTTTTTTTCCCAATATAGGCCTCTTAGCGCTCAGAATGTCCAATTGCATTTTCTACAGAAAGAGTGTTTCAGAACGGCTCAATCAAAAGTGAGGTTCAACTCTGTTAGTTGAATGCACAGAACAGAAAGAAGTTTCATACAATGCTTCTGTGTAGTTCATATTTGAACATATTCTTTTTTCCACTATTACCCACTTAGCGCTAAGAATGTCCAGTTGCATTTTCTACAGACAGAGTGTTTCAAAACTGCTCAATCAAATATATGGTTTAAATCTGATATCTGAATGCTCAGATCAGAAAGAAGTTTCACAGAATGCTTCTGTGTAGTTTATATTTGAATATATTCCTTTTCCACTACTACCCTCTTAGCGCTCCAAATATCCAGTTGCATTTTCTACAGAAAGAGTGTTCAGATCTGCTCAATCAAAAGTATGGTTTAACTCTGTTAGCTGAATGCACAGATCAGAAAGAAGTTTCACAGAATGATTCTGTGTAGTTTATATTTGAAGATATTCCTTTTTCCACTATTACCCTCTTAGCGCTCCGAATCTCCACTTGCATTTTCTACAGAAAGAGTGTTCAGATCTGCTCAATCAAAAGTATGGTTTAACTCTGTTACTTGAATGCACAGATCAGAAAGAAGTTTCACAGAATGATTCTGTGTAGTTTATATTTGAAGACATTCCTTTTTCCAATATTACCCTCTTAGCGCTCCGAATGTCCACTTGCATTTTCTACAGAAAGAGTGTTCGGAACTGCACAATCAAAAGTATGGTTTAACTCTGTTAGCTGAATGCACATATCAGAAATAAGTCTCACACAATGCTTCTGTGTAGTTTTTATTTGAAGATATTTTTTTTCCCAATATAGGCCTCTTAGCGCTCAGAATGTCCAATTGCATTTTCTACAGAAAGAGTGTTTCAGAACGGCTCAATCAAAAGTGAGGTTCAACTCTGTTAGTTGAATGCACAGAACAGAAAGAAGTTTCATACAATGCTTCTGTGTAGTTCATATTTGAACATATTCTTTTTTCCACTATTACCCACTTAGCGCTACGAATGTCCAGTTGCATTTTCTACAGACAGAGTGTTTCAAAACTGCTCAATCAAATATATGGTTTAATTCTGATATCTGAATGCTCAGATCAGAAAGAAGTTTCACAGAATGCTTCTGTGTAGTTTATATTTGAATATATTCCTTTTCCACTACTACCCTCTTAGCGCTCCAAATATCCAGTTGCATTTTCTACAGAAAGAGTGTTCAGATCTGCTCAATCAAAAGTATGGTTTAACTCTGTTAGCTGAATGCACAGATCAGAAAGAAGTTTCACAGAATGATTCTGTGTAGTTTATATTTGAAGACATTCCTTTTTCCACTATTACCCTCTTAGCGCTCCGAATCTCCACTTGCATTTTCTACAGAAAGAGTGTTCAGATCTGCTCAATCAAAAGTATGGTTTAACTCTGTTACCTGAATGCACAGATCAGAAAGAAGTTTCACAGAATGATTCTGTGTAGTTTATATTTGAAGACATTCCTTTTTCCAATATTACCCTCTTAGCGCTCCGAATCTGCACTTGCATTTTCTACAGAAAGAGTGTTTCAGAACGGCTCAATCAAAACTAAGGTTCAACTCTTTTAGTTGAATGAACAGAACAGAAAGTAGTTTCACGGAATGCTTCTGTGTGGTTTTTATTTGTAGATATTCTTATTCCCAATATAGGCCTCTTAGCGCTCAGAATGTCCAATTGCAGTTTCTACAGAAAGAGTGTTTCAGAACGGCTCAATCAAAATTAAGGTTCAAACCTGGTAGTTGAATGCACAGAACGGAAAGTAATTTCACAGAATGCTTCTGTGTAGTTTATATTTGAATATATTCCTTTTTCCACTACTACCCTCTTAGCGCTCCGAATGTCCACTTGCATTTTCTACAGAAAGAGTGTTCTGAACTGCGCAATCAAAAGTATGTTTTAACTCTGTTAGCTGAATGCACATATCGGAAATAAGTTTCAAACAATGCTTCTGTGTAGTTTTTATTTGAAGATATTATTATTCCCAATATAGGCCTCTTAGCGCTCAGAATGTCCAATTGCAGTTTCTACAGAAATAGTGTTTCAGAATGCCTCAATCAAATGTCAGGTTCAACTCTCTTAGTTGAATGCACAGAACAGAAAGAAGTTTCACAGAATGCTTCTGTGTAGTATTTAGTTGAAGATACTCCTTTTTGGACTATTACCCACTTAGCGCTCCGAATATCCACTGGCAGTTTCTACACAAAGAGGGTTTCAGAACTGCTCCTTCGAAAGTAAGGCTCAACTCTGTTAGTTGAATGCGGAGAACAGAAAGGGGTTTCAGAGAATGCTTCTGTGTAGTTTTTAATTGGAGATATTCCTTTTTCCTCTATTACAATCTTAGCGCTCCTAATGTCCACTTGCATTTTCTACAAAAAGAGTGTTTCATAACTGCTCAATCAAAAATATGGTTTAGCTCTGTTAACTGAATTTACAGATCAGAAATAAGTTTCACAGAATGCATCTGTGTAGTTTTTATCTGAAGATATTTTTTCCCAATGTAGGCCTCTTAGCGCTTAGAATGTCCAATTGCAGTTTCTACAGAAAGAGTGTTTCAGAACGGCTCAATCAAAAGTAAGGTTCAACACTGTTAGTTGAATGCTCAGAAGAGAAAGAAGTTTCACAGAATGCTACTGTGTAGTTTATATTTGAATATATCCCTTTTTCCACTATTACCCTCTTAGCGCTCCGAATGTCCACTTGCATTTTCTACAGAAAGAGTGTTCTGAACTGCGCAATCAAAAGTATGTTTTAACTCTGTTGGCTGAATGCACATATCGGAAATAAGTTTCAAACAATGCTTCTGTGTAGTTTTTATTTGAAGATATTATTATTCCCAATATAGGCCTCTTAGCGCTCAGAATGTCCAATTGCAGTTTCTACAGAAATAGTGTTTCAGAATGCCTCAATCAAATGTCAGGTTCAACTCTCTTAGTTGAATGCACAGAACAGAAAGAAGTTTCACAGAATGCTTCTGTGTAGTATTTAGTTGAAGATACTCCTTTTTGGACTATTACCCACTTAGCGCTCCGAATATCCACTGGCAGTTTCTACACAAAGAGGGTTTCAGAACTGCTCCTTCGAAAGTAAGGCTCAACTCTGTTAGTTGAATGCGGAGAACAGAAAGGGGTTTCAGAGAATGCTTCTGTGTAGTTTTTAATTGGAGATATTCCTTTTTCCTCTATTACAATCTTAGCGATCCTAATGTCCACTTGCATTTTCTACAAAAAGAGTGTTTCATAACTGCTCAATCAAAAATATGGTTTAGCTCTGTTAACTGAATTTACAGATCAGAAATAAGTTTCACAGAATGCATCTGTGTAGTTTTTATTTGAAGATATTTTTTCCCAATGTAGGCCTCTTAGCGCTTAGAATGTCCAATTGCAGTTTCTACAGAAAGAGTGTTTCAGAACGGCTCAATCAAAAGTAAGGTTCAACACTGTTAGTTGAATGCTCAGAAGAGAAAGAAGTTTCACAGAATGCTACTGTGTAGTTTATATTTGAATATATCCCTTTTTCCACTATTACCCTCTTAGCGCTCCGAATGTCCACTTGCATTTTCTACAGAAAGAGTGTTCGGAACTGCGCAATCAAAAGTATGGTTTAACTCTGTTAGCTGAATGCACATATCAGAAATAAGTCTCACACAATGCTTCTGTGTAGTTTTTATTTGAAGATATTTTTTTTCCCAATATAGGCCTCTTAGCGCTCAGAATGTCCAATTGCATTTTCTACACAAAGAGTGTTTCAGAACGGCTCAATCAAAAGTGAGGTTCAACTCTGTTAGTTGAATGCACAGAACAGAAAGAAGTTTCATACAATGCTTCTGTGTAGTTCATATTTGAACATATTCTTTTTTCCACTATTACCCACTTAGCGCTACGAATGTCCAGTTGCATTTTCTACAGACAGAGTGTTTCAAAACTGCTCAATCAAATATATGGTTTAACTCTGATATCTGAATGCTCAGATCAGAAAGAAGTTTCACAGAATGCTTCTGTGTAGTTTATATTTGAATATATTCCTTTTCCACTACTACCCTCTTAGCGCTCCAAATGTCCAGTTGCATTTTCTACAGAAAGAGTGTTCGGAACTGCGCAATCAAAAGTATGGTTTAACTCTGTTAGCTGAATGCACATATCAGAAATAAGTCTCACACAATGCTTCTGTGTAGTTTTTATTTGAAGATATTTTTTTTCCCAATATAGGCCTCTTAGCGCTCAGAATGTCCAATTGCATTTTCTACAGAAAGAGTGATTCAGAACGGCTCAATCAAAAGTAAGGTTCAACACTGTTAGTTGAATGCTCAGAAGAGAAAGAAGTTTCACAGAATGCTACTGTGTAGTTTATATTTGAATATATCCCTTTTTCCACTATTACCCTCTTAGCGCTCCGAATGTCCACTTGCATTTTCTACAGAAAGAGTGTTCGGAACTGCGCAATCAAAAGTATGGTTTAACTCTGTTAGCTGAATGCACATATCAGAAATAAGTCTCACAAAATGCTTCTGTGTAGTTTTTATTTGAAGATATTTTTTTTCCCAATATAGGCCTCTTAGCGCTCAGAATGTCCAATTGCATTTTCTACAGAAAGAGTGTTTCAGAACGGCTCAATCAAAAGTGAGGTTCAACTCTGTTAGTTGAATGCACAGAACAGAAAGAAGTTTCATACAATGCTTCTGTGTAGTTCATATTTGAACATATTCTTTTTTCCACTATTACCCACTTAGCGCTACGAATGTCCAGTTGCATTTTCTACAGACAGAGTGTTTCAAAACTGCTCAATCAAATTTATGGTTTAAATCTGATATCTGAATGCTCAGATCAGAAAGAAGTTTCACAGAATGCTTCTGTGTAGTTTATATTTGAATATATTCCTTTTCCACTACTACCCTCTTAGCGCTCCAAATATCCAGTTGCATTTTCTACAGAAAGAGTGTTCAGATCTGCTCAATCAAAAGTATGGTTTAACTCTGTTAGCTGAATGCACAGATCAGAAAGAAGTTTCACAGAATGATTCTGTGTAGTTTATATTTGAAGATATTCCTTTTTCCACTATTACCCTCTTAGCGCTCCGAATCTCCACTTGCATTTTCTACAGAAAGAGTGTTCAGATCTGCTCAATCAAAAGTATGGTTTAACTCTGTTACTTGAATGCACAGATCAGAAAGAAGTTTCACAGAATGATTCTGTGTAGTTTATATTTGAAGACATTCCTTTTTCCAATATTACCCTCTTAGCGCTCCGAATCTCCACTTGCATTTTCTACAGAAAGAGTGTTTCAGAACGGCTCAATCAAAACTAAGGTTCAACTCTTTTAGTTGAATGAACAGAACAGAAAGTAGTTTCACGGAATGCTTCTGTGTGGTTTTTATTTGTAGATATTCTTATTCCCAATATAGGCCTCTTAGCGCTCAGAATGTCCAATTGCAGTTTCTACAGAAAGAGTGTTTCAGAACGGCTCAATCAAAATTAAGGTTCAAACCTGGTAGTTGAATGCACAGAACAGAAAGAAATTTCACAGAATGCTTCTGTGTAGTTTATATTTGAATATATTCCTTTTTCCACTACTACCCTCTTAGCGCTCCGAATGTCCACTTGCATTTTCTACAGAAAGAGTGTTCTGAACTGCGCAATCAAAAGTATGTTTTAACTCTGTTAGCTGAATGCACATATCGGAAATAAGTTTCAAACAATGCTTCTGTGTAGTTTTTATTTGAAGATATTATTATTCCCAATATAGGCCTCTTAGCGCTCAGAATGTCCAATTGCAGTTTCTACAGAAATAGTGTTTCAGAATGCCTCAATCAAATGTCAGGTTCAACTCTCTTAGTTGAATGCACAGAACAGAAAGAAGTTTCACAGAATGCTTCTGTGTAGTATTTAGTTGAAGATACTCCTTTTTGGACTATTACCCACTTAGCGCTCCGAATATCCACTGGCAGTTTCTACACAAAGAGGGTTTCAGAACTGCTCCTTCGAAAGTAAGGCTCAACTCTGTTAGTTGAATGCGGAGAACAGAAAGGGGTTTCAGAGAATGCTTCTGTGTAGTTTTTAATTGGAGATATTCCTTTTTCCTCTATTACAATCTTAGCGCTCCTAATGTCCACTTGCATTTTCTACAAAAAGAGTGTTTCATAACTGCTCAATCAAAAATATGGTTTAGCTCTGTTAACTGAATTTACAGATCAGAAATAAGTTTCACAGAATGCATCTGTGTAGTTTTTATTTGAAGATATTTTTTCCCAATGTAGGCCTCTTAGCGCTTAGAATGTCCAATTGCAGTTACTACAGAAAGAGTGTTTCAGAACGGCTCAATCAAAAGTAAGGTTCAACACTGTTAGTTGAATGCTCAGAAGAGAAAGAAGTTTCACAGAATGCTACTGTGTAGTTTATATTTGAATATATCCCTTTTTCCACTATTACCCTCTTAGCGCTCCGAATGTCCACTTGCATTTTCTACAGAAAGAGTGTTCGGAACTGCGCAATCAAAAGTATGGTTTAACTCTGTTAGCTGAATGCACATATCAGAAATAAGTCTCACACAATGCTTCTGTGTAGTTTTTATTTGAAGATATTTTTTTTCCCAATATAGGCCTCTTAGCGCTCAGAATGTCCAATTGCATTTTCTACAGAAAGAGTGTTTCAGAACGGCTCAATCAAAAGTGAGGTTCAACTCTGTTAGTTGAATGCACAGAACAGAAAGAAGTTTCATACAATGCTTCTGTGTAGTTCATATTTGAACATATTCTTTTTTCCACTATTACCCACTTAGCGCTAAGAATGTCCAGTTGCATTTTCTACAGACAGAGTGTTTCAAAACTGCTCAATCAAATATATGGTTTAAATCTGATATCTGAATGCTCAGATCAGAAAGAAGTTTCAGAGAATGCTTCTGTGTAGTTTATATTTGAATATATTCCTTTTCCACTACTACCCTCTTAGCGCTCCAAATATCCAGTTGCATTTTCTACAGAAAGAGTGTTCAGATCTGCTCAATCAAAAGTATGGTTTAACTCTGTTAGCTGAATGCACAGATCAGAAAGAAGTTTCACAGAATGATTCTGTGTAGTTTATATTTGAAGATATTCCTTTTTCCACTATTACCCTCTTAGCGCTCCGAATCTCCACTTGCATTTTCTACAGAAAGAGTGTTCAGATCTGCTCAATCAAAAGTATGGTTTAACTCTGTTACTTGAATGCACAGATCAGAAAGAAGTTTCACAGAATGATTCTGTGTAGTTTATATTTGAAGACATTCCTTTTTCCAATATTACCCTCTTAGCGCTCCGAATGTCCACTTGCATTTTCTACAGAAAGAGTGTTCGGAACTGCACAATCAAAAGTATGGTTTAACTCTGTTAGCTGAATGCACATATCAGAAATAAGTCTCACACAATGCTTCTGTGTAGTTTTTATTTGAAGATATTTTTTTTCCCAATATAGGCCTCTTAGCGCTCAGAATGTCCAATTGCATTTTCTACAGAAAGAGTGTTTCAGAACGGCTCAATCAAAAGTGAGGTTCAACTCTGTTAGTTGAATGCACAGAACAGAAAGAAGTTTCATACAATGCTTCTGTGTAGTTCATATTTGAACATATTCTTTTTTCCACTATTACCCACTTAGCGCTACGAATGTCCAGTTGCATTTTCTACAGACAGAGTGTTTCAAAACTGCTCAATCAAATATATGGTTTAACTCTGATATCTGAATGCTCAGATCAGAAAGAAGTTTCACAGAATGCTTCTGTGTAGTTTATATTTGAATATATTCCTTTTCCACTACTACCCTCTTAGCGCTCCAAATGTCCAGTTGCATTTTCTACAGAAAGAGTGTTCGGAACTGCGCAATCAAAAGTATGGTTTAACTCTGTTAGCTGAATGCACATATCAGAAATAAGTCTCACACAATGCTTCTGTGTAGTTTTTATTTGAAGATATTTTTTTTCCCAATATAGGCCTCTTAGCGCTCAGAATGTCCAATTGCATTTTCTACAGAAAGAGTGATTCAGAACGGCTCAATCAAAAGTAAGGTTCAACACTGTTAGTTGAATGCTCAGAAGAGAAAGAAGTTTCACAGAATGCTACTGTGTAGTTTATATTTGAATATATCCCTTTTTCCACTATTACCCTCTTAGCGCTCCGAATGTCCACTTGCATTTTCTACAGAAAGAGTGTTCGGAACTGCGCAATCAAAAGTATGGTTTAACTCTGTTAGCTGAATGCACATATCAGAAATAAGTCTCACACAATGCTTCTGTGTAGTTTTTATTTGAAGATATTTTTTTTCCCAATATAGGCCTCTTAGCGCTCAGAATGTCCAATTGCATTTTCTACAGAAAGAGTGTTTCAGAACGGCTCAATCAAAAGTGAGGTTCAACTCTGTTAGTTGAATGCACAGAACAGAAAGAAGTTTCATACAATGCTTCTGTGTAGTTCATATTTGAACATATTCTTTTTTCCACTATTACCCACTTAGCGCTACGAATGTCCAGTTGCATTTTCTACAGACAGAGTGTTTCAAAACTGCTCAATCAAATTTATGGTTTAAATCTGATATCTGAATGCTCAGATCAGAAAGAAGTTTCACAGAATGCTTCTGTGTAGTTTATATTTGAATATATTCCTTTTCCACTACTACCCTCTTAGCGCTCCAAATATCCAGTTGCATTTTCTACAGAAAGAGTGTTCAGATCTGCTCAATCAAAAGTATGGTTTAACTCTGTTAGCTGAATGCACAGATCAGAAAGAAGTTTCACAGAATGATTCTGTGTAGTTTATATTTGAAGATATTCCTTTTTCCACTATTACCCTCTTAGCGCTCCGAATCTCCACTTGCATTTTCTACAGAAAGAGTGTTCAGATCTGCTCAATCAAAAGTATGGTTTAACTCTGTTACTTGAATGCACAGATCAGAAAGAAGTTTCACAGAATGATTCTGTGTAGTTTATATTTGAAGACATTCCTTTTTCCAATATTACCCTCTTAGCGCTCCGAATCTCCACTTGCATTTTCTACAGAAAGAGTGTTTCAGAACGGCTCAATCAAAACTAAGGTTCAACTCTTTTAGTTGAATGAACAGAACAGAAAGTAGTTTCACGGAATGCTTCTGTGTGGTTTTTATTTGTAGATATTCTTATTCCCAATATAGGCCTCTTAGCGCTCAGAATGTCCAATTGCAGTTTCTACAGAAAGAGTGTTTCAGAACGGCTCAATCAAAATTAAGGTTCAAACCTGGTAGTTGAATGCACAGAACGGAAAGAAATTTCACAGAATGCTTCTGTGTAGTTTATATTTGAATATATTCCTTTTTCCACTACTACCCTCTTAGCGCTCCGAATGTCCACTTGCATTTTCTACAGAAAGAGTGTTCTGAACTGCGCAATCAAAAGTATGTTTTAACTCTGTTAGCTGAATGCACATATCGGAAATAAGTTTCAAACAATGCTTCTGTGTAGTTTTTATTTGAAGATATTATTATTCCCAATATAGGCCTCTTAGCGCTCAGAATGTCCAATTGCAGTTTCTACAGAAATAGTGTTTCAGAATGCCTCAATCAAATGTCAGGTTCAACTCTCTTAGTTGAATGCACAGAACAGAAAGAAGTTTCACAGAATGCTTCTGTGTAGTATTTAGTTGAAGATACTCCTTTTTGGACTATTACCCACTTAGCGCTCCGAATATCCACTGGCAGTTTCTACACAAAGAGGGTTTCAGAACTGCTCCTTCGAAAGTAAGGCTCAACTCTGTTAGTTGAATGCGGAGAACAGAAAGGGGTTTCAGAGAATGCTTCTGTGTAGTTTTTAATTGGAGATATTCCTTTTTCCTCTATTACAATCTTAGCGCTCCTAATGTCCACTTGCATTTTCTACAAAAAGAGTGTTTCATAACTGCTCAATCAAAAATATGGTTTAGCTCTGTTAACTGAATTTACAGATCAGAAATAAGTTTCACAGAATGCATCTGTGTAGTTTTTATTTGAAGATATTTTTTCCCAATGTAGGCCTCTTAGCGCTTAGAATGTCCAATTGCAGTTACTACAGAAAGAGTGTTTCAGAACGGCTCAATCAAAAGTAAGGTTCAACACTGTTAGTTGAATGCTCAGAAGAGAAAGAAGTTTCACAGAATGCTACTGTGTAGTTTATATTTGAATATATCCCTTTTTCCACTATTACCCTCTTAGCGCTCCGAATGTCCACTTGCATTTTCTACAGAAAGAGTGTTCGGAACTGCGCAATCAAAAGTATGGTTTAACTCTGTTAGCTGAATGCACATATCAGAAATAAGTCTCACACAATGCTTCTGTGTAGTTTTTATTTGAAGATATTTTTTTTCCCAATATAGGCCTCTTAGCGCTCAGAATGTCCAATTGCATTTTCTACAGAAAGAGTGTTTCAGAACGGCTCAATCAAAAGTGAGGTTCAACTCTGTTAGTTGAATGCACAGAACAGAAAGAAGTTTCATACAATGCTTCTGTGTAGTTCATATTTGAACATATTCTTTTTTCCACTATTACCCACTTAGCGCTAAGAATGTCCAGTTGCATTTTCTACAGACAGAGTGTTTCAAAACTGCTCAATCAAATATATGGTTTAAATCTGATATCTGAATGCTCAGATCAGAAAGAAGTTTCAGAGAATGCTTCTGTGTAGTTTATATTTGAATATATTCCTTTTCCACTACTACCCTCTTAGCGCTCCAAATATCCAGTTGCATTTTCTACAGAAAGAGTGTTCAGATCTGCTCAATCAAAAGTATGGTTTAACTCTGTTAGCTGAATGCACAGATCAGAAAGAAGTTTCACAGAATGATTCTGTGTAGTTTATATTTGAAGATATTCCTTTTTCCACTATTACCCTCTTAGCGCTCCGAATCTCCACTTGCATTTTCTACAGAAAGAGTGTTCAGATCTGCTCAATCAAAAGTATGGTTTAACTCTGTTACTTGAATGCACAGATCAGAAAGAAGTTTCACAGAATGATTCTGTGTAGTTTATATTTGAAGACATTCCTTTTTCCAATATTACCCTCTTAGCGCTCCGAATGTCCACTTGCATTTTCTACAGAAAGAGTGTTCGGAACTGCACAATCAAAAGTATGGTTTAACTCTGTTAGCTGAATGCACATATCAGAAATAAGTCTCACACAATGCTTCTGTGTAGTTTTTATTTGAAGATATTTTTTTTCCCAATATAGGCCTCTTAGCGCTCAGAATGTCCAATTGCATTTTCTACAGAAAGAGTGTTTCAGAACGGCTCAATCAAAAGTGAGGTTCAACTCTGTTAGTTGAATGCACAGAACAGAAAGAAGTTTCATACAATGCTTCTGTGTAGTTCATATTTGAACATATTCTTTTTTCCACTATTACCCACTTAGCGCTAAGAATGTCCAGTTGCATTTTCTACAGACAGAGTGTTTCAAAACTGCTCAATCAAATATATGGTTTAAATCTGATATCTGAATGCTCAGATCAGAAAGAAGTTTCAGAGAATGCTTCTGTGTAGTTTATATTTGAATATATTCCTTTTCCACTACTACCCTCTTAGCGCTCCAAATATCCAGTTGCATTTTCTACAGAAAGAGTGTTCAGATCTGCTCAATCAAAAGTATGGTTTAACTCTGTTAGCTGAATGCACAGATCAGAAAGAAGTTTCACAGAATGATTCTGTGTAGTTTATATTTGAAGATATTCCTTTTTCCACTATTACCCTCTTAGCGCTCCGAATCTCCACTTGCATTTTCTACAGAAAGAGTGTTCAGATCTGCTCAATCAAAAGTATGGTTTAACTCTGTTACTTGAATGCACAGATCAGAAAGAAGTTTCACAGAATGATTCTGTGTAGTTTATATTTGAAGACATTCCTTTTTCCAATATTACCCTCTTAGCGCTCCGAATGTCCACTTGCATTTTCTACAGAAAGAGTGTTCGGAACTGCACAATCAAAAGTATGGTTTAACTCTGTTAGCTGAATGCACATATCAGAAATAAGTCTCACACAATGCTTCTGTGTAGTTTTTATTTGAAGATATTTTTTTTCCCAATATAGGCCTCTTAGCGCTCAGAATGTCCAATTGCATTTTCTACAGAAAGAGTGTTTCAGAACGGCTCAATCAAAAGTGAGGTTCAACTCTGTTAGTTGAATGCACAGAACAGAAAGAAGTTTCATACAATGCTTCTGTGTAGTTCATATTTGAACATATTCTTTTTTCCACTATTACCCACTTAGCGCTACGAATGTCCAGTTGCATTTTCTACAGACAGAGTGTTTCAAAACTGCTCAATCAAATATATGGTTTAACTCTGATATCTGAATGCTCAGATCAGAAAGAAGTTTCACAGAATGCTTCTGTGTAGTTTATATTTGAATATATTCCTTTTCCACTACTACCCTCTTAGCGCTCCAAATGTCCAGTTGCATTTTCTACAGAAAGAGTGTTCGGAACTGCGCAATCAAAAGTATGGTTTAACTCTGTTAGCTGAATGCACATATCAGAAATAAGTCTCACACAATGCTTCTGTGTAGTTTTTATTTGAAGATATTTTTTTTCCCAATATAGGCCTCTTAGCGCTCAGAATGTCCAATTGCATTTTCTACAGAAAGAGTGATTCAGAACGGCTCAATCAAAAGTAAGGTTCAACACTGTTAGTTGAATGCTCAGAAGAGAAAGAAGTTTCACAGAATGCTACTGTGTAGTTTATATTTGAATATATCCCTTTTTCCACTATTACCCTCTTAGCGCTCCGAATGTCCACTTGCATTTTCTACAGAAAGAGTGTTCGGAACTGCGCAATCAAAAGTATGGTTTAACTCTGTTAGCTGAATGCACATATCAGAAATAAGTCTCACACAATGCTTCTGTGTAGTTTTTATTTGAAGATATTTTTTTTCCCAATATAGGCCTCTTAGCGCTCAGAATGTCCAATTGCATTTTCTACAGAAAGAGTGTTTCAGAACGGCTCAATCAAAAGTGAGGTTCAACTCTGTTAGTTGAATGCACAGAACAGAAAGAAGTTTCATACAATGCTTCTGTGTAGTTCATATTTGAACATATTCTTTTTTCCACTATTACCCACTTAGCGCTACGAATGTCCAGTTGCATTTTCTACAGACAGAGTGTTTCAAAACTGCTCAATCAAATTTATGGTTTAAATCTGATATCTGAATGCTCAGATCAGAAAGAAGTTTCACAGAATGCTTCTGTGTAGTTTATATTTGAATATATTCCTTTTCCACTACTACCCTCTTAGCGCTCCAAATATCCAGTTGCATTTTCTACAGAAAGAGTGTTCAGATCTGCTCAATCAAAAGTATGGTTTAACTCTGTTAGCTGAATGCACAGATCAGAAAGAAGTTTCACAGAATGATTCTGTGTAGTTTATATTTGAAGATATTCCTTTTTCCACTATTACCCTCTTAGCGCTCCGAATCTCCACTTGCATTTTCTACAGAAAGAGTGTTCAGATCTGCTCAATCAAAAGTATGGTTTAACTCTGTTACTTGAATGCACAGATCAGAAAGAAGTTTCACAGAATGATTCTGTGTAGTTTATATTTGAAGACATTCCTTTTTCCAATATTACCCTCTTAGCGCTCCGAATCTCCACTTGCATTTTCTACAGAAAGAGTGTTTCAGAACGGCTCAATCAAAACTAAGGTTCAACTCTTTTAGTTGAATGAACAGAACAGAAAGTAGTTTCACGGAATGCTTCTGTGTGGTTTTTATTTGTAGATATTCTTATTCCCAATATAGGCCTCTTAGCGCTCAGAATGTCCAATTGCAGTTTCTACAGAAAGAGTGTTTCAGAACGGCTCAATCAAAATTAAGGTTCAAACCTGGTAGTTGAATGCACAGAACGGAAAGAAATTTCACAGAATGCTTCTGTGTAGTTTATATTTGAATATATTCCTTTTTCCACTACTACCCTCTTAGCGCTCCGAATGTCCACTTGCATTTTCTACAGAAAGAGTGTTCTGAACTGCGCAATCAAAAGTATGTTTTAACTCTGTTAGCTGAATGCACATATCGGAAATAAGTTTCAAACAATGCTTCTGTGTAGTTTTTATTTGAAGATATTATTATTCCCAATATAGGCCTCTTAGCGCTCAGAATGTCCAATTGCAGTTTCTACAGAAATAGTGTTTCAGAATGCCTCAATCAAATGTCAGGTTCAACTCTCTTAGTTGAATGCACAGAACAGAAAGAAGTTTCACAGAATGCTTCTGTGTAGTATTTAGTTGAAGATACTCCTTTTTGGACTATTACCCACTTAGCGCTCCGAATATCCACTGGCAGTTTCTACACAAAGAGGGTTTCAGAACTGCTCCTTCGAAAGTAAGGCTCAACTCTGTTAGTTGAATGCGGAGAACAGAAAGGGGTTTCAGAGAATGCTTCTGTGTAGTTTTTAATTGGAGATATTCCTTTTTCCTCTATTACAATCTTAGCGCTCCTAATGTCCACTTGCATTTTCTACAAAAAGAGTGTTTCATAACTGCTCAATCAAAAATATGGTTTAGCTCTGTTAACTGAATTTACAGATCAGAAATAAGTTTCACAGAATGCATCTGTGTAGTTTTTATTTGAAGATATTTTTTCCCAATGTAGGCCTCTTAGCGCTTAGAATGTCCAATTGCAGTTACTACAGAAAGAGTGTTTCAGAACGGCTCAATCAAAAGTAAGGTTCAACACTGTTAGTTGAATGCTCAGAAGAGAAAGAAGTTTCACAGAATGCTACTGTGTAGTTTATATTTGAATATATCCCTTTTTCCACTATTACCCTCTTAGCGCTCCGAATGTCCACTTGCATTT
Organism: Symphalangus syndactylus; assembly: GCF_028878055.3. Classification (NCBI taxonomy): domain Eukaryota; kingdom Metazoa; phylum Chordata; class Mammalia; order Primates; family Hylobatidae; genus Symphalangus; species Symphalangus syndactylus. Next base: position 155,939,122 of record NC_072425.2, on the reverse strand, counting down.
TCTACAGAAAGAGTGTTCGGAACTGCGCAATCAAAAGTATGGTTTAACTCTGTTAGCTGAATGCACATATCAGAAATAAGTCTCACACAATGCTTCTGTGTAGTTTTTATTTGAAGATATTTTTTTTCCCAATATAGGCCTCTTAGCGCTCAGAATGTCCAATTGCATTTTCTACAGAAAGAGTGTTTCAGAACGGCTCAATCAAAAGTGAGGTTCAACTCTGTTAGTTGAATGCACAGAACAGAAAGAAGTTTCATACAATGCTTCTGTGTAGTTCATATTTGAACATATTCTTTTTTCCACTATTACCCACTTAGCGCTAAGAATGTCCAGTTGCATTTTCTACAGACAGAGTGTTTCAAAACTGCTCAATCAAATATATGGTTTAAATCTGATATCTGAATGCTCAGATCAGAAAGAAGTTTCAGAGAATGCTTCTGTGTAGTTTATATTTGAATATATTCCTTTTCCACTACTACCCTCTTAGCGCTCCAAATATCCAGTTGCATTTTCTACAGAAAGAGTGTTCAGATCTGCTCAATCAAAAGTATGGTTTAACTCTGTTAGCTGAATGCACAGATCAGAAAGAAGTTTCACAGAATGATTCTGTGTAGTTTATATTTGAAGATATTCCTTTTTCCACTATTACCCTCTTAGCGCTCCGAATCTCCACTTGCATTTTCTACAGAAAGAGTGTTCAGATCTGCTCAATCAAAAGTATGGTTTAACTCTGTTACTTGAATGCACAGATCAGAAAGAAGTTTCACAGAATGATTCTGTGTAGTTTATATTTGAAGACATTCCTTTTTCCAATATTACCCTCTTAGCGCTCCGAATGTCCACTTGCATTTTCTACAGAAAGAGTGTTCGGAACTGCACAATCAAAAGTATGGTTTAACTCTGTTAGCTGAATGCACATATCAGAAATAAGTCTCACACAATGCTTCTGTGTAGTTTTTATTTGAAGATATTTTTTTTCCCAATATAGGCCTCTTAGCGCTCAGAATGTCCAATTGCATTTTCTACAGAAAGAGTGTTTCAGAACGGCTCAATCAAAAGTGAGGTTCAACTCTGTTAGTTGAATGCACAGAACAGAAAGAAGTTTCATACAATGCTTCTGTGTAGTTCATATTTGAACATATTCTTTTTTCCACTATTACCCACTTAGCGCTACGAATGTCCAGTTGCATTTTCTACAGACAGAGTGTTTCAAAACTGCTCAATCAAATATATGGTTTAATTCTGATATCTGAATGCTCAGATCAGAAAGAAGTTTCACAGAATGCTTCTGTGTAGTTTATATTTGAATATATTCCTTTTCCACTACTACCCTCTTAGCGCTCCAAATATCCAGTTGCATTTTCTACAGAAAGAGTGTTCAGATCTGCTCAATCAAAAGTATGGTTTAACTCTGTTAGCTGAATGCACAGATCAGAAAGAAGTTTCACAGAATGATTCTGTGTAGTTTATATTTGAAGACATTCCTTTTTCCACTATTACCCTCTTAGCGCTCCGAATCTCCACTTGCATTTTCTACAGAAAGAGTGTTCAGATCTGCTCAATCAAAAGTATGGTTTAACTCTGTTACCTGAATGCACAGATCAGAAAGAAGTTTCACAGAATGATTCTGTGTAGTTTATATTTGAAGACATTCCTTTTTCCAATATTACCCTCTTAGCGCTCCGAATCTCCACTTGCATTTTCTACAGAAAGATTGTTTCAGAACGGCTCAATCAAAACTAAGGTTCAACTCTTTTAGTTGAATGAACAGAACAGAAAGTAGTTTCACGGAATGCTTCTGTGTGGTTTTTATTTGTAGATATTCTTATTCCCAATATAGGCCTCTTAGCGCTCAGAATGTCCAATTGCAGTTTCTACAGAAAGAGTGTTTCAGAACGGCTCAATCAAAATTAAGGTTCAAACCTGGTAGTTGAATGCACAGAACGGAAAGTAATTTCACAGAATGCTTCTGTGTAGTTTATATTTGAATATATTCCTTTTTCCACTACTACCCTCTTAGCGCTCCGAATGTCCACTTGCATTTTCTACAGAAAGAGTGTTCTGAACTGCGCAATCAAAAGTATGTTTTAACTCTGTTAGCTGAATGCACATATCGGAAATAAGTTTCAAACAATGCTTCTGTGTAGTTTTTATTTGAAGATATTATTATTCCCAATATAGGCCTCTTAGCGCTCAGAATGTCCAATTGCAGTTTCTACAGAAATAGTGTTTCAGAATGCCTCAATCAAATGTCAGGTTCAACTCTCTTAGTTGAATGCACAGAACAGAAAGAAGTTTCACAGAATGCTTCTGTGTAGTATTTAGTTGAAGATACTCCTTTTTGGACTATTACCCACTTAGCGCTCCGAATATCCACTGGCAGTTTCTACACAAAGAGGGTTTCAGAACTGCTCCTTCGAAAGTAAGGCTCAACTCTGTTAGTTGAATGCGGAGAACAGAAAGGGGTTTCAGAGAATGCTTCTGTGTAGTTTTTAATTGGAGATATTCCTTTTTCCTCTATTACAATCTTAGCGCTCCTAATGTCCACTTGCATTTTCTACAAAAAGAGTGTTTCATAACTGCTCAATCAAAAATATGGTTTAGCTCTGTTAACTGAATTTACAGATCAGAAATAAGTTTCACAGAATGCATCTGTGTAGTTTTTATTTGAAGATATTTTTTCCAAATGTAGGCCTCTTAGCGCTTAGAATGTCCAATTGCAGTTTCTACAGAAAGAGTGTTTCAGAACGGCTCAATCAAAAGTAAGGTTCAACACTGTTAGTTGAATGCTCAGAAGAGAAAGAAGTTTCACAGAATGCTACTGTGTAGTTTATATTTGAATATATCCCTTTTTCCACTATTACCCTCTTAGCGCTCCGAATGTCCACTTGCATTTTCTACAGAAAGAGTGTTCTGAACTGCGCAATCAAAAGTATGTTTTAACTCTGTTAGCTGAATGCACATATCGGAAATAAGTTTCAAACAATGCTTCTGTGTAGTTTTTATTTGAAGATATTATTATTCCCAATATAGGCCTCTTAGCGCTCAGAATGTCCAATTGCAGTTTCTACAGAAATAGTGTTTCAGAATGCCTCAATCAAATGTCAGGTTCAACTCTCTTAGTTGAATGCACAGAACAGAAAGAAGTTTCACAGAATGCTTCTGTGTAGTATTTAGTTGAAGATACTCCTTTTTGGACTATTACCCACTTAGCGCTCCGAATATCCACTGGCAGTTTCTACACAAAGAGGGTTTCAGAACTGCTCCTTCGAAAGTAAGGCTCAACTCTGTTAGTTGAATGCGGAGAACAGAAAGGGGTTTCAGAGAATGCTTCTGTGTAGTTTTTAATTGGAGATATTCCTTTTTCCTCTATTACAATCTTAGCGCTCCTAATGTCCACTTGCATTTTCTACAAAAAGAGTGTTTCATAACTGCTCAATCAAAAATATGGTTTAGCTCTGTTAACTGAATTTACAGATCAGAAATAAGTTTCACAGAATGCATCTGTGTAGTTTTTATTTGAAGATATTTTTTCCCAATGTAGGCCTCTTAGCGCTTAGAATGTCCAATTGCAGTTTCTACAGAAAGAGTGTTTCAGAACGGCTCAATCAAAAGTAAGGTTCAACACTGTTAGTTGAATGCTCAGAAGAGAAAGAAGTTTCACAGAATGCTACTGTGTAGTTTATATTTGAATATATCCCTTTTTCCACTATTACCCTCTTAGCGCTCCGAATGTCCACTTGCATTTTCTACAGAAAGAGTGTTCGGAACTGCGCAATCAAAAGTATGGTTTAACTCTGTTAGCTGAATGCACATATCAGAAATAAGTCTCACACAATGCTTCTGTGTAGTTTTTATTTGAAGATATTTTTTTTCCCAATATAGGCCTCTTAGCGCTCAGAATGTCCAATTGCATTTTCTACACAAAGAGTGTTTCAGAACGGCTCAATCAAAAGTGAGGTTCAACTCTGTTAGTTGAATGCACAGAACAGAAAGAAGTTTCATACAATGCTTCTGTGTAGTTTATATTTGAACCTATTCTTTTTTCCTCTATTACCCACTTAGCGCTACGAATGTCCAGTTGCATTTTCTACAGACAGAGTGTTTCAAAACTGCTCAATCAAAAGTATGGTTTAACTCTGTTAGCTGAATGCTCAGATCAGAAAGAAGTTTCACAGAATGCTTCTGTGTAGCTTATATTTGAATATATTCCTTTTTCCACTATTACCCTCTTAGCGCTCCGAATCTCCACTTGCATTTTCTAAAGAAAGAGTGTTTCAGAACGGCTCAATCAAAACTAAGTTTCAACTCTTTTAGTTGAATGAACAGAACAGAAAGAAGTTTCACAGAATGCATCTGTGTAGTTTTTATTTGAAGATATTCTTTTTCCCAATGTAGGCCTCTTAGCGCTTAGAATGTCCAATTGCAGTTTCTACAGAAAGAGTGTTTCAGAACGGCTCAATCAAAAGTAAGGTTCAACGCTGTTAGTTGAATGCACAGAACAGAAAGAAGTTTCACAGAATGCTACTGTGTAGTTTATATTTCAATATATTCCTTTTTCCAATATTACCCTCTTAGCGCTCCAAATGTCCACTTGCATTTTCTACAGAAAGAGTGTTCGGAACTGCGCAATCAAAAGTATGGTTTAACTCTGTTAGCTGAATGCACATATCAGAAATAAGTTTCACACAATGCTTCTGTGTAGTTTTTATTTGAAGATATTATTTTTCCCAATATAGGCCTCTTAGCGCTCAGAATGTCCAATTGCAGTTTCTACAGAAAGAGTGTTTCAGAACGGCAAAAATCAAAATAAGGTTCAACTCTGTTAGTTTAATGCACGGAACGAAAGAAGTTTCATACAATGCTAATGTGTAGTTTATATTTGAACATATTCTTTTTTCCACTATTACCCACTTAGCGCTACGAATGTCCAGTTGCATTTTCTACAGACAGAGTGTTTCAAAACTGCTCAATCAAAAGTATGGTTTAACTCTGTTAGCTGAATTCTCAGATCACAAAGAAGTTTCACAGAACGCTTCTGTGTAGTTTATATTTGAATATACTCTTTTTCCACTACTACCCTCTTAGCGCTCCAAATGTCCAGTTGCATTTTCTACAGAAAGAGTGTTCAGATCTGCTCAATCAAAAGTATGGTTTAACTCTGTTAGCTGAATGCACAGATCAGAAAGAAGTTTCACAGAATGATTCTGTGTAGTTTATATTTGAAGACATTCCTTTTTCCACTATTACCCTCTTAGCGCTCCGAATTTCCACTTGCATTTTCTACAGAAAGAGGGTTTCAGAAAGGCTCAATCAAAACTAAGGTTCAACTCTTTTAGTTGAATGAACAGAACAGAAAGAAGTTTCACAGAATGCTTCTGTGTAGTTTTTATTTGTAGATATTCTTTTTCCCAATATAGGCCTCTTAGCGCTCAGAATGTCCAATTGCAGTTTCTACAGAAAGAGTGTTTCAGAACGGCTCAATCAAAAGTAAGGTTCAACCCTGGTACTTGAATGAACAGAACAGAAAGAAGTTTCACAGAATGCTTCTGTGTAGTTTATATTTGAATATAACCCTTTTTCCACTATTACCCTCTTAGCGCTCCGAATGTCCACTTGCATTTTCTACAGAAAGAGTGTTCTGAACTGCGCAATGAAAAGTATGGTTTAACTCTGTTAGCTGAATGCACATATCAGAAATAAGTTTCAAACAATGCTTCTGTGTATTTTTTATTTGAAGATATTATTTTTCCCAATATAGGCCTCTTAGCGCTCAGAATGTCCAATTGCAGTTTCTACAGAAAGAGTGTTTCAGAACGGCTGAATCAAATGTAAGGTTCAACTCTCTTAGTTGAATGCACAGAACAGAAAGAAGTTTCACTGAATGCTTCTGTGTAGTATTTAGTTGAAGATACTCCTTTTTGAACTATTACACACTTAGCGCTCCGAATATCCACTGGCAGTTTCTACACAAAGAGTGTTTCAGAACTGCTCCTTCAAAAGTAAGGCTCAACTCTGTTATTTGAATGCGGAGAACAGAAAGGGGTTTCAGAGAATGCTTCTGTGTAGTTTTTAATTGGAGATATCCCTTTTTCCTCTATTACAATCTTAGTGCTCCGAATGTCCACTTGCATTTTCTACAGAAAGAGTGTTCTGAACTGCGCAATCAAAAGTATGGTTTAACTCTGTTAGCTGAATGCACATATCAGAAATAAGATTCACACAATGCTTCTGTGTAGTTTTTATTTGAAGATATTATTTTTCCCAATATAGGCCTCTTAGCGCTCAGAATGTCCAATTGCAGTTTCTACAGAAAGAGTGTTACAGAACGGCTCAATCAAATGTAAGGTTCAACTTTCTTAGTTGAATGCACAGAACAGAAAGAAGTTTCACAGAATGCTTCTGTGTAGTATTTAGTTGAAGATACTACTTTTTGGACTATTACCCACTTAGCGCTCCGAATATCCACTGGCAGTTTCTACACAAAGAATGTTTCAGAACTGCTCCTTCAAAAGTAAGGCTCAACTCTGTTAGTTGAATGCGGAGAACAGAAAGGGGTTTCAGAGAATGCTTCTGTGTAGTTTTTAATTGGAGATATTCCTTTTTCCTCTATTACAATCTTAGCACTCCTAATGTCCACTTGCATTTTCTACAAAAAGAGTGTTTCATAACTGCACAATCAAAAATATGGTTTAGCTCTGTTAACTGAATTTACAGATCAGAAATAAGTTTCACAGAATGCATCTGTGTAGTTTTTATTTGAAGATATTTTTTCCCAATGTAGGCCTCTTAGCGCTTAGAATGTCCAATTGCAGTTTCTACAGAAAGAGTGTTTCAGAACGGCTCAATCAAAAGTAAGGTTCAACACTGTTAGTTGAATGCTCAGAAGAGAAAGAAGTTTCACAGAATGCTACTGTGTAGTTTATATTTGAATATATCCCTTTTCCCACTATTACCCTCTTAGTGCTCCGAATGTCCACTTGCATTTTCTACAGAAAGAGTGTTCGGAACTGCGCAATCAAAAGTATGGTTTAACTCTGTTAGCTGAATGCACATATCAGAAATAAGTCTCACACAATGCTTCTGTGTAGTTTTTATTTGAAGATATTTTTTTTCCCAATATAGGCCTCTTAGCGCTCAGAATGTCCAATTGCATTTTCTACAGAAAGAGTGTTTCAGAACGGCTCAATCAAAAGTGAGGTTCAACTCTGTTAGTTGAATGCACAGAACAGAAAGAAGTTTCATACAATGCTTCTGTGTAGTTCATATTTGAACATATTCTTTTTTCCACTATTACCCACTTAGCGCTACGAATGTCCAGTTGCATTTTCTACAGACAGAGTGTTTCAAAACTGCTCAATCAAATATATGGTTTAACTCTGATATCTGAATGCTCAGATCAGAAAGAAGTTTCACAGAATGCTTCTGTGTAGTTTATATTTGAATATATTCCTTTTCCACTACTACCCTCTTAGCGCTCCAAATATCCAGTTGCATTTTCTACAGAAAGAGTGTTCAGATCTGCTCAATCAAAAGTATGGTTAAACTCTGTTAGCTGAATGCACAGATCAGAAAGAAGTTTCACAGAATGATTCTGTGTAGTTTATATTTGAAGACATTCCTTTTTCCAGTATAACCCTCTTAGCGCTCCGAATCTCCACTTGCATTTTCTACAGAAAGAGTGTTTCAGAACGGCTCAATCAAAACTAAGTTTCAACTCTTTTAGTTGAATGAACAGAACAGAAAGAAGTTTCACAGAATGCATCTGTGTAGTTTTTATTTGAAGATATTCTTTTTCCCAATGTAGGCCTCTTAGCGCTTAGAAGGTCCAATTGCAGTTTCTACAGAAAGAGTGTTTCAGAACGGCTCAATCAAAAGTAAGGTTCAACGCTGTTAGTTGAATGCACAGAACAGAAAGAAGTTTCACAGAATGCTACTGTGTAGTTTATATTTCAATATATTCCTTTTTCCAATATTACCCTCTTAGCGCTCCGAATGTTCACTTGCATTTTCTACAGAAAGAGTGTTCGGAACTGCGCAATCAAAAGTATGGTTTAACTCTGTTAGCTGAATGCACATATCAGAAATAAGTTTCACACAATGCTTCTGTGTAGTTTTTATTTGAAGATATTATTTTTCCCAATATAGGCCTCTTAGCGCTCAGAATGTCCAATTGCAGTTTCTACAGAAAGAGTGTTTCAGAACGGCAAAAATCAAAATAAAGTTCAACTCTGTTAGTTTAATGCACAGAACAGAAAGAAGTTTCATACAATGCTAATGTGTAGTTTATATTTGAACATATTCTTTTTTCCACTATTACCCACTTAGCGCTACGAATGTCCAGTTGCATTTTCTACAGACAGAGTGTTTCAAAACTGCTCAATCAAAAGTATGGTTTAACTCTGTTAGCTGAATGCTCAGATCACAAAGAAGTTTCACAGAACGCTTCTGTGTAGTTTATATTTGAATATACTCTTTTTCCACTACTACCCTCTTAGCGCTCCAAATGTCCGGTTGCATTTTCTACAGAAAGAGTGTTCAGATCTGCTCAATCAAAAGTATGGTTTAACTCTGTTAGCTGAATGCACAGATCAGAAAGAAGTTTCACAGAATGATTCTGTGTAGTTTATATTTGAAGACATTCCTTTTTCCACTATTACCCTCTTAGCGCTCCGAATTTCCACTTGCATTTTCTACAGAAAGAGGGTTTCAGAAAGGCTCAATCAAAACTAAGGTTCAACTCTTTTAGTTGAATGAACAGAACAGAAAGAATTTTCACAGAATGCTTCTGTGTAGTTTTTATTTGTAGATATTCTTTTTCCCAATATAGGCCTCTTAGCGCTCAGAATGTCCAATTGCAGTTTCTACAGAAAGAGTGTTTCAGAACGGCTCAATCAAAAGTAAGGTTCAACCCTGGTACTTGAATGAACAGAACAGAAAGAAGTTTCACAGAATGCTTCTGTGTAGTTTATATTTGAATATATCCCTTTTTCCACTATTACCCTCTTAGCGCTCCGAATGTCCACTTGCATTTTCTACAGAAAGGGTGTTCTGAACTGCGCAATGAAAAGTATGGTTTAACTCTGTTAGCTGAATGCACATATCAGAAATAAGTTTCAAACAATGCTTCTGTGTATTTTTTATTTGAAGATATTACTTTTCCCAATATAGGCCTCTTAGCGCTCAGAATGTCCAATTGCAGTTTCTACAGAAAGAGTGTTTCAGAACGGCTGAATCAAATGTAAGGTTCAACTCTCTTAGTTGAATGCACAGAACAGAAAGAAGTTTCACTGAATGCTTCTGTGTAGTATTTAGTTGAAGATACTCCTTTTTGAACTATTACACACTTAGCGCTCCGAATATCCACTGGCAGTTTCTACACAAAGAGTGTTTCAGAACTGCTCCTTCAAAAGTAAGGCTCAACTCTGTTAGTTGAATGCGGAGAACAGAAAGGGGTTTCAGAGAATGCTTCTGTGTAGTTTTTAATTGGAGATATCCCTTTTTCCTCTATTACAATCTTAGTGCTCCGAATGTCCACTTGCATTTTCTACAGAAAGAGTGTTCTGAACTGCGCAATCAAAAGTATGGTTTAACTCTGTTAGCTGAATGCACATATCAGAAATAAGATTCACACAATGCTTCTGTGTAGTTTTTATTTGAAGATATTATTTTTCCCAATATAGGCCTCTTAGCGCTCAGAATGTCCAATTGCAGTTTCTACAGAAAGAGTGTTTCAGAACGGCTCAATCAAATGTAAGGTTCAACTTTCTTAGTTGAATGCACAGAACAGAAAGAAGTTTCACAGAATGCTTCTGTGTAGTATTTAGTTGAAGATACTAATTTTTGGACTATTACCCACTTAGCGCTCCGAATATCCACTGGCAGTTTCTACACAAAGAGTGTTTCAGAACTGCTCCTTCAAAAGTAAGGCTCAACTCTGTTAGTTGAATGCGGAGAACAGAAAGGGGTTTCAGAGAATGCTTCTGTGTAGTTTTTAATTGGAGATATTCCTTTTTCCTCTATTACAATCTTAGCGCTCCTAATGTCCACTTGCATTTTCTACAAAAAGAGTGTTTCATAACTGCTCAATCAAAAATATGGTTTAGCTCTGTTAACTGAATTTACAGATCAGAAATAAGTTTCACAGAATGCATCTGTGTAGTTTTTATTTGAAGATATTTTTTCCCAATGTAGGCCTCTTAGCGCTTAGAATGTCCAATTGCAGTTTCTACAGAAAGAGTGTTTCAGAACGGCTCAATCAAAAGTAAGGTTCAACACTGTTAGTTGAATGCTCAGAAGAGAAAGAAGTTTCACAGAATGCTACTGTGTAGTTTATATTTGAATATATCCCTTTTTCCACTATTACCCTCTTAGCGCTCCGAATGTCCACTTGCATTTTCTACAGAAAGAGTGTTCGGAACTGCGCAATCAAAAGTATGGTTTAACTCTGTTAGCTGAATGCACCTATCAGAAATAAGTCTCACACAATGCTTCTGTGTAGTTTTTATTTGAAGATATTATTTTTCCCAATATAGGCCTCTTAGCGCTCAGAATGTCCAATTGCATTTTCTACAGAAAGAGTGTTTCAGAACGGCTCCATCAAAAGTGAGGTTCAACTCTGTTAGTTGAATGCACAGAACAGAAAGAAGTTTCATACAATGCTTCTGTGTAGTTCATATTTGAACATATTCTTTTTTCCACTATTACCCACTTAGCGCTACGAATGTCCAGTTGCATTTTCTACAGACAGAGTGTTTCAAAACTGCTCAATCAAATATATGGTTTAACTCTGATATCTGAATGCTCAGATCAGAAAGAATTTTCACAGAATGCTTCTGTGTAGTTTATATTTGAATATATTCCTTTTCCACTACTACCCTCTTAGCGCTCCAAATATCCAGTTGCATTTTCTACAGAAAGAGTGTTCAGATCTGCTCAATCAAAAGTATGGTTTAACTCTGTTAGCTGAATGCACAGATCAGAAAGAAGTTTCACAGAATGATTCTGTGTAGTTTATATTTGAAGACATTCCTTTTTCCAGTATTACCCTCTTAGCGCTCCGAATCTCCACTTGCATTTTCTACAGAAAGAGTGTTTCAGAACGGCTCAATCAAAACTAAGGTTCAACTCTTTTAGTTGAATGAACAGAACAGAAAGAAGTTTCACAGAATGCTTCTGTGTAGTTTTTATTTGTAGATATTCTCTTTCCCAATATAGGCCTCTTAGCGCTCAGAATGTCCAATTGCAGTTTCTACAGAAAGAGTGTTTCAGAACGGCTCAATCAAAACTAAGGTTCAACTCTTTTAGTTGAATGAACAGAACAGAAAGAAGTTTCACAGAATGCTACTGTGTAGTTTATATTTGAATATATTCCTTTTTCCACTCTTACCCTCATAGCGCTCCGAATGTCCACTTGCATTTTCCACAGAAAGAGTGTTCTGAACTGCGTAATCAAAAGTATGGTTTCACTCTGTTAGCTGAATGCACATATCAGAAATAAGTTTCAAACAATGCTTCTGTGTAGTTTTTATTTGAAGATATTATTTTTCCCAATATAGGCCTCTTAGCACTCAGAATGTCCAATTCCAGTTTCTACAGAAAGAGTGTTTCAGAACGGCTCAATCAAATGTAAGGCTCAACTCTCTTAGTTGAATGCACAGAACAGAAAGAAGTTTCACAGAATGCTTCTGTGTAGTATTTAGTTGAAGATACTCCTTTTTGGACTATTACCCACTTAGCGCTCCGAATATCCGCTGGCAGTTTCTACACAAAGAGTGTTTCAGAACTGCTCCTTCGAAAGTAAGGCTCAACTCTGTTAGTTGAATGCGGAGAACAGAAAGGGGTTTCAGAGAATGCTTCCGTGTAGTTTTTAATTGGAGATATTCCTTTTTCCTCTATTACAATCTTAGCGCTCCGAATGTCCACTTGCATTTTCTACAAAAAGAGTGTTTCATAACTGCTCAATCAAAAATATGGTTTAGCTCTGTTATCTGAATTTACAGATCAGAAATAAGTTTCACAGAATGCATCTGTGTAGTTTTTATTTGAAGATATTATTTTTCCCAATGTAGGCCTCTTAGCGCTTAGAATGTCCAATTGCAATTTCTACAGAAAGAGTGTTTCAGAACGGCTCAATCAAAAGTAAGATTCAACTCTTTTAGTTGAATGCACAGAACAGAAAGAAGTTTCACACAATGCTTCTGTGTAGTTTATATTTGAACATATTCTTTTTTCCAATATTACCCACTTAGCGCTACGAATGACCAGTTGCATTTTCTACAGACAGAGTGTTTCAAAACTGCTCAATCAAAAGTATGGTTTAACTCTGTTAGCTGAATGCTCAGATCAGAAAGAAGTTTCACAGAATGCTTCTGTGTAGTTTATATTTGAATATATTCCTTTTTCCACTACTACCCTCTTAGCGCTCCAAATGTCCAGTTGCATTTTCTACAGAAAGAGTGTTCAGATCTGCTCAATCAAAAGTATGGTTTAACTCTGTTAGCTTAATGCACAGATCAGAAAGAAGTTTCACAGAATCATTCTGTGCAGTTTATATTTGAAGACATTCCATTTTCCACTATTACCCTCTTAGCGCTCCGAATCTCCACTTGCATTTTCTACAGAAAGAGTGTTTCAGAACGGCTCAATCAAATCTAAGGTTCAAATCTGTTAGTTGAATGCACAGAACAGAATGTAGTTTCACAGATTGCTTCTGTGTAGTTTATATTTGAATATATTCCTTTTTCCACTACTACCCTCTTAGCGCTCCAAATGTCCAGTTGCATTTTCTACAGAAAGTGTGTTCAGAACTGCTCTATCAAAAGTATGATTTAACTCTGTTAGGTGAATGCACAGATCAGAAATAAGTTTCACAGAATTCTTCTGTGTAGTTTATATATGAAGATATTCCATTTTCCACTATTACCCACTTAGCTCTCTGAATGTCCAGTTGCATTTTCTACAGAAAGAGTGTTTCAGAACTGCTCAATCAAAAGTATGGTTTAGCTCTGTTAGCTGAATGCACAGATCAGAAAGATGTTTCACAGAATGCTGCTGTGTACTGTTTATATGGAGATATTCTTTTTACCAATATAGGCCTCTTATCGCACAGAATGTCCAATTGCAGTTTCTACAGAAAGAGTGTTTCAGAAAGGCTCAATCAAAAGTAAGGTTCAACTCTGTTAGTTGAATGAACAGAACAGAAAGAAGTTTCACAGAATGATTCTGTGTAGTTTATATTTGAAGACATTCCTTTTTCCACTATTACCCTCTTAGCGCTCCGAATTTCCACTTGCATTTTCTACAGAAAGAGGGTTTCAGAAAGGCTCAATCAAAACTAAGGTTCAACTCTTTTAGTTGAATGAACAGAACAGAAAGAAGTTTCACAGAATGCTTCTGTGTAGTTTTTATTTGTAGATATTCTTTTTCCCAATATAGGCCTCTTAGCGCTCAGAATGTCCAATTGCAGTTTCTACAGAAAGAGTGTTTCAGAACGGCTCAATCAAAAGTAAGGTTCAACCCTGGTACTTGAATGAACAGAACAGAAAGAAGTTTCACAGAATGCTTCTGTGTAGTTTATATTTGAATATAACCCTTTTTCCACTATTACCCTCTTAGCGCTCCGAATGTCCACTTGCATTTTCTACAGAAAGAGTGTTCTGAACTGCGCAATGAAAAGTATGGTTTAACTCTGTTAGCTGAATGCACATATCAGAAATAAGTTTCAAACAATGCTTCTGTGTATTTTTTATTTGAAGATATTATTTTTCCCAATATAGGCCTCTTAGCGCTCAGAATGTCCAATTGCAGTTTCTACAGAAAGAGTGTTTCAGAACGGCTGAATCAAATGTAAGGTTCAACTCTCTTAGTTGAATGCACAGAACAGAAAGAAGTTTCACTGAATGCTTCTGTGTAGTATTTAGTTGAAGATACTCCTTTTTGAACTATTACACACTTAGCGCTCCGAATATCCACTGGCAGTTTCTACACAAAGAGTGTTTCAGAACTGCTCCTTCAAAAGTAAGGCTCAACTCTGTTATTTGAATGCGGAGAACAGAAAGGGGTTTCAGAGAATGCTTCTGTGTAGTTTTTAATTGGAGATATCCCTTTTTCCTCTATTACAATCTTAGTGCTCCGAATGTCCACTTGCATTTTCTACAGAAAGAGTGTTCTGAACTGCGCAATCAAAAGTATGGTTTAACTCTGTTAGCTGAATGCACATATCAGAAATAAGATTCACACAATGCTTCTGTGTAGTTTTTATTTGAAGATATTATTTTTCCCAATATAGGCCTCTTAGCGCTCAGAATGTCCAATTGCAGTTTCTACAGAAAGAGTGTTTCAGAACGGCTCAATCAAATGTAAGGTTCAACTTTCTTAGTTGAATGCACAGAACAGAAAGAAGTTTCACAGAATGCTTCTGTGTAGTATTTAGTTGAAGATACTACTTTTTGGACTATTACCCACTTAGCGCTCCGAATATCCACTGGCAGTTTCTACACAAAGAATGTTTCAGAACTGCTCCTTCAAAAGTAAGGCTCAACTCTGTTAGTTGAATGCGGAGAACAGAAAGGGGTTTCAGAGAATGCTTCTGTGTAGTTTTTAATTGGAGATATTCCTTTTTCCTCTATTACAATCTTAGCACTCCTAATGTCCACTTGCATTTTCTACAAAAAGAGTGTTTCATAACTGCACAATCAAAAATATGGTTTAGCTCTGTTAACTGAATTTACAGATCAGAAATAAGTTTCACAGAATGCATCTGTGTAGTTTTTATTTGAAGATATTTTTTCCCAATGTAGGCCTCTTAGCGCTTAGAATGTCCAATTGCAGTTTCTACAGAAAGAGTGTTTCAGAACGGCTCAATCAAAAGTAAGGTTCAACACTGTTAGTTGAATGCTCAGAAGAGAAAGAAGTTTCACAGAATGCTACTGTGTAGTTTATATTTGAATATATCCCTTTTCCCACTATTACCCTCTTAGTGCTCCGAATGTCCACTTGCATTTTCTACAGAAAGAGTGTTCGGAACTGCGCAATCAAAAGTATGGTTTAACTCTGTTAGCTGAATGCACATATCAGAAATAAGTCTCACACAATGCTTCTGTGTAGTTTTTATTTGAAGATATTTTTTTTCCCAATATAGGCCTCTTAGCGCTCAGAATGTCCAATTGCATTTTCTACAGAAAGAGTGTTTCAGAACGGCTCAATCAAAAGTGAGGTTCAACTCTGTTAGTTGAATGCACAGAACAGAAAGAAGTTTCATACAATGCTTCTGTGTAGTTCATATTTGAACATATTCTTTTTTCCACTATTACCCACTTAGCGCTACGAATGTCCAGTTGCATTTTCTACAGACAGAGTGTTTCAAAACTGCTCAATCAAATATATGGTTTAACTCTGATATCTGAATGCTCAGATCAGAAAGAAGTTTCACAGAATGCTTCTGTGTAGTTTATATTTGAATATATTCCTTTTCCACTACTACCCTCTTAGCGCTCCAAATATCCAGTTGCATTTTCTACAGAAAGAGTGTTCAGATCTGCTCAATCAAAAGTATGGTTAAACTCTGTTAGCTGAATGCACAGATCAGAAAGAAGTTTCACAGAATGATTCTGTGTAGTTTATATTTGAAGACATTCCTTTTTCCAGTATAACCCTCTTAGCGCTCCGAATCTCCACTTGCATTTTCTACAGAAAGAGTGTTTCAGAACGGCTCAATCAAAACTAAGTTTCAACTCTTTTAGTTGAATGAACAGAACAGAAAGAAGTTTCACAGAATGCATCTGTGTAGTTTTTATTTGAAGATATTCTTTTTCCCAATGTAGGCCTCTTAGCGCTTAGAAGGTCCAATTGCAGTTTCTACAGAAAGAGTGTTTCAGAACGGCTCAATCAAAAGTAAGGTTCAACGCTGTTAGTTGAATGCACAGAACAGAAAGAAGTTTCACAGAATGCTACTGTGTAGTTTATATTTCAATATATTCCTTTTTCCAATATTACCCTCTTAGCGCTCCGAATGTTCACTTGCATTTTCTACAGAAAGAGTGTTCGGAACTGCGCAATCAAAAGTATGGTTTAACTCTGTTAGCTGAATGCACATATCAGAAATAAGTTTCACACAATGCTTCTGTGTAGTTTTTATTTGAAGATATTATTTTTCCCAATATAGGCCTCTTAGCGCTCAGAATGTCCAATTGCAGTTTCTACAGAAAGAGTGTTTCAGAACGGCAAAAATCAAAATAAAGTTCAACTCTGTTAGTTTAATGCACAGAACAGAAAGAAGTTTCATACAATGCTAATGTGTAGTTTATATTTGAACATATTCTTTTTTCCACTATTACCCACTTAGCGCTACGAATGTCCAGTTGCATTTTCTACAGACAGAGTGTTTCAAAACTGCTCAATCAAAAGTATGGTTTAACTCTGTTAGCTGAATGCTCAGATCACAAAGAAGTTTCACAGAACGCTTCTGTGTAGTTTATATTTGAATATACTCTTTTTCCACTACTACCCTCTTAGCGCTCCAAATGTCCGGTTGCATTTTCTACAGAAAGAGTGTTCAGATCTGCTCAATCAAAAGTATGGTTTAACTCTGTTAGCTGAATGCACAGATCAGAAAGAAGTTTCACAGAATGATTCTGTGTAGTTTATATTTGAAGACATTCCTTTTTCCACTATTACCCTCTTAGCGCTCCGAATTTCCACTTGCATTTTCTACAGAAAGAGGGTTTCAGAAAGGCTCAATCAAAACTAAGGTTCAACTCTTTTAGTTGAATGAACAGAACAGAAAGAATTTTCACAGAATGCTTCTGTGTAGTTTTTATTTGTAGATATTCTTTTTCCCAATATAGGCCTCTTAGCGCTCAGAATGTCCAATTGCAGTTTCTACAGAAAGAGTGTTTCAGAACGGCTCAATCAAAAGTAAGGTTCAACCCTGGTACTTGAATGAACAGAACAGAAAGAAGTTTCACAGAATGCTTCTGTGTAGTTTATATTTGAATATATCCCTTTTTCCACTATTACCCTCTTAGCGCTCCGAATGTCCACTTGCATTTTCTACAGAAAGGGTGTTCTGAACTGCGCAATGAAAAGTATGGTTTAACTCTGTTAGCTGAATGCACATATCAGAAATAAGTTTCAAACAATGCTTCTGTGTATTTTTTATTTGAAGATATTACTTTTCCCAATATAGGCCTCTTAGCGCTCAGAATGTCCAATTGCAGTTTCTACAGAAAGAGTGTTTCAGAACGGCTGAATCAAATGTAAGGTTCAACTCTCTTAGTTGAATGCACAGAACAGAAAGAAGTTTCACTGAATGCTTCTGTGTAGTATTTAGTTGAAGATACTCCTTTTTGAACTATTACACACTTAGCGCTCCGAATATCCACTGGCAGTTTCTACACAAAGAGTGTTTCAGAACTGCTCCTTCAAAAGTAAGGCTCAACTCTGTTAGTTGAATGCGGAGAACAGAAAGGGGTTTCAGAGAATGCTTCTGTGTAGTTTTTAATTGGAGATATCCCTTTTTCCTCTATTACAATCTTAGTGCTCCGAATGTCCACTTGCATTTTCTACAGAAAGAGTGTTCTGAACTGCGCAATCAAAAGTATGGTTTAACTCTGTTAGCTGAATGCACATATCAGAAATAAGATTCACACAATGCTTCTGTGTAGTTTTTATTTGAAGATATTATTTTTCCCAATATAGGCCTCTTAGCGCTCAGAATGTCCAATTGCAGTTTCTACAGAAAGAGTGTTTCAGAACGGCTCAATCAAATGTAAGGTTCAACTTTCTTAGTTGAATGCACAGAACAGAAAGAAGTTTCACAGAATGCTTCTGTGTAGTATTTAGTTGAAGATACTAATTTTTGGACTATTACCCACTTAGCGCTCCGAATATCCACTGGCAGTTTCTACACAAAGAGTGTTTCAGAACTGCTCCTTCAAAAGTAAGGCTCAACTCTGTTAGTTGAATGCGGAGAACAGAAAGGGGTTTCAGAGAATGCTTCTGTGTAGTTTTTAATTGGAGATATTCCTTTTTCCTCTATTACAATCTTAGCGCTCCTAATGTCCACTTGCATTTTCTACAAAAAGAGTGTTTCATAACTGCTCAATCAAAAATATGGTTTAGCTCTGTTAACTGAATTTACAGATCAGAAATAAGTTTCACAGAATGCATCTGTGTAGTTTTTATTTGAAGATATTTTTTCCCAATGTAGGCCTCTTAGCGCTTAGAATGTCCAATTGCAGTTTCTACAGAAAGAGTGTTTCAGAACGGCTCAATCAAAAGTAAGGTTCAACACTGTTAGTTGAATGCTCAGAAGAGAAAGAAGTTTCACAGAATGCTACTGTGTAGTTTATATTTGAATATATCCCTTTTTCCACTATTACCCTCTTAGCGCTCCGAATGTCCACTTGCATTTTCTACAGAAAGAGTGTTCGGAACTGCGCAATCAAAAGTATGGTTTAACTCTGTTAGCTGAATGCACCTATCAGAAATAAGTCTCACACAATGCTTCTGTGTAGTTTTTATTTGAAGATATTATTTTTCCCAATATAGGCCTCTTAGCGCTCAGAATGTCCAATTGCATTTTCTACAGAAAGAGTGTTTCAGAACGGCTCCATCAAAAGTGAGGTTCAACTCTGTTAGTTGAATGCACAGAACAGAAAGAAGTTTCATACAATGCTTCTGTGTAGTTCATATTTGAACATATTCTTTTTTCCACTATTACCCACTTAGCGCTACGAATGTCCAGTTGCATTTTCTACAGACAGAGTGTTTCAAAACTGCTCAATCAAATATATGGTTTAACTCTGATATCTGAATGCTCAGATCAGAAAGAATTTTCACAGAATGCTTCTGTGTAGTTTATATTTGAATATATTCCTTTTCCACTACTACCCTCTTAGCGCTCCAAATATCCAGTTGCATTTTCTACAGAAAGAGTGTTCAGATCTGCTCAATCAAAAGTATGGTTTAACTCTGTTAGCTGAATGCACAGATCAGAAAGAAGTTTCACAGAATGATTCTGTGTAGTTTATATTTGAAGACATTCCTTTTTCCAGTATTACCCTCTTAGCGCTCCGAATCTCCACTTGCATTTTCTACAGAAAGAGTGTTTCAGAACGGCTCAATCAAAACTAAGGTTCAACTCTTTTAGTTGAATGAACAGAACAGAAAGAAGTTTCACAGAATGCTTCTGTGTAGTTTTTATTTGTAGATATTCTCTTTCCCAATATAGGCCTCTTAGCGCTCAGAATGTCCAATTGCAGTTTCTACAGAAAGAGTGTTTCAGAACGGCTCAATCAAAACTAAGGTTCAACTCTTTTAGTTGAATGAACAGAACAGAAAGAAGTTTCACAGAATGCTACTGTGTAGTTTATATTTGAATATATTCCTTTTTCCACTCTTACCCTCATAGCGCTCCGAATGTCCACTTGCATTTTCCACAGAAAGAGTGTTCTGAACTGCGTAATCAAAAGTATGGTTTCACTCTGTTAGCTGAATGCACATATCAGAAATAAGTTTCAAACAATGCTTCTGTGTAGTTTTTATTTGAAGATATTATTTTTCCCAATATAGGCCTCTTAGCACTCAGAATGTCCAATTCCAGTTTCTACAGAAAGAGTGTTTCAGAACGGCTCAATCAAATGTAAGGCTCAACTCTCTTAGTTGAATGCACAGAACAGAAAGAAGTTTCACAGAATGCTTCTGTGTAGTATTTAGTTGAAGATACTCCTTTTTGGACTATTACCCACTTAGCGCTCCGAATATCCGCTGGCAGTTTCTACACAAAGAGTGTTTCAGAACTGCTCCTTCGAAAGTAAGGCTCAACTCTGTTAGTTGAATGCGGAGAACAGAAAGGGGTTTCAGAGAATGCTTCCGTGTAGTTTTTAATTGGAGATATTCCTTTTTCCTCTATTACAATCTTAGCGCTCCGAATGTCCACTTGCATTTTCTACAAAAAGAGTGTTTCATAACTGCTCAATCAAAAATATGGTTTAGCTCTGTTATCTGAATTTACAGATCAGAAATAAGTTTCACAGAATGCATCTGTGTAGTTTTTATTTGAAGATATTATTTTTCCCAATGTAGGCCTCTTAGCGCTTAGAATGTCCAATTGCAATTTCTACAGAAAGAGTGTTTCAGAACGGCTCAATCAAAAGTAAGATTCAACTCTTTTAGTTGAATGCACAGAACAGAAAGAAGTTTCACACAATGCTTCTGTGTAGTTTATATTTGAACATATTCTTTTTTCCAATATTACCCACTTAGCGCTACGAATGACCAGTTGCATTTTCTACAGACAGAGTGTTTCAAAACTGCTCAATCAAAAGTATGGTTTAACTCTGTTAGCTGAATGCTCAGATCAGAAAGAAGTTTCACAGAATGCTTCTGTGTAGTTTATATTTGAATATATTCCTTTTTCCACTACTACCCTCTTAGCGCTCCAAATGTCCAGTTGCATTTTCTACAGAAAGAGTGTTCAGATCTGCTCAATCAAAAGTATGGTTTAACTCTGTTAGCTGAATGCACAGATCAGAAAGAAGTTTCACAGAATCATTCTGTGCAGTTTATATTTGAAGACATTCCATTTTCCACTATTACCCTCTTAGCGCTCCGAATCTCCACTTGCATTTTCTACAGAAAGAGTGTTTCAGAACGGCTCAATCAAATCTAAGGTTCAAATCTGTTAGTTGAATGCACAGAACAGAATGTAGTTTCACAGATTGCTTCTGTGTAGTTTATATTTGAATATATTCCTTTTTCCACTACTACCCTCTTAGCGCTCCAAATGTCCAGTTGCATTTTCTACAGAAAGTGTGTTCAGAACTGCTCTATCAAAAGTATGATTTAACTCTGTTAGGTGAATGCACAGATCAGAAATAAGTTTCACAGAATTCTTCTGTGTAGTTTATATATGAAGATATTCCATTTTCCACTATTACCCACTTAGCTCTCTGAATGTCCAGTTGCATTTTCTACAGAAAGAGTGTTTCAGAACTGCTCAATCAAAAGTATGGTTTAGCTCTGTTAGCTGAATGCACAGATCAGAAAGATGTTTCACAGAATGCTGCTGTGTAGTGTTTATATGGAGATATTCTTTTTACCAATATAGGCCTCTTATCGCACAGAATGTCCAATTGCAGTTTCTACAGAAAGAGTGTTTCAGAAAGGCTCAATCAAAAGTAAGGTTCAACTCTGTTAGTTGAATGAACAGAACAGTAAGAAGTTTCAGAGAATGATTCTGTGTAGTTTATATTTGAAGATATTCCTTTTTCCACTATTACCTTCTAAGCGCTCCGAATGTCCACTTGCATTTTCTACAGAAAGAGTTTTTCCCAACTTCTCAATCAAAAGTATGGTTTAACTCTGTTAGCTGAATGCACAGATCAGTACGAAGTTTCACAGAATGTTTCTGTGTAGTTTTCATTTGAAGATAGTCCTTTCTCATATATAGGCCTCTTAGCGCTCCGAATATCCAATTGCAGTTTCTACAGAAAGAGTGTTTCAGAACGGCTCAATGAAAAGTAGGGTTCAACTCTTTTAGTTGAATTCACAGAACAGAAAGTAGTTTCACAGAATGCTCCTGTGTAGTATTTATTTGAAGGTATTCCTTTTTCCACTATTAACCTCTTAGCGCTCCAAATGTCCAGTTGCATTTTCTACAGAAGGAGTGTTCAGAACTGCTCAAATATTAGTGTGGTTTAACCCTGTTAGGTGAATGCACAGATCAGAAAGAAGTTTCACAGAATTCTTCTGTGTAGTTTATATTTGAAGATATTCCATTTTTCACTATTACCCACTTAGCGCTCTGAATCTCCAGTTGCATTATCTACAGAAAGATTGTTTCAGAACTGCTCAATCAAAAGAATGGTTTAACTCTGTTAGCTGAATGCACAGAACAGAAAGAAGTTTCACAGAATGCTGCGGTGTAATGTTTATATGAAGATATTCTTTTTACCAATATAGGCCTCTTAGCGCTGAGAATGTCCAATTGCAGTTTCTACAGAAAGGGTGTTTCAGAAAAGCTCAATCAAAAGTAAGGTTCAACTATGTTAGTTGAATGCACAGAACAAAAAGAAGTTTCACAGAATGCTTCTGTGTAGTTTATATTTGAATATATTGCTTTTTCCAATACTACCCTCTTAGCGCTCCAAATGTCCAGTTGCATTTTCTACAGAAAGAGTGTTCAGAACTGCTCAATCAAATGTATGATTTAACTCTCTTAGCTGAATGCACAGATTAGAAAGAAGTTGCACAGAATGCTTCTGTGTAGTTTTATTTGAAGATATTCTTTTTCCCAATATAGGCCTCTAGCGCTCAGATTGTCCAATTGCAGTTTCTACACAAAGAGTGTTTCAGAACTGCTCCTTCAAAAGTAGGGCTCAACTCTGTTATTTGAATGCACAGAACAGAAAGTAGTTTCACAGAATGCTTCTCTGTAATTCATATTTGACGATATTACTTTTTCCACTATTACCCACTTAGAGCTCCGAATGTCCACTTGCATTTTCTACAGAAAGAGTGTTCAGAACTGCTCAATCAAAGTATGGTTTAACTCTGTTAGTTGAATGCACAGATCAGAAAGAAGTTTCACAGAATTCTTCTGTGTAGTTTTTATTTGAAGATATTACTTTTTCCAATATAGGTCTCTTAGCGCTCAGAATGTCCAATTGCAGTATCTGCAGAAAGAGAGTTTCAGAACTGCTCAATCAAAAGTAAGGTTCAATACTGTTAGTTGAATGCACGGAACAGAAAGAAGTTTCAGAGAATGCTTCTGTGTAGTTTATATTTGAGGATATTCCTTTTTTCACTATTACCCTCTTAGCGCTCCGAATCACCACTTGCATTTTCTACAGAAAGAGTGTTTCAGAACGGCTCAATCAAAAGTAAGGTTCAACTCTTTTAGTTGAATGCACAGAACAGAAAGTAGTTTCACAGAATGCTTCTGTGTAGTATTTAGTTATAGATATTCCTTTTTCAACTATTACCCTCTTAGCGTTCCGAATGTCCACTGGCAGTTTCTACACAATGAGTGTTTCAGAACAGCTCCTTCAAAGTAAGGCTCAAATCTGTTAGTTGAATGCAGAGAACAGAAAAGAGTTTCAGAGAATGCTTCTATGTAGTTTTAATTTGGGGATATTCCTTTTTCCACTAATACAATCTTAGCGCTCCGAATGTCCACTTGCATTTTCTACAGAAAGAGTGTCTCATAAATTCTCAATCAAAAGTATCGTTTAACTCTGTTAGCTGAATGCACAGATCAGAAATAAGTTTCACAGAATGCTTCTGAGTAGTTTTTATTTGGAGATATTCTTTTTCCCAATATAGGCCACTTAGCGCTCAGAATGTCCAATTGCAGTTTCTACAGAATGAGTGTTTCAGAAGGCTCAATCAAAAGTAAGGTTCAACTCTGTTAGTTGAATGCACAGAACAGAAAGAAGTTTCACAGAATGCTTCTGTGTAGTTTATATTTGAATGTATTCCTTTTTCCACTATTACCATCTTAGCGCTCCGAATGTCCACTTGCATTTTCTACAGAAAGAGGGTTTCAGAACGGTTCCATCAAAAGTAAGGTTCAACTCTGTTACTTGAATGCACAGAACAGCAAGAAGTTTCACAGAATGCTTCTGTGTAGTTTATATTTGAATGTATTCCTTTTTCCACTATTACCATCTTAGCGCTCCGAATGTCCACTTGCATTTTCTACAGAAAGAGTGTTCAGAACGGCTCAATCAAAAGTATGGTTTTACTCTGTTATTTGAATGCACATATCAGAAATAAGTTTCACAGAATCCTTCCGTGTAGTATTTTGTTGAAGATATTCCTTTTTCGACTATTATCCTCTTAGCTCTCCGAATGTCCAATTTCAGTTTCTACACAGAGTGTTTCAGAACTGCTCCTTCAAAAGTAGGGCTCAACTCTGTTAGTTGAATGCAGAGAACAGAAAGGAGTTACACAGAATGCCTCTGTGTAGTTTATATTTGAATATATTCCCTTTTTCAGTATTACCCTCTTAGCGCTCCGAATGTCCACTTGCATTTTCTACAGAAAGAGTGTTCGGAACTGCTCAATCAAAAGTATGGTTTAACTCTGTTAGCTGAATGCACAGATCAGAAAGAATTTTCACAGAATGCTTCTGTGTACTTTTTATTTGAAGATATTCCTTTCTCCAATATAGGAGTCTTAGCGCTCAGTATGTCCAATTGCAGTATCTACAGAAAGAGTGTTTCTGAACTGCTCAAGCAAATGTAAGGTTCAACTCTGTTAGTTGAATGAACGGAACAAAAAGAAGTTTCATAGAATGCTTCTGTGTAGTTTATATTTGAAGATGTTCCTTTTTCCACTATTACCTTCTAAGCGCTCCGAATGTCCACTTGCATTTTCTACAGAAAGATTGTTTCCGAACTGCTCAATCAAAAGTATGGTTTAATTCTGTTAGCTGAATGCACAGATCAGTACGAAGTTTCACGGAATGCTTCTGTGTAGTTTTTATTTGAAGATAGTCCTTTTTCCAATATAGGCCTCTTAGCGCTCCGAATATCCAATTGCAGTTTCTACAGAAAGAGTGTTCCAGAATGGCTCAATCAAAAGTAGGGTTCAACTCTTTTAGTTGAATGCACAGAACAGAAAGTAGTTTCACAGAATGCTTCTGTGTAGTATTTATTTGAATATATTCCTTTTTCCACTATTACCCTCTTAGCGCTCCGAATGTCCACTTGCAGTTTCTACAGAAAGAGTGTTTCAGGACTGCTCCTTCAAAAATAAGGCTCAACCCTGTTAGCTGAAAGCAGAGAACAGAAACAAGTTTCAGAGAATGCCTCTGTGTAGTTTTTATTTGAAGATATTCCTTTTTCCACAATTACCATCGTAGCGCACCGAATGACCACTTGCATTTTCTACAGAAAGAGTGTTTCAGAACTGTTAAATCAAAAGTATCGTTTAACTCTGTTAGCTGAATGCACAGATAAGAAAGAAGTTTCACAGAATGCATCTGTTTAGTTTTTATTTTAAGATATTCTTTATCCCAATATAGGCATCATAGCGCTCAGTATGTTAAATTGCAGTTTCTACAGAAAGAGTGTTTCAGAACGGCTCAATCAAAAGTAAGGTTCAACTCTGTTAGTTGAATGCACAGAACAAAAAGAAGTTTCACAGAATGCTTCTCAGTAGTTTATATTTGAATATATTCCTTTTTCCACTATTACCCTCTTAGCGCTCCGAATGTCCACTTGAATTTTCTACAGAAAGAGTGTTCAGAACGGCTCAATCAAAAATATGGTTTTACTGTGTTAGTTAAATGCACATATCAGAAATAAGTTTCAGAGAAGGCTTCTGTGTAGTATTTAGTTGAAGATATTCCTTTTTTGAATATTAACCTCTTAGCGCTCCGAATGTCCACTGGCAGTTTCTACACAAAGAGTTTTTCAGAACTGCTCCTTCAAAAGTAATGCTCAACACTGTAAGTTGAATGCAGAGAACAGAAAGAAGTTTCACAGAATGCTTCTGTGTAGTTTATATTTGAATATATTCCTTTTTTCAGTATTACCCTCTTAGCGCTCCGAATGTCCACCTGCATTTTCTACAAAAAGAGTGTTCAGAACTGCTCAATCAAAAGTATGGTTTATCTCTGTTAGCTGAATGCACATATCAGTACGAAGTTTCACAGAATGCTTCTGTGTAGTTTTTATTTGAAGATAGTCCTTTTTCAAATATAGGCCTCTTAGCGCTCCGAATATCCAATTGCAGTTTCTACAGAAAGAGTGTTTCAGAACGGCAAAATGAAAAGTAGGGTTCAACACTTTTAGTTGAATTCACAGAACAGAAAGTAGTTTCACAGATTGCTTCTGTGTAGTATTTATTTGAAGGTATTCCTTTTTCCACTATTACCCTAGTAGCGCTCGGAATGTCCACTTGCAGTTTCTACAGAAAGTGTGTTTCAGGGCTGCTCCTTCAAAAATAAGGCTCAACTCTGTTAGTTGAATGCAGAGAACAGAAAGAAGTTTCAGAGAATGCCTCTGTGTAGTTTTTATTTGAAGATATTACTTTTTCCACAATTACCAACTTAGCGTACCGAATGTCCACTTGCATTTTCTACAGAAAGAGTGTTTCAGAACTGCTAAATCAAATGTATCATTTAATTCTGTTAGCTGAATGCACAGATCAGAAAGTAGTTTCAGAGAATGCATCTCTGTAGATTTTATTTGAAGATATTATTTTTCTCAATATAGGACTCTTAGCGTTCAGAAATCCAATTACACTTTCTACAGAAAGAGTGTTTCAGAACTGCTCAATCAAAATTAAGTTTCAACTCTGTTAGTTGAATGCACAGAACAGAATGTAGTTTCACAGAATGCTTCTGTGTAGTTTATATTTGAATATATTCCATTTTCCACTATTACCCACTTAGCGCTCTGAATGTCCAGTTGCATTTTCTACAGAAAGAGTGTTTCAGAACTGCTCAATCAAAAGTATGGTTTAACTCTGTTAGCTGAATGCACAGATCAGAAAGAAGCTTCACAGAATGCTGCTGTGTAGTGTTTATATGAAGATATTCTTTTTACCAATATAGGCCTCTTAGATCTCCGAATGTCCACTTGCATTTTCTACAGAAAGTGTGTTCAGAACTGCTCTATCAAAAGTATGGTTTAACTGTGTTAGGTGAATGCACAGATCAGAAATAAGTTTCACAGAATTCTTCTGTGTAGTTTATATTTGAAGATATTCCATTTTCCACTATTAGCCACTTAGCGCTCTGAATGTCCAGTTGCATTTTCTACAGAAAGAGTGTTTCAGAACTGCTCAATCAAAAGTATGGTTTAACTCTGTTAGCTGAATGCACAGATCAGAAAGAAGTTTCACAGAATGCTGCTGTGTAGTGTTTATATGAAGATATTCTTTTTACCAATATAGGCCTCTTAGCGCTCAGAATGTCCAATTGCATTTTCTACAGAAAGAGTGTTTCAGAAAGGCTCAATCAAAAGTAAGGTTCAACTATGTTAGTTGAATGCACAGAACAGAAACAAGTTTCACAGAATGCTTCTGTGTAGTTTATATTTGAATATATTCCTTTTTGCACTACTACCCTCTTAGCGCTCCAAATGTCCAGTTGTATTTTCTACAGAAAGAGTGTTCAGACCTGATCAATCAAATGTATGATTTAACTCTGTTAGCTGAATGCACAGATCAGAAAAAGTGTCACAGAATGCTTCTGTGTAGTTTTTATTTGAAGATATTCTTTTTCCCAATATAGGCCTCTTATCGCTCAGATTGTCCAATTGAATTTTCTACAGAAAGAGGGTTTCAGAATGGCTCTATCAAAAGTAAGGTTCAACTCTGTTATTTGAATGCACAGAACAGAAAGTAGTTTCACAGAATGCTTGTCTGTAGTTCTTATTTGACGATATTACTTTTTCCACTATTACCCTCTTAGAGCTCCGAATGTCCACTTGCATTTTCTACAGAAAGAGTGTTCAGAACTGCTCAATCAAAAGTATGGTTTAACTCTGTTAGTTGAATGCACAGATCAGAAAGAAGTTTCACAGAATTCTTCTGTGTAGTTTTTATTTGAAGATATTCCTTTTTCCAATATAGGACTCTTAGCGTTCAGAATTTCCAATTGCAGTATCTACAGAAAGAGAGTTTCAGAACTGGTCAATCAAAAGTAAGGTTCAATATTGTTAGTTGAATGCAAGGAACAGAAAGAAGTTCTACAGAATGCTTCTGTGTAGTTTATATTTGAAGATATTCCTTTTTCCTCTATTACCCTCTTAGCGCTCCGAATAACCACTTGCATTTTCTACAGAAAGAGTGTTTCAGAACGGCTCAATCAAAAGTAAGGTTCAACTCTTTTAGTTGAATGCACAGAAAAGAAAGAAGTTTCACAGAATGCTTCTGTTTAGTATTTAGTTGAAGATATTCCTTTTTCGACTATTACCCTCTTAGCGTTCCGAATGTCCACTGGCAGTTTCTACACAAAGAGTGTTTCAGAACAGCTCCTTCAAAAGTAAGGCTCAACTCTGTTAGTTTAATGCAGAGAACAGAAAGGAGTTTCAGAGAATGCTTCTGTGTAGTTTTTATTTGGGGATATTCCTTTTTCCACTATTACAATCTTAGCGCTCCTAATGTCCACTTGCATTTCCTACAGAAAGAGTGTTTAATAACTGCTCAATCAAAAGTATGGTTTAACTCTGTTAGCTGAATGCACAGATCAGAAATAAGTTTCACAGAATTCTTCTGAGTAGTTTTTATTTGGAGATATTCTTTTTCCCAATATAGGCCACTTAGCGCTCAGAATGTCCAATTGCAGTTTCTACAGAAAGAGTGTTTCAGAACGACTCAATCAAAAGTAAGGTTCAACTCTGTTAGTTGAATGCACAGAACAGAAAGAAGTTTCATACAATGCTTCTGTGTAGTTGATATTTGAACATATTCTTTTTTCCACTATTACCCACTTAGCGCTACGAATGTCCAGTTGCATTTTCTACAGACAGAGTGTTTCAAAACTGCTCAATCAAAAGTATGGTTTAACTCTGTTAGCTGAATGCTCAGATCAGAAAGAAGTTTCACAGAATGCTTCTGTGTAGTTTATATTTGAATATATTCCTTTTTCCACTACTACGCTCTTAGCGCTCCAAATGTCCAGTTGCATTTTCTACAGAAAGAGTGTTCAGATCTGCTCAATCAAAAGTATGGTTTAACTCTGTTAGCTGAATGCACAGATCAGAAAGAAGTTTCACCGAATGATTCTCTGTAGTTTGTATTTGAAGACATTCCTTTTTCCACTCTTACCCTCTTAGCGCTCCGAATCTCCACTTGCATTTTCTACAAAAAGAGTGTTTCATAACTGCTCAATCAAAAATATGTTTTATCTCTGTTAACTGAATTTACAGATCAGAAATAAGTTTCACAGAATGCATCTGTGTAGTTTTTATTTGAAGATATTCTTTTTCCCAATGTAGGCCTCTTAGCGCTTAGCATGTCCAATTGCAGTTTCTACAGAAAGAGTGTTTCAGAACGGCTCAATCAAAAGTAAGGTTCAACTCTGTTAGTTGAATGCACAGAACAGAAAGAATTTTCACAGAATGCTACTGTGTAGTTTATATTTGAATATATTCCTTTTTCCACTATTACCCTCTTAGCGCTCCGAATGTCCACTTGCATGTTCTACAGAAAGAGTGTTCAGAACTGCGCAATCAAAAGTATGGTTTAACTCTGTTAGCTTAATGAACATATCAGAAATAAGTTTCACACAATGCTTCTGTGTAGTTTTTATTTGAAGATATTATTTTTCCCAATAGAGGCCTCTTAGCGCTCAGAATGTCCAATTGCAGTTTTTACAGAAAGAGTGTTTCAGAAAGGCTCAATCAAAAGTAAGGTTCAACTCTGTTAGTTGAATGCACAGAACAGAAAGAAGTTTCATACAATGCTTCTGTGTAGTTTATATTTGAACATATTCTTTTTTCCACTATTACCCACTTAGCGCTACGAATGTCCAGCTGCATTTTCTACAGACAGAGTGTTTCAAAACTGCTCAATCAAAAGTATGGTTTAACTCTGTTAGCTGAATGCTCAGATCAGAAAGAAGTTTCACAGAATGCTTCTGTGTAGTTTATATTTGAATATATTCCTTTTTCCACTACTACTCTCTTAGCGCTCCAAATGTCCAGTTGCATTTTCTACAAAAAGAGTGTTCAGATCTGCTCAATCAAAAGTATGGTTTAACTCTTTTAGCTGAATGCACAGATCAGAAAGAAGTTTCACAGAATGATTCTGTGTAGTTTATATTTGGAGACATTCCTTTTTCCACTATTACCCTCTTAGCGCTCCGAATCTCCACTTGCATTTTCTACAGAAAGAGTGTTTCAGAACGACTCAATCAAAACTAAGGTTCAACTCTTTTAGTTGAACAAACAGAACAGAAAGATGTTTCACACAATTCTTCTGTTTAGTTTTTATTTGTAGACATTCTTTTTCCCAATATAGGCCTCTTAGCGCTCAGAATGTCCAATTGCAGTTTCTACAGAAAGAGTGTTTCAGAACGGCTCAATCAAAAGTAAGGTTCAACTCTGTTAGTTGAATGCACAGAACATAAAGAATTTTCAAAGAATGCTACTGTGTAGTTTATATTTGAATATATTCCTTTTTCCACTATTACACTCTTAGCTCTCCGAATGTCCACTTGCATTTTCTATAGAAAGAGTGTTCAGAACTACGCAATCAAAAGTATGGTTTAACTCTGTTAGCTTAATGATCATATCAGAAATAAGTTTCACACAATGCTTCTGTGTAGTTTTTATTTGAAGATATTTTTTTTCCCAATATAGGCCTCTTAGCGCTCAGAATGTCCAATTGCAGTTTCTACAGAAAGAGTGTTTCAGAACGGCTCAATCAAAAGTAAGGTTCAACTCTGTTAGTTGAGTGCACAGAACAGAAAGAAGTTTCATACAATGCTTCTGTGTAGTTTATATTTGAACATATTCTTTTTTCCACTATTACCCACTTAGCGCTACGAATGTCCAGTTGCATTTTCTACAGACAGAGTGTTTCAAAACTGCTCAATCAAAAGTATGGTTTAACTCTGTTAGCTGAATGCTCAGATCAGAAAGAAGTTTCACAGAATGCTTCTGTGTAGTTTATATTTGAATATATTCCTTTTTCCACTACTACGCTCTTAGCGCTCCAAATGTCCAGTTGCATTTTCTACAGAAAGAGTGTTCAGATCTGCTCAATCAAAAGTATGGTTTAACTCTGTTAGCTGAATGCACAGATCAGAAAGAAGTTTCACCGAATGATTCTGTGTAGTTTATATTTGAAGACATTCCTTTTTCCACTATTACCCCCTTAGCACTCCGAATCTCCACTTGCATTTTCTACAAAAAGAGTGTTTCATAACTGCTCAATCAAAAATATGATTTATCTCTGTTAACTGAATTTACAGATCAGAAATAAGTTTCACAGAATGCATCTGTGTAGTTTTTATTTGAAGATATTCTTTTTCCCAATGTAGGCCTCTTAGCGCTTAGCATGTCCAATTGCAGTTTCTACAGAAAGAGTGTATCAGAACGGCTCAATCAAAAGTAAGGTTCAACTCTGTTAGTTGAATGCACAGAACAGAAAGAATTTTCACAGAATGCTACTGTGTAGTTTATATTTGAATATATTCCTTTTTCCACTATTACCCTCTTAGCGCTCCGAATGTCCACTTGCATGTTCTACAGAAAGAGTGTTCAGAACTGCGCAATCAAAAGTATGGTTTAACTCTGTTAGCTTAATGAACATATCAGAAATAAGTTTCACACAATGCTTCTGTGTAGTTTTTATTTGAAGATATTATTTTTCCCAATAGAGGCCTCTTAGCGCTCAGAATGTCCAATTGCAGTTTCTACAGAAAGAGTGTTTCAGAAAGGCTCAATCAAAAGTAAGGTTCAACTCTGTTAGTTGAATGCACAGAACAGAAAGAAGTTTCATACAATGCTTCTGTGTAGTTTATATTTGAACATATTCTTTTTTCCACTGTTACCCACTTAGCGCTACGAATGTCCAGTTGCATTTTCTACAGACAGAGTGTTTCAAAACTGCTCAATCAAAAGTATGGTTTAACTCTATTAGCTGAATGCTCAAATCAGAAAGAAGTTTCACAGAATGCTTCTGTGTAGTTTATATTTGAATATATTCCTTTTTCCACTACTACTCTCTTAGCGCTCCAAATGTCCAGTTGCATTTTCTACAGAAAGAGTGTTCAGATCTGCTCAATCAAAAGTATGGTTTAACTCTGTTAGCTGAATGCACAGATCAGAAAGAAGTTTCACAGAATGATTCTGTGTAGTTTATATTTGTAGACATTCCTTTTTCCACTATTACCCTCTTAGCGCTCCGAATCTCCACTTGCATTTTCTACAGAAAGAGTGTTTCAGAACGACTCAATCAAAACTAAGGTTCAACTCTTTTAGTTGAACAAACAGAACAGAAAGATGTTTCACACAATTCTTCTGTGTAGTTTTTATTTGTAGACATTCTTTTTCCCAATATAGGCCTCTTAGTGCTCAGAAAGTCCAATTGCAGTTTCTACAGAAAGAGTGTTTCAGAACGGCTCAATCAAAAGTAAGGTTCAACTCTGTTAGTTGAATGCACAGAACAGAAAGAAGTTTCATACAATGCTTCTGTGTAGTTTATATTTGAACATATTCTTTTTTCCACTATTACCCACTTAGCGCTACGAATGTCCAGTTGCATTTTCTACAGACAGAGTGTTTCAAAACTGCTCAATCAAAAGTATGGTTTAACTCTGTTAGCTGAATGCTCAGATCAGAAAGAAGTTTCACAGAATGCTTCTGTGTAGTTTATATTTGAATATATTCCTTTTTCCACTACTACGCTCTTAGCGCTCCAAATGTCCAGTTGCATTTTCTACAGAAAGAGTGTTCAGATCTGCTCAATCAAAAGTATGGTTTAACTCTGTTAGCTGAATGCACAGATGAGAAAGAAGTTTCACAGAATGATTCTGTGTAGTTTATATTTGGAGACATTCCTTTTTCCACTATTACCCTCTTAGCGCTCCGAATCTCCACTTGCATTTTCTACAGAAAGAGTGTTTCAGAACGGCTCAATCAAAACTAAGGTTCAACTCTTTTAGTTGAACAAACAGAACAGAAAGAAGTTTCACACAATTCTTCTGTGTAGTTTTTATTTGTAGACATTCTTTTTCCCAATATAGTCCTCCTAGCGCTCAGAATGTCCAATTGCAGTTTCTACAGAAAGAGTGTTTCAGAACGGCTCAATCAAAAGTAAGGTTCAACTCTGTTAGTTGAATGCACAGAACAGAAAGAAGTTTCATACAATGCTTCTGTGTAGTTTATATTTGAACATATTCTTTTGTCCACTATTACCCACTTAGCGCTACGAATGTCCAGTTGCATTTTCTACAGACAGAGTGTTTCAAAACTGCTCAATCAAAAGTATGGTTTAACTCTGTTAGCTGAATGCTCAGATCAGAAAGAAGTTTCACAGAATGCTTCTGTGTAGTTTATATTTGAATATATTCCTTTTTCCACTACTACGCTCTTAGCGCTCCAAATGTCCAGTTGCATTTCCTACAGAAAGAGTGTTCAGATCTGCTCAATCAAAAGTATGGTTTAACTCTGTTAGCTGAATGCACAGATCAGAAAGAAGATTCACAGAATGATTCTGTGTAGTTTATATTTGGAGACATTCCTTTTTCCACTATTACCCTCTTAGCGCTCCGAATCTCCACTTGCATTTTCTACAGAAAGAGTGTTTCAGAACGGCTCAATCAAAACTAAGGTTCAACTCTTTTAGTTGAAAAAACAGAACAGAAAGAAGTTTCACAAAATTCTTCTGTGTAGTTTTTATTTGTAGACATTCTTTTTCCCAATATAGGCCTCTTAGCGCTCAGAATGTCCAATTGCAGTTTCTACAGAAAGAGTGTTTCAGAACGGCTCAATCAAAAGTAAGGTTCAACTCTGTTAGTTGAATGCACAGAACAGAAAGAAGTTTCATACAATGCTTCTGTGTAGTTTATATTTGAACATATTCTTTTTTCCACTATTACCCACTTAGCGCTACGAATGTCTAGTTGCATTTTCTACAGACAGAGTGTTTCAAAACTGATCAATCAAAAGTATGGTTTAACTCTGTTAGCTGAATGCTCAGATCAGAAAGAAGTTTCACGGAATGCTTCTGTGTAGTTTATATTTGAATATATTCCTTTTTCCACTACTACGCTCTTAGCGCTCCAAATGTCCAGTTGCATTTTCTACAGAAAGAGTGTTCAGATCTGCTCAATCAAAAGTATGGTTTAACTCTGTTAGCTGAATGCACAGATCAGAAAGAAGTTTCACCGAATGATTCTGTGTAGTTTATATTTGAAGACATTCCTTTTTCCACTATTACCCTCTTAGCGCTCCGAATCTCCACTTGCATTTTCTACAAAAAGAGTGTTTCATAACTGCTCAATCAAAAATATGTTTTATCTCTGTTAACTGAATTTACAGATCAGAAATAATTTTCACAGAATGCATCTGTGTAGTTTTTATTTGAAGACATTCTTTTTCCCAATGTAGGCCTCTTAGCGCTTAGCATGTCCCATTGCAGTTTCTACAGAAAGAGTGTTTCAGAACGGCTCAATCAAAAGTAAGGTTCAACTCTGTTAGTTGAATGCACAGAACAGAAAGAATTTTCACAGAATGCTTCTGTGTAGTTTATATGTGAATATATTCCTTTTTCCACTATTACCCTCTTAGCGCTCCGAATGTCCACTTGCATTTTCTACAGAAAGAGTGTTCCGAACTGCGCAATCAAAAGTATGGTTTAACTCTCTTAGCTTAATGAACATATCAGGAATAAGTTTCACACAATGCTTCTGTGTAGTTTTTATTTGAAGGTATTATTTTTCCCAATAGAGGCCTCTTAGCGCTCAGAATGTCCAATTGCAGTTTCTACAGAAAGAGTGTTTCAGAAAGGCTCAATCAAAAGTAAGTTTCAACTCTGTTAGTTGAATGCACAGAACAGAAAGAAGTTTTATACAATGCTTCTGTGTAGTTTATATTTGAACATATTCTTTTTTCCACTATTACCCACTTAGAGCTACGAATGTCCAGTTGCATTTTCTACAGACAGAGTGTTTCAAAACTGCTCAATCAAAAGTATGGTTTAACCCTGTTAGCTGAATGCTCAGATCAGAAAGAAGTTTCACAGAATGCTTCTGTGTAGTTTATATTTGAATATATTCCTTTTTCCACTACTACTCTCTTAGCGCTCCAAATGTCCAGTTGCATTTTCTACAGAAAGAGTGTTCAGATCTGCTCAATCAAAAGTATGGTTTAACTCTGTTAGCTGAATGCACAGATCAGAAAGAAGTTTCACAGAATGATTCTGTGTAGTTTATATTTGGAGACATTCCTTTTTCCACTATTACCCTCTTAGCGCTCCGAAACACCACTTGCATTTTCTACAGAAAGAGTGTTTCAGAACGGCACAATCAAAACTAAGGTTCAACTCTTTTAGTTGAACAAACAGAACAGAAAGAAGTTTCACACAATTCTTCTGTGTAGTTTTTATTTGTAGATATTCTTTTTCCCAATATAGGCCTCTTAGCGCTCAGAATGTCCAATTGCAGTTTCTACAGAAAGAGTGTTTCAGAACGACTCAATCAAAAGTAAGGTTCAACTCTGTTAGTTGAATGCACAGAACAGAAAGAAGTTTCATACAATGCTTCTGTGTAGTTGATATTTGAACATATTCTTTTTTCCACTATTACCCACTTAGCGCTACGAATGTCCAGTTGCATTTTCTACAGACAGAGTGTTTCAAAACTGCTCAATCAAAAGTATGGTTTAACTCTGTTAGCTGAATGCTCAGATCAGAAAGAAGTTTCACAGAATGCTTCTGTGTAGTTTATATTTGAATATATTCCTTTTTCCACTACTACGCTCTTAGCGCTCCAAATGTCCAGTTGCATTTTCTACAGAAAGAGTGTTCAGATCTGCTCAATCAAAAGTATGGTTTAACTCTGTTAGCTGAATGCACAGATCAGAAAGAAGTTTCACCGAATGATTCTGTGTAGTTTATATTTGAAGACATTCCTTTTTCCACTATTACCCCCTTAGCACTCCGAATCTCCACTTGCATTTTCTACAAAAAGAGTGTTTCATAACTGCTCAATCAAAAATATGTTTTATCTCTGTTAACTGAATTTACAGATCAGAAATAAGTTTCACAGAATGCATCCGTGTAGTTTTTATTTGAAGATATTCTTTTTCCCAATGTAGGCCTCTTAGCGCTTAGCATGTCCAATTGCAGTTTCTACAGAAAGAGTGTTTCAGAACGGCTCAATCAAAAGTAAGGTTCAACTCTG
Organism: Symphalangus syndactylus; assembly: GCF_028878055.3. NCBI lineage: Eukaryota > Metazoa > Chordata > Mammalia > Primates > Hylobatidae > Symphalangus > Symphalangus syndactylus. Next base: position 155,903,250 of record NC_072425.2, on the reverse strand, counting down.
TTAGTTGAATGCACAGAACAGAAAGAATTTTCACAGAATGCTACTGTGTAGTTTATATTTGAATATATTCCTTTTTCCACTATTACCCTCTTAGCGCTCCGAATGTCCACTTGCATGTTCTACAGAAAGAGTGTTCAGAACTGCGCAATCAAAAGTATGGTTTAACTCTGTTAGCTTAATGAACATATCAGAAATAAGTTTCACACAATGCTTCTGTGTAGTTTTTATTTGAAGATATTATTTTTCCCAATAGAGGCCTCTTAGCGCTCAGAATGTCCAATTGCAGTTTTTACAGAAAGAGTGTTTCAGAAAGGCTCAATCAAAAGTAAGGTTCAACTCTGTTAGTTGAATGCACAGAACAGAAAGAAGTTTCATACAATGCTTCTGTGTAGTTTATATTTGAACATATTCTTTTTTCCACTATTACCCACTTAGCGCTACGAATGTCCAGCTGCATTTTCTACAGACAGAGTGTTTCAAAACTGCTCAATCAAAAGTATGGTTTAACTCTGTTAGCTGAATGCTCAGATCAGAAAGAAGTTTCACAGAATGCTTCTGTGTAGTTTATATTTGAATATATTCCTTTTTCCACTACTACTCTCTTAGCGCTCCAAATGTCCAGTTGCATTTTCTACAAAAAGAGTGTTCAGATCTGCTCAATCAAAAGTATGGTTTAATTCTTTTAGCTGAATGCACAGATCAGAAAGAAGTTTCACAGAATGATTCTGTGTAGTTTATATTTGGAGACATTCCTTTTTCCACTATTACCCTCTTAGCGCTCCGAATCTCCACTTGCATTTTCTACAGAAAGAGTGTTTCAGAACGACTCAATCAAAACTAAGGTTCAACTCTTTTAGTTGAACAAACAGAACAGAAAGATGTTTCACACAATTCTTCTGTTTAGTTTTTATTTGTAGACATTCTTTTTCCCAATATAGGCCTCTTAGCGCTCAGAATGTCCAATTGCAGTTTCTACAGAAAGAGTGTTTCAGAACGGCTCAATCAAAAGTAAGGTTCAACTCTGTTAGTTGAATGCACAGAACATAAAGAATTTTCAAAGAATGCTACTGTGTAGTTTATATTTGAATATATTCCTTTTTCCACTATTACACTCTTAGCTCTCCGAATGTCCACTTGCATTTTCTATAGAAAGAGTGTTCAGAACTGCGCAATCAAAAGTATGGTTTAACTCTGTTAGCTTAATGATCATATCAGAAATAAGTTTCACACAATGCTTCTGTGTAGTTTTTATTTGAAGATATTTTTTTTCCCAATATAGGCCTCTTAGCGCTCAGAATGTCCAATTGCAGTTTCTACAGAAAGAGTGTTTCAGAACGGCTCAATCAAAAGTAAGGTTCAACTCTGTTAGTTGAGTGCACAGAACAGAAAGAAGTTTCATACAATGCTTCTGTGTAGTTTATATTTGAACATATTCTTTTTTCCACTATTACCCACTTAGCGCTACGAATGTCCAGTTGCATTTTCTACAGACAGAGTGTTTCAAAACTGCTCAATCAAAAGTATGGTTTAACTCTGTTAGCTGAATGCTCAGATCAGAAAGAAGTTTCACAGAATGCTTCTGTGTAGTTTATATTTGAATATATTCCTTTTTCCACTACTACGCTCTTAGCGCTCCAAATGTCCAGTTGCATTTTCTACAGAAAGAGTGTTCAGATCTGCTCAATCAAAAGTATGGTTTAACTCTGTTAGCTGAATGCACAGATCAGAAAGAAGTTTCACCGAATGATTCTGTGTAGTTTATATTTGAAGACATTCCTTTTTCCACTATTACCCCCTTAGCACTCCGAATCTCCACTTGCATTTTCTACAAAAAGAGTGTTTCATAACTGCTCAATCAAAAATATGATTTATCTCTGTTAACTGAATTTACAGATCAGAAATAAGTTTCACAGAATGCATCTGTGTAGTTTTTATTTGAAGATATTCTTTTTCCCAATGTAGGCCTCTTAGCGCTTAGCATGTCCAATTGCAGTTTCTACAGAAAGAGTGTATCAGAACGGCTCAATCAAAAGTAAGGTTCAACTCTGTTAGTTGAATGCACAGAACAGAAAGAATTTTCACAGAATGCTACTGTGTAGTTTATATTTGAATATATTCCTTTTTCCACTATTACCCTCTTAGCGCTCCGAATGTCCACTTGCATGTTCTACAGAAAGAGTGTTCAGAACTGCGCAATCAAAAGTATGGTTTAACTCTGTTAGCTTAATGAACATATCAGAAATAAGTTTCACACAATGCTTCTGTGTAGTTTTTATTTGAAGATATTATTTTTCCCAATAGAGGCCTCTTAGCGCTCAGAATGTCCAATTGCAGTTTCTACAGAAAGAGTGTTTCAGAACGGCTCAATCAAAACTAAGGTTCAACTCTGTTAGTTGAATGCACAGAACAGAAAGAAGTTTCATACAATGCTTCTGTGTAGTTTATATTTGAACATATTCTTTTGTCCACTATTACCCACTTAGCGCTACGAATGTCCAGTTGCATTTTCTACAGACAGAGTGTTTCAAAACTGCTCAATCAAAAGTATGGTTTAACTCTGTTAGCTGAATGCTCAGATCAGAAAGAAGTTTCAGAGAATGCTTCTGTGTAGTTTATATTTGAATATATTCCTTTTTCCACTACTACTCTCTTAGCGCTCCAAATGTCCGGTTGCATTTTCTACAGAAAGAGTGTTCAGATCTGCTCAATCAAAAGTATGGTTTAACTCTGTTAGCTGAATGCACAGATCAGAAAGAAGTTTCACAGAATGATTCTGTGTAGTTTATATTTGGAGACATTCCTTTTTCCACTATTACCCTCTTAGCGCTCCGAATCTCCACTTGCATTTTCTACAGAAAGAGTGTTTCAGAACGGCTCAATCAAAACTAAGGTTCAACTCTTTTAGTTGAACAAACAGAACAGAAAGATGTTTCACACAATTCTTCTGTGTAGTTTTTATTTGTAGACATTCTTTTTCCCAATATAGGCCTCTTAGCGCTCAGAATGTCCAATTGCAGTTTCTACAGAAAGGGTGTTTCAGAACGGCTCAATCAAAAGTAAGGTTCAACTCTGTTAGTTGAATGCACAGAACAGAAAGAAGTTTCATACAATGCTTCTGTGTAGTTTATATTTGAACATATTCTTTTTTCCACTATTACCCACTTAGCGCTACGAATGTCCAGTTGCATTTTCTACAGACAGAGAGTTTCAAAACTGCTCAATCAAAAGTATGGTTTAACTCTGTTAGCTGAATGCTCAGATCAGAAAGAAGTTTCACAGAATGCTTCTGTGTAGTTTATATTTAAATATATTCCTTTTTCCACTACTAAGCTCTTAGCGCTCCAAATGTCCAGTTGCATTTTCTACAGAAAGAGTGTTCAGATCTGGCCAAACAAAAGTATGGTTTAACTCTGTTAGCTGAATGCACAGATCAGAAAGAAGTTTCACAGAATGATTCTGTGTAGTTTATATTTGAAGACATTCCTTTTTCCACTATTACCCTCTTAGCGCTCCGAATCTCCACTTGCATTTTCTACAAAAAGAGTGTTTCATAACTGCTCAATCAAAAATATGTTTTATCTCTGTTAACTGAATTTACAGATCAGAAATAAGTTTCACAGAATGCATCTGTGTACTTTTTATTTGAAGATATTCTTTTTCCCAATGTAGGCCTCTTAGCGCTTAGCATGTCCAATTGCAGTTTCTACAGAAAGAGTGTTTCAGAACGGCTCAATCAAAAGTAAGGTTCAACTCTGTTAGTTGAATGCACAGAACAGAAAGAATTTTCACAGAAAGCTACTGTGTAGTTTATATTTGAATATATTCCTTTTTCCACTATTACCCTCTTAGCGCTCCGAATGTCCACTTGCATTTTCTACAGAAAGAGTGTTCAGAACTGCGCAATCAAAAGTATGGTTTAACTCTGTTAGCTTAATGAACATATCAGAAATAAGTTTCACACAATGCTTCTGTGTAGTTTTTATTTGAAGATATTATTTTTCCCAATAGAGGCCTCTTAGCGCTCAGAATGTCCAATTGCAGTTTCTACAGAAAGAGTGTTTCAGAAAGGCACAATCATAAGTAAGGTTCAACTCTGTTAGTTGAATGCACAGAACAGAAAGAAGTTTCATACAATGCTTCTGTGTAGTTTATATTTGAACATATTATTTTTTCCGCTATTACCCACTTAGCGCTACGAATGTCCAGTTGCATTTTCTACAGACAGAGTGTTTCAAAACTGCTCAATCAAAAGTATGGTTTAACTCTGTTAGCTGAATGCTCAGATCAGAAAGAAGTTTCACAGAATGCTTCTGTGTAGTTTATATTTGAATATATTCCTTTTTCCACTACTACTCTCTTAGCGCTCCAAATGTCCAGTTGCATTTTCTACAGAAAGAGTGTTCAGATCTGCTCAATCAAAAGTATGGTTTAACTCTGTTAGCTGAATGCACAGATCAGAAAAAAGTTTCACACAATGATTCTGTGTAGTTTATATTTGGAGACATTCCTTTTTCCACTATTACCCTCTTAGCGCTCCGAATCTCCACTTGCATTTTCTACAGAAAGAGTGTTTCAGAACGGCTCAATCAAAACTAAGGTTCAACTCTTTTAGTTGAACAAACAGAACAGAAAGATGTTTCACACAATTCTTCTGTGTAGTTTTTATTTGTAGACATTCTTTTTCCCAATATAGGCCTCTTAGCGCTCAGAATGTCGAATTGCAGTTTCTACAGAAAGAGTGTTTCAGAACGGCTCAATCAAAAGTAAGGTTCAACTCTGTTAGTTGAATGCACAGAACAGAAAGAAGTTTCACACAATGCTTCTGTGTAGTTTATATTTGAACATATTCTTTTTCCACTATTACCCACTTAGCGCTACGAATGTCCAGTTGCATTTTCTACAGACAGAGTGTTTCAAAACTGCTCAATCAAAAGTATGGTTTAACTCTGTTAGCTGAATGCTCAGATCAGAAAGAAGTTTCACAGAATGCTTCTGTGTAGTTTATATTTGAATATATTCATTTTTCCACTACTACGCTCTTAGCGCTCCAAATGTCCAGTTGCATTTTCTACAGAAAGAGTGTTCAGATCTGCTTAATCAAAAGCATGGTTTAACTCTGTTAGCTGAATGCACAGATCAGAAAGAAGTTTCACCGAATGATTCTGTGTAGTTTATATTTGAAGACATTCCTTTTTCCACTATTACCCTCTTAGCGCTCCGAATCTCCACTTGCATTTTCTACAAAAAGAGTGTTTCATAACTGCTCAATCAAAAATATGTTTTATCTCTGTTAACTGAATTTACAGATCAGAAATAAGTTTCACAGAATGCATCTGTGTAGTTTTTATTTGAAGATATTCTTTTTCCCAATGTAGGCCTCTTAGCGCTTAGCATGTCCAATTGCAGTTTCTACAGAAAGAGTGTTTCAGAACGGCTCAATCAAAAGTAAGGTTCAACTCTGTTAGTTGAATGCACAGAACAGAAAGAATTTTCACAGAATGCTACTGTGTAGTTTATATTTGAATATATTCCTTTTTCCACTATTACCCTCTTAGCGCTCCGATTGTCCACTTGCATTTTCTACAGAAAGAGTGTTCAGAACTGCACAATCAAAAGTATGGTTTAACTCTGTTAGCTTAATGAACATATCAGAAATAAGTTTCACACAATGCTTCTGTGTAGTTTTTATTTGAAGATATTATTTTTCCCAATAGAGGCCTCTTAGCGCTCAGAATGTCCAATTGCAGTTTCTACAGAAAGAGTGTTTCAGAAAGGCTCAATCAAAAGTAAGGTTCAACTCTGTTAGTTGAATGCACAGAACAGAAAGAAGTTTCATACAATGCTTCTGTGTAGTTTATATTTGAACATATTCTTTTTTCCACTATTACTCACTTAGCGCTACGAATGTCCAGTTGCATTTTCTACAGACAGAGTGTTTCAAAACTGCTCAATCAAAAGTATGGTTTAACTCTGTTAGCTGAATGCTCAGATCAGAAAGAAGTTTCACAGAATGCTTCTGTGTAGTTTATATTTGAATATATTCCTTTTTCCACTACTACTCTCTTAGCGCTCCAAATGTCCAGTTGCATTTTCTACAGAAAGAGTGTTCAGATCTGCTCAATCAAAAGTATGGTTTAACTCTGTTAGCTGAATGCACAGATCAGAAAGAAGTTTCATAGAATGATTCTGTGTAGTTTATATTTGGAGACATTCCTTTTTCCACTATTACCCTCTTAGCGCTCCGAAACTCCACTTGCATTTTCTACAGAAAGAGTGTTTCAGAACGGCTCAATCAAAACTAAGGTTCAACTCTTTTAGTTGAACAAACAGAACAGAAAGATATTTCACACAATTCTTCTGTGTAGTTTTTATCTGTAGACATTCTTTTTCCCAATATAGGCCTCTTAGCGCTGAGAATGTCCAATTGCAGTTTCTACAGAAAGAGTGTTTCAGAACGGCTCAATCAAAAGTAAGGTTCAACTCTGTTAATTGAATGCACAGAACAGAAAGAAGTTTCATACAATGCTTCTGTGTAGTTTTTATTTGAACATATTCTTTTTTCCACTATTACCCACTTAGCGCTACGAATGTCCAGTTGCATTTTCTACAGACAGAGTGTTTCAAAACTGCTCAATCAAAAGTATGGTTTAACTCTGTTAGCTGAATGCTCAGATCAGAAAGAAGTTTCACAGAATGCTTCTGTGTAGTTTATATTTGAATATATTCCTTTTTCCACTACTACGCTCTTAGCGCTCCAAATGTCCAGTTGCATTTTCTACAGAAAGAGTGTTCAGATCTGCTCAATCAAAAGTATGGTTTAACTCTGTTAGCTGAATGCACAGATCAGAAAGAAGTTTCACCGAATGATTCTGTGTAGTTTATATTTGAAGACATTCCTTTTTCCACTATTACCCTCTTAGCGCTCCGAATCTCCACTTGCATTTTCTACAAAAAGAGTGTTTCATAACTGCTCAATCAAAAATATGTTTTATCTCTGTTAACTGAATTTACAGATCAGAAATAAGTTTCACAGAATGCATCTGTGTAGTTTTTATTTGAAGATATTTTTTTCCCAATGTAGGCCTCTTAGCGCTTAGCATGTCCAATTGCAGTTTCTACAGAAAGAGTGTTTCAGAACGGCTCAATCAAAAGTAAGGTTCAACTCTGTTAGTTGAATGCACAGAACCGAAAGATTTTTCACAGAATGCTACTGTGTAGTTTATATTTGAATATATTCCTTTTTCCACTATTACCCTCTTAGCGCTCCAAATGTCCAGTTGCATTTTCTACAGAAAGAGTGTTCAGATCTGCTCAATCAAAAGTATGGTTTAACTCTGTTAGCTGAATGCGCAGATCAGAAAGAAGTTTCACCGAATGATTCTGTGTAGTTTATATTTGAAGACATTCCTTTTCCACTATTACCCTCTTAGCGCTCCGAATCTCCACTTGCATTTTCTACAAAAAGATTGTTTCATAACTGCTCAATCAAAAATATGTTTTATCTCTGTTAACTGAATTTACAGATCAGAAATAAGTTTCACAGAATGCATCTGTGTAGTTTTTATTTGAAGATATTCTTTTTCCCAATGTAGGCCTCTTAGCGCTTATCATGTCCAATTGCAGTTTCTACATAAAGAGTGTTTCAGAACGGTTCAATCAAAAGTAAGGTTCAACACTGTTAGTTGAATGCACAGAACAGAAAGAATTTTCACAGAATGCTACTGTGTAGTTTATATTTGAATATATTCCTTTTTCCACTATTACCTTCTTAGCGCTCCGAATGTCCACTTGCATTTTCTACAGAAAGAGTGTTCAGAACTGCGCAATCAAAAGTATGGTTTAATTCTGTTAGCTTAATGAACATATCAGAAATAAGTTTCACACAATGCTTCTGTGTAGTTTTTATTTGAAGACATTATTTTTCCCAATAGAGGCCTCTTAGCGCTCAGAATGTCCAATTGCAGTTTCTACAGAAAGAGTGTTTCAGAAAGGCTCAATCAAAAGTAAGGTTCAACTCTGTTAGTTGAATGCACAGAACAGAAAGAAGTTTCATACAATGCTTCTGTGTAGTTTATATTTGAACATATTATATTTTCCACTATTACCCAATTAGCGCTACGAATGTCCAGTTGCATTTTCTACAGACAGAGTGTTTCAAAACTGCTCAATCAAAAGTATGGTTTAACTCTGTTAGCTGAATGCTCAGATCAGAAAGAAGTTTCACAGAATGCTTCTGTGTAGTTTATATTTGAATATATTCCTTTTTCCACTACTACTCTCTTAGCGCTCCAAATGTCCAGTTGCATTTTCTACAGAAAGAGTGTTCAGATCTGCTCAATCAAAAGTATGGTTTAACTCTGTTAGCTGAATGCACAGATCAGAAAGAATTTTCACAGAATGATTCTGTGTAGTTTATATTTGGAGACATTCCTTTATCCACTATTACCCTCTTAGCGCTCCGAATCTCCACTTTCATTTTCTACAGAAAGAGTGTTTCAGAACGGCTCAATCAAAACTAATGTTCAACTCTTTTAGTTGAACAAAAAGAACAGAAAGAAGTTTCACACAATTCCTCTCTGTAGTTTTTATTTGTAGACATTCTTTTTCCCAATATAGACCTCCTAGCGCTCAGAATGTCCAGTTGCAGTTTCTACAGAAAGAGTGTTTCAGAACGGCTCAATCAAAAGTAAGGTTCAACTCTGTTAGTTGAATGCACAGAACAGAAAGAAGTTTCATACAATGCTTCTGTGTAGTTTATATTTGAACATATTCTTTTTTCCACTATTACCCACTTAGCGCTACGAATGTCCAGTTGCATTTTCTACAGACAGAGTGTTTCAAAACTGCTCAATCAAAAGTATGGTTTAACTCTGTTAGCTGAATGCTCAGATCAGAAAAAAGTTTCACAGAATGCTTCTGTGTAGTTTATATTTGAATATATTCCTTTTCCCACTACTACGCTCTTAGCGCTCCAAATGTCCAGTTGCATTTTCTACAGAAAGAGTGTTCAGATCTGCTCAATCAAAAGTATGGTTTAACTCTGTTAGCTGAATGCACAGATCAGAAAGAAGTTTCACAGAATTATTCTGTGTAGTTTATATTTGAAGACATTCCATTTTCCACTATTACCCTCTTAGCGCTCCGAATCTCCACTTGCATTTTCTACAAAAAGAGTGTTTCATAACTGCTCAATCAAATATATGTTTTATCTCTGTTAACTGAATTTACAGATCAGAAATAAGTTTCACAGAATGCATCTGTGTAGTTTTTATTTGAAGATATTCTTTTTCCCAATGTAGGCCTCTTAGCGCTTAGCATGTCCAATTGCAGTTTCTACAGAAAGAGTGTTTCAGAACGGCTCAATCAAAAGTAAGGTTCAACTCTGTCAGTTGAATGCACAGAACAGAAAGAATTTTCACAGAATGCTACTGTGTAGTTTATATTTGAATATATTCCTTTTTCCGCTATTACCCTCTTAGCACTCCGATTGTCCACTTGCATTTTCTACAGAAAGAGTGTTCAGAACTGCACAATCAAAGTATGGTTTAACTCTGTTAGCTAAATGAACATATCAGAAATAAGTTTCACACAATGCTTCTGTCTAGTTTTAATTTGAAGATATTATTTTTCCCAATAGAGGCCTCTTAGCGCTCAGAATGTCCAATTGCAGTTTCTACAGAAAGAGTGTTTCAGAAAGGCTCAATCAAATGTAAGGTTCAACTCTGTTAGTTGAATGCACAGAACAGAAAGAAGTTTCATACAATGCTTCTGTGTAGTTTATATTTGAACATATTCTTTTTTCCACTATTACCCACTTAGCGCTACGAATGTCCAGTTGCATTTTCTACAGACAGAGTGTTTCAAAACTGCTCAATCAAAAGTATGGTTTAACTCTGTTAGCTGAATGCTCAGATCAGAAAGAAGTTTCACAGAATGCTTCTGTGTAGTTTATATTTGAATATATTACTTTTTCAACTACTACTCTCTTAGCGCTCGAAATGTCCAGTTGCATTTTCTACAGAAAGACTGTTCAGATCTCCTCAATCAAAAGTATGGTTTAACTCTGTTAGCTGAATGCACAGATCAGAAAGAAGTTTCACAGAATGATTCTGTGTAGTTTATATTTGGAGACATTCCTTTTTCCACTATTACCCTCTTAGCGCTCCGAATCTCCACTTGCATTTTCTACAGAAAGAGTGTTTAAGAACTGCTCAATCAAAACTAAGGTTCAACTCTTTTAGTTGAACAAACAGAACAGAAAGAAGTTTCACACAATTCTTCTGTGTAGTTTTTATTTGTAGACATTCTTTTTCCCAATATAGGCCTCCTAGCGCTCAGAATGTCCAATGGCAGTTTCTACAGAAAGAGTGTTTCAGAACGGCTCAATCAAAAGTAAGGTTCAACCCTGTTAGTTGAATGCACAGAACAGAAAGAAGTTTCATACAATGCTTCTGTGTAGTTTATATTTGAACATATTCTTTTTTCCACTATTACCCACTTAGCACTACGAATGTCCAGTGGAATTTTCTACAGACAGAGTGTTTCAAAACTGCTCAATCAAAAGTATGGTTTAACTCTGTTAGCTGAATGCTCAGATCATAAATACGTTTCACAGAATGCTTCCGTGTAGTTTATATTTGAATATATCCTTTTTCCACTACTACAATCTTAGCGCTCCAAATGTCCAGTTGCATTTTCTACAGAAAGAGTGTTCAGATCTGCTCAATCAAAAGTATGGTTTAACTCTGCTAGCTGAATGCACAGATCAGAAAGAAGTTTCACAGAATTATTCTGTGTAGTTTATATTTGAAGACATTCCTTTTTCCACTATTAAACTCTTAGCGCTCCGAATCTCCACTTGCATTTTCTACAGAAAGAGTGTTTCATAACTGCTCAATCAAAAATATGTTTTATCTCTGTTAACTGAATTTACAGATCAGAAATAAGTTTCACAGAATGCATCTGTGTAGTTTTTATATGAAGATATTCTTTTTCCCAATGTAGGCCTCTTAGCGCTTAGCATGTCCAATTGCAGTTTCTACAGAAAGAGTGTTTCAGAACGGCTCAATCAAAAGTAAGGTTCAACTCTGTTAGTTGAATGCGCAGAACAGAAAGAATTTTCACAGAATGCTACTGTGTAGTTTATATTTGAATATATTCCTTTTTCCACTATTACCCTCTTTGCGCTCTGAATGTCCACTTGCATTTTCTACAGAAAGAGTGTTCAGAACTGCGCAATCAAAAGTATGGTTTAACTCTGTTAGCTTAATGAACATATCAGAAATAAGTTTCACACAATGCTTCTGTGTAGTTTTTATTTGAAGATATTATTTTTCCCAATATAGGCCTCTTAGCGCTCAGAATGTCCAATTGCAGTTTCTACAGAAAGAGTGTTTCAGAAAGGCTCAATCAAAAGTAAGGTTCAACTCTGTTAGTTGAATGCACAGAACAGAAAGAAGTTTCATACAATGCTTCTGTGTAGTTTATATTTGAACATATTCTTTTGTCCACTATTACCCACTTAGCGCTACGAATGTCCAGTTGCATTTTCTACAGACAGAGTGTTTCAAAACTGCTCAATCAAAAGTATGGTTTAACTCTGTTAGCTGAATGCTCAGATCAGAAAGAAGTTTCACAGAATGCTTCTGTGTAGTTTATATTTGAATATATTCCTTTTTCCACTACTACTCTCCTAGCGCTCCAAATGTCCAGTTGCATTTTCTACAGAAAGAGTGTTCAGATCTGCTCAATCAAAAGTATGGTTTAACTCTGTTAGCTGAATGCACAGATCAGAAAGAAGTTTCACCGAATGATTCTGTGTACTTTATATTTGAAGACATTCCTTTTTCCACTATTACCCTCTTAGCGCTCCGAATCTCCACTTGCATTTTCTACAAAAGGAGTGTTTCATAACTGCTCAGTCAAAAATATGTTTTATCTCTGTTAACTGAATTTACAGATCAGAAATAAGTTTCACAGAATGCATCTGTGTAGTTTTTATTTGATGATATTCTTTTTCCCAATGTAGGCCTCTTAGCGCTTAGCATGTCCAATTGCAGTTTCTACAGAAAGAGTGTTTCAGAACGGCTCAATCAAAAGTAAGGTTCAACTCTGTTAGTTGAATGCACAGAACAGAAAGAATTTTCACAGAATGCTACTGTGTAGTTTATATTTGAAAATATTCCTTTTTCCACTATTACCCTCTTAGCGCTGAGAATGTACACTTGCATTTTCTACAGAAATAGTGTTCAGAACTGCGCAATCAAAAGTATGGTTTAACTCTGTTAGCTTAATGAACATATCAGAAATAAGTTTCACACAATGCTTCTGTGTAGTTTTTATTTGAAGATATTATTTTTCCCAATATAGGCCTCTTAGCGCTCAGAATGTCCAATTGCAGTTTCTACAGAAAGAGTGTTTCAGAAAGGCTCAATCAAAAGTAAGGTTCAACTCTGTTAGTTGAATGCACAGAACAGAAAGAAGTTTCATACAATGCTTCTGTGTAGTTTATATTTGAACATATTCTTTTGTCCACTATTACCCACTTAGCGCTACGAATGTCCAGTTGCATTTTCTACAGACAGAGTGTTTCAAAACTGCTCAATCAAAAGTGTGGTTTAACTCTGTTAGCTGAATGCTCTGATCAGAAAGAAGTTTCACAGAATGCTTCTGTGTAGTTTATATTTGAATATATTCCTTTTTCCACTACTACGCTCTTAGCGCTCCAAATGTCCAGTTGCATTTTCTACAGAAAGAGTGTTCAGATCTGCTCAATCAAAAGTATGGTTTAACACTGTTACCTGAATGCACAGATCAGAAAGAAGTTTCACCGAATGATTCTGTGTAGTTTATATTTGAAGACATTCCTTTTTCCACTATTACCCTCTTAGCGCTCCGAATCTCCACTTGCATTTTCTACAAAAAGAGTGTTTCATAACTGCTCAATCAAAAATATGTTTTATCTCTGTTAACTGAATTTACAGATCAGAAATAAGTTTCACAGAATGCATCTGTGTAGTTTTTATTTGAAGATATTCTTTTTCCCAATGTAGGCCTCTTAGCGCTTAGCATGTCCAATTGCAGTTTCTACAGAAAGAGTGTTTCAGAACGGCTCAATCAAAAGTAAGGTTCAACTCTGTTAGTTGAATGCACAGAACAGAAAGAATTTTCACAGAATGCTACTGTGTAGTTTATATTTGAATATATTCCTTTTTCCACTATTACCCTCTTAGCGCTCCGAATGTACACTTGCATTTTCTACAGAAAGAGTGTTCAGAACTGCGCAATCAAAAGTATGGTTTAACTCTGTTAGCTTAATGAACATATCAGAAATAAGTTTCACACAATGCTTCTGTGTAGTTTTTATTTGAAGATATTATTTTTCCCAATAGAGGCCTCTTAGCGCTCAGAATGTCCAATTGCAGTTTCTACAGAAAGAGTGTTTCAGAAAGGCTCAATCAAACGTAAGGTTCAACTCTGTTAGTTGAATGCACAGAACAGAAAGAAGTTTGCTACAAGGCTTCTGTGTAGTTTATATTTGAACATATTCTTTTTTCCATTATTACCCACTTAGCGCTACGAATGTCCAGTTGCATTTTCTACAGACAGAGTGTTTCAAAACTTCTCAATCAAAAGTATGGTTTAACTCTGTTAGCTGAATGCTCAGATCAGAAAGAAGGTTCACAGAATGCTTCTGTGTAGTTTATATTTGAATATATTCCTTTTTCCACTACTACTCTCTTAGCGCTCCAAATGTCCAGTTGCATTTTCTACAGAAAGAGTGTTCAGATCTGCTCAATCAAAAGAATGGTTTAACTCTGTTAGCTGAATGCACAGATCAGAAAGAAGTTTCACAGAATGATTCTGTGTAGTTTATATTTGGAGACATTCCTTTTTCCACTATTACCCTCTTAGCGCTCTGAATCTCCACTTGCATTTTCTACAGAAAGAGTGTTTCAGAACGGCTCAATCAAAACTAAGTTTCAACTCTTTTAGTTGAACAAACAGAACAGAAAGAAGTTTCACACAATTCTTCTGTGTAGTTTTTATTTGTAGACATTCTTTTTCCCAATATGGGCCTCTTAGAGCTCAGAATGTCCAATTGCAGTTTCTACAGAAAGAGTGTTTCAGAACGGCTCAATCAAAAGTAAGGTTCAACTCTGTTAGTTGAATGCACAGAACAGAAAGAAGTTTCATACAATGCTTCTGTGTAGTTTATATTTGAACATATTCTTTTTTCCACTATTACCCACTTAGCGCTACGAATGTCCAGTTGCATTTTCTACAGACAGAGTGTTTCAAAACTGCTCAATGAAAAGTATGGTTTAACTCTGTTAGCTGAATGCTCAGATCATAAATACGTTTCACGGAATGCTTCTGTGTAGTTTATATTTGAATATATCCTTTTTCCACTACTACAATCTTAGCGCTCCAAATGTCCAGTTGCATTTTCTACAGAAAGAGTGTTCAGATCTGCTCAATCAAAAGTATGGTTTAACTCTGTTAGCTGAATGCACAGATCAGAAAGAAGTTTCACAGAATTATTCTGTGTAGTTTATATTTGAAGACATTCCTTTTTCCACTATTAACCTCTTAGCGCTCCGAATCTCCACTTGCATTTTCTACAGAAAGAGTGTTTCATAACTGCTCAATCAAAAATATGTTTTATCTCTGTTAACTGAATTTACAGATCAGAAATAAGTTTCACAGAATGCATCTGTGTAGTTTTTATTTGAAGATATTCTTTTTCCCAATGTAGGCCTCTTAGCGCTTAGCATGTCCAATTGCAGTTTCTACAGAAAGAGTGTTTCAGAACGGCTCAATCAAAAGTAAGTTTCAACTCTGTTAGTTGAATGCACAGAACAGAAAGAATTTTCACAGAATGCTACTGTGTAGTTTATATTTGAATATATTCCTTTTTCCACTATTACCCTCTTAGCGCTCCGAATGTCCACTTGCATTTTCTACAGAAAGAGTGTTCAGAACTGCGCAATGAAAAGTATGGTTTAACTCTGTTAGCTTAATGAACATATCAGAAATAATTTTCACACAATGTTTCTGTGTAGTTTTTATTTGAAGATATTATTTTTCCCAATATAGGCCTCTTAGCGCTCAGAATGTCCAATTGCAGTTTCTACAGAAAGAGTGTTTCAGAAAGGCTCAATCAAAAGTAAGGTTCAACTCTGTTAGTTGAATGCACAGAACCGAAAGAAGTTTCATACAATGCTTCTGTGTAGTTTATATTTGAACATATTCTTTTTTCCTCTATTACCCACTTAGCGTTACGAATGTCCAGTTGCATTTTCTACAGACAGAGTGTTTCAAAACTGCTCAATCAAAAGTATGGTTTAACTCTGTTAGCTGAATGCTCAGATCAGAAAGAAGTTTCACAGAATGCTTCTGTGTAGTTTATATTTGAATATATTCCTTTTTCCACTACTACTCTCTTAGCGCTCCAAATGTCCAGTTGCATTTTCTACAGAAAGAGTGTTCAGATCTGCTCAATCAAAAGTATGGTTTAACTCTGTTAGCTGAATGCACGGATCAAAAAGAAGTTTCACAGAATGATTCTGTGTAGTTTATATTTGGAGACATTCCTTTTTCCACTATTACCCTCTTAGCGCTCCGAATCTCCACTTGCATTTTCTACAGAAAGAGTGTTTCAGAACGGCTCAATCAAAACTAAGGTTCAACTCTTTTAGTTGAACAAACGGAAGAGAAAGAAGTTTCACACAATTCTTCTGCGTAGTTTTTATTTGTAGATATTCTTTTTCCCAATATAGGCCTCTTAGCGCTCAGAATGTCCAATTGCAGTTTCTACAGAAAGAGTGTTTCAGAACGGCTCAATCAAAAGTAAGGTTCAACTCTGTTAGTTGAATGCACAGAACAGAAAGGAGTTTCATACAATGCTTCTGTGTAGTTTATATTTGAACATATTCTTTTTTCCACTATTACCCACTTAGCGCTACGAATGTCCAGTTGCATTTTCTACAGACAGAGTGTTTCAAAACTGCTCAATCAAAAGTATGGTTTAACTCTGTTAGCTGAATGCTCAGATCAGAAAGAAGTTTCACAGAATGCTTCTGTGTAGTTTATATTTGAATATATCCTTTTTCCACTACTACCCTCTTAGCGCTCCAAATGTCCAGTGGCATTTTCTACAGAAAGAGTGTTCAGATCTGCTCAATCAAAAGTATGGTTTAAGTCTGTTAGCTGAATGCACAGATCAGAAAGAAGTTTCACAGAATTATTCTGTGTAGTTTATATTTGAAGACATTCCTTTTTCCACTATTAACTCTTAGCGCTCCGAATCTCCACTTGCATTTTCTACAGAAAGAGTGTTTCATAACTGCTCAATCAAAAATATGTTTTATCTCTGTTAACTGAATTTACAGATCAGAAATAAGTTTCACAGAATGCATCTGTGTAGTTTTTATTTGAAGATATTCTTTTTCCCAATGTAGGCCTCTTAGCGCTTAGCATGTCCAATTGCAGTTTCTACAGAAAGAGTGTTTCAGAACGGCTCAATCAAAAGTAAGGTTCAACTCTGTTAGTTGAATGCACAGAACAGAAAGAATTTTCACAGAATGCTACTGTGTAGTTTATATTTGAATATATTCCTTTTTCCACTATTACCCTCTTAGCGCTCCGAAAGTCCACTTGCATTTTCTACAGAAAGAGTGTTCAGAACTGCGCAATCAAAAGTATGGTTTAACTCTGTTAGCTTAATGAACATATCAGAAATAAGTTTCACACAATGCTTCTGTGTAGTTTTTATTTGAAGATATTATTTTTCCCAATAGAGGCCTCTTAGCGCTCAGAATGTCCAATTGCAGTTTCTACAGAAAGAGTGTTTCAGAAAGGCTCAATCAAAAGTAAGGTTCAACTCTGTTAGTTGAATGCACAGAACAGAAAGAAGTTTCATACAATGCTTTTGTGTAGTTTATATTTGAACATATTCTTTTTTCCACTATTACCCACTTAGCGCTACGAATGTCCAGTTACATTTTCTACAGACAGAGTGTTTCAAAACTGCTCAATCAAAAGTATGGTTTAACTCTGTTAGCTGAATGCTCAGATCAGAAAGAAGTTTCACAGAATGCTTCTGTGTAGTTTATATTTGAATATATTCCTTTTTCCACTACTACTCTCTTAGCGCTCCAAATGTCCAGTTGCATTTTCCACAGAAAGAGTGTTCAGATCTGCTCAATCAAAAGTATGGTTTAACTCTGTTAGCTGAATGCACAGATCAGAAAGAAGTTTCACAGAATTATTCTGTGTAGTTTAAATTTGAAGACTTTCCTTTTTCCACTATTACCCTCTTAGCGCTCCGAATCTCCACTTGCATTTTCTACAAAAAGAGTGTTTCATAACTGCTCAATCAAAAATATGTTTTATCTCTGTTAACTGAATTTACAGATCAGAAATAAGTTTCACAGAATGCATGTGTGTAGTTTTTATTTGAAGATATTCTTTTTCCAAATGTAGGCCTCTTAGTGCTTAGCATGTGCAATTGCAGTTTCTACAGAAAGAGTGTTTCAGAACGGCTCAATCAAAAGTAAGGTTCAACTCTGTTAGTTGAATGCACAGAACAGAAAGAATTTTCACAGAATACTACTGTGTAGTTTATATTTGAATATATTCCTTTTTCCACTATTACCCTCTTAGCGCTCCGATTGTCCACTTGCATTTTCTACAGAAAGAGTGTTCAGAACTGCACAATCAAAAGTATGGTTTAACTCTCTTAGCTTAATGAACATATCAGAAATAAGTTTCACACAATGCTTCTGTGTAGTTTTTATTTGAAGATATTATTTTTCCCAATAGAGGCCTCTTAGCGCTCAGAATGTCCAATTGCAGTTTCTACAGAAAGAGTGTTTCAGAAAGGCTCAATCAAAAGTAAGGTTCAACTCTGTTAGTTGAATGCACAGAACAGAAAGAAGTTTCATACAATGCTTCTGTGTAGTTTATATTTGAACATATTCTTTTTTCCACTATTACCCACTTAGCGCTACGAATGTCCAGTTACATTTTCTACAGACAGAGTGTTTCAAAACTGCTCAATCAAAAGTATGGTTTAAATCTATTAGCTGAATGCTCAGATCAGAAAGAATTTTCACAGAATGCTTCTGTGTAGTTTATATTTGAATATATTCCTTTTTCCACTACTACTCTCTTAGCGCTCCAAATGTCCAGTTGCGTTTTCTACAGAAAGAGTGTTCTGATCTGCTCAATCAAAAGTATGTTTTAACTCTGTTAGCTGAATGCACAGATCAGAAAGAATTTTCACAGAATGATTCTGTGTAGTTTATATTTGAAGACATTCCTTTTTCCACTATTACCCTCTTAGCGCTCCGAATATCCACTTGCATTTTCTACAAAAAGAGTGTTTCATAACTGCTCAATCAAAAATATGTTTTATCTCTGTTAACTGAATTTACAGATCAGAAATAAGTTTCACAGAATGCATCTGTGTAGTTTTTATTTGAAGATATTCTTTTTCCCAATGTAGGCCTCTTAGCGCTTAGCATGTCCAATTGCAGTTTCTACAGAAAGAGTGTTTCAGAACGGCTCAATCAAAAGTAAGGTTCAACTCTGTTAGTTGAATGCACAGAACAGAAAGAATTTTCACAGAATGCTACTGTGTAGTTTATATTTGAATATATTCCTTTTTCCACTATTACCCTCTTAGCGCTCCGATTGTCCACTTGCATTTTCTACAGAAAGAGTGTTCAGAACTGCACAATCAAAAGTATGGTTTAACTCTGTTAGCTTAATGAACATATCAGAAATAAGTTTCACACAATGCTTCTGTGTAGTTTTTATTTGAAGATATTATTTTTCCCAATAGAGGCCTCTTAGCGCTCAGAATGTCCAATTGCAGTTTCTACAGAAAGAGTGTTTCAGAAAGGCTCAATCAAAAGTAAGGTTCAACTCTGTTAGTTGAATGCACAGAACAGAAAGAAGTTTCATACAATGCTTCTGTGTAGTTTATATTTGAACATATTCTTTTTTCCACTATTACCCACTTAGCGCTACGAATGTCCAGTTACATTTTCTACAGACAGAGTGTTTCAAAACTGCTCAATCAAAAGTATGGTTTAAATCTGTCAGCTGAATGCTCAGATCAGAAAGAAGTTTCACAGAATGCTTCTGTGTAGTTTATATTTGAAAATATTCCTTTTTCCACTACTACTCTCTTAGCGCTCCAAATGTCCAGTTGCGTTTTCTACAGAAAGAGTGTTCTGATCTGCTCAATCAAAAGTATGTTTTAACTCTGTTAGCTGAATGCACAGATCAGAAAGAAGTTTCACAGAATGATTCTGTGTAGTTTATATTTGAAGACATTCCTTTTTCCACTATTACCCTCTTAGCGCTCCGAATATCCACTTGCATTTTCTACAAAAAGAGTGTTTCATAACTGCTCAATCAAAAATAAGTTTTATCTCTGTTAACTGAATTTACAGATCAGAAATAGGTTTCACAGAATGCATCTGTGTAGTTTTTATTTGAAGATATTCTTTTTCCCAATGTAGGCCTCTTAGCGCTTAGCATGTCCAATTGCAGTTTCTACAGAAAGAGTGTTTCAGAACGGCTCAATCAAAAGTAAGGTTCAACTCTGTTAGTTGAATGCACAGAACAGAAAGAATTTTCACAGAATGCTACTGTGTAGTTTATATTTGAATATATTCCTTTTTCCACTATTACCCTCTTAGCGCTCCAATTGTCCACTTGCATTTTCTACAGAAAGAGTGTTCAGAACTGCACAATCAAAAGTATGGTTTAACTCTGTTAGCTTAATGAACATATCAGAAATAAGTTTCACACAATTCTTCTGTGTAGTTTTTATTTGAAGATATTATTTTTCCCAATAGAGGCCTCTTAGCACTCAGAATGTCCAATTGCAGTTTCTACAGAAAGAGTGTTTCAGAAAGGCTCAATCAAAAGTAAGGTTCAACTCTGTTAGTTGAATGCACAGAACAGAAAGAAGTTTCATACAATGTTTCTGTGTATTTTATATTTGAACATATTCTTTTTTCCACTATTACCCACTTAGCGCTACGAATGTCCAGTTACATTTTCTACAGACAGAGTGTTTCAAAACTGCTCAATCAAAAGTATGGTTTAACACTGTTAGCTGAATGCTCAGATCAGAAAGAAGTTTCACAGAATGCTTCTGTGTAGTTTATATTTGAATATATTCCTTTTTCCACTATTACTCTCTTAGCGATCCAAATGTCCAGTTGCATTTTCTACAGAAAGAGTGTTCAGACCTGCTCAATCAAAAGTATGGTTTAACTCTGTTAGCTGAATGCACAGATCAGAAAGAAGTTTCACAGAATGATTCTGTGTAGTTTATATTTGAAGACATTCCTTTTTCCACTATTACCCACTTAGCGCTCCGAATCTCCACTTGCATTTTCTACAAAAAGAGTGTTTCATAACTGCTCAATCAAAAATATGTTTTATCTCTGTTAACTGAATTTACAGATCAGAAATAAGTTTCACAGAATGCATCTGTGTAGTTTTTATTTGAAGATATTCTTTTTCCCAATGTAGGCCTCTTAGCGCTTAGCATGTCCAATTGCAGTTTCTACAGAAAGAGTGTTTCAGAACGGCTCAATCAAAAGTAAGGTTCAACTCTGTTAGTTGAATGCACAGAACAGAAAGGATTTTCACAGAATGCTACTGTGTAGTTTATATTTGAATATATTCCTTTTTCCACTATTACCCTCTTAGCGCTCCGATTGTCCACTTGCATTTTCTACAGAAAGAGTGTTCAGAACTGCACAATCAAAAGTATGGTTTAACTCTGTTAGCTTAATGAACATATCAGAAATAAGTTTCACACAATGCTTCTGTGTAGTTTTTATTTGAAGATATTATTTTTCCCAATAGAGGCCTCTTAGCGCTCAGAATGTCCAATTGCAGTTTCTACAGAAAGAGTGTTTCAGAAAGGCTCAATCAAAAGTAAGGTTCAACTCTGTTAGTTGAATGCACAGAACAGAAAGAAGTTTCATACAATGCTTCTGTGTAGTTTATATTTGAATATATTCTTTTTTCCACTATTACCCACTTAGCGCTACGAATGTCCAGTTGCATTTTCTACAGACAGAGTGTTTCAAAATTGCTCAATCAAAAGTATGGTTTATCTCTGTTAGCTGAATGCTCAGATCACAAAGAAGTTTCACAGAATGCTTCTGTGTAGTTTATATTTGAATATATTCCTTTTTCCACTACTAATCTCTTAGCGCTCCAAATGTCCAGTTGCATTTTCTACAGAAAGAGTGTTCAGATCTGCTCAATCAAAAGTATGGTTTAACTCTGTTAGCTGAATGCACAGATCAGAAAGAAGTTTCACAGAATGATTCTGTGTAGTTTATATTTGGAGACATTCCTTTTTCCACTATTACCCTCTTAGCGCTCCGAATCTCCACTTGCATTTTCTACAGAAAGAGTGTTTCAGAACGGCTCAATCAAAACTAAGGTTCAACTCTTTTAGTTGAACAAACAGAACAGAAAGAAGTTTCACACAATTCTTCTGTGTAGTTTTTATTTGTAGACATTCTTTTTCCCAATATAGGCCTCCTAGCGCTCAGAATGTCCAATTGCAGTTTCTACAGAAAGAGTGTTTCAGAACGGCTCAATCAAAAGTAAGGTTCAACTCTGTTAGTTGAATGCACAGAACAGAAAGAAGTTTCATACAATGCTTCTGTGTAGTTTATATTTGAACATATTCTTTTTTCCACTATTACCCACTTAGCGCTACGAATGTCCAGTTGCATTTTCTACAGACAGAGTGTTTCAAAACTGCTCAATCAAAAGTATGGTTTAACTCTGTTAGCTGAATGCTCAGATCAGAAAGAAGTTTCACAGAATGCTTCTGTGTAGTTTATATTTGAATATATTCCTTTTTCCACTACTACGCTCTTAGCGGTCCAAATGTCCAGTTGCATTTTCTACAGAAAGAGTGTTCAGATCTGCTCAATCAAAAGTATGGTTTAACTCTGTTAGCTGAATGCACAGATCAGAAAGAAGTTTCACCGAATGATTCTGTGTAGTTTATATTTGAAGACATTCCTTTTTCCACTATTACCCTCTTAGCGCTCCGAATCTCCACTTGCATTTTCTACAAAAAGAGTGTTTCATAACTGCTCAATCAAAAATATGTTTTATCTCTGTTAACTGAATTTACAGATCAGAAATAAGTTTCACAGAATGCATCTGTGTAGTTTTTATTTGAAGATATTCTTTTTCCCAATGTAGGCCTCTTAGCGCTTAGCATGTCCAATTGCAGTTTCTACAGAAAGAGTGTCTAAGAACGGCTCAATCAAAAGTAAGGTTCAACTCTGTTAGTTGAATGCACAGAACAGAAAGAAGTTTCAGAGAATGCTACTGTGTAGTTTATATTTGAATATATTCCGTTTTCCACTATTACCCTCTTAGCGCTCCGAATGTCCACTTGCATTTTCTACAGAAAGAGTGTTCAGAACTGCGCAATCAAAAGTATGGTTTAACTCTGTTAGCTTAATGAACATATCAGAAATAAGTTTCACACAATGCTTCTGTGTAGTTTTTATTTGAAGATATTATTTTTCCCAATAGAGGCCTCTTAGCGCTCAGAATGTCCAATTGCAGTTTCTACAGAAAGAGTGTTTCAGAAAGGCTCAATCAAAAGTAAGGTTCAACTCTGTTAGTTGAATGCACAGAACAGAAAGAAGTTTCATACAATGCTTCTGTGTAGTTTATATTTGAACATATTCTTTTTTCCACTATTACCCACTTAGCGCTACGAATGTCCAGTTGCATTTTCTACAGAAAGAGTGTTTCAGAAAGGCTCAATCAAAAGTAAGGTTCAACTCTGTTAGTTGAATGCACAGAACAGAAAGAAGTTTCATACAATGCTTCTGTGTAGTTTATATTTGAACATATTCTTTTTTCCACTATTACCCACTTAGCGCTACGAATGTCCAGTTGCATTTTCTACAGACAGAGTGTTTCAAAACTGCTCAATCAAAAGTATGGTTTAACTCTGTTAGCTGAATGCTCAGATCACAAAGAAGTTTCACAGAATGCTTCTGTGTAGTTTATATTTGAATATATTCCTTTTTCCACTACTACTCTCTTAGCGCTCCAAATGTCCAGTTGCATTTTCTACAGAAAGAGTGTTCAGATCTGCTCAATCAAAAGTATGGTTTAACTCTGTTAGCTGAATGCACAGATCAGAAAGAAGTTTCACAGAATGATTCTGTGTAGTTTATATTTGGAGACATTCCTTTTTCCACTATTACCCTCTTAGCGCTCCGAATCTCCACTTGCATTTTCTACAGAAAGAGTGTTTCAGAACGGCTCAATCAAAACTAAGGTTCAACTCTTTTAGTTGAACAAACAGAACAGAAAGAAGTTTCACACAATTCTTCTGTGTAGTTTTTATTTGTAGACATTCTTTTTCCCAATATAGGCCTCCTAGCGCTCAGAATGTCCAATTGCAGTTTCTACAGAAAGAGTGTTTCAGAACGGCTCAATCAAAAGTAAGGTTCAACTCTGTTAGTTGAATGCACAGAACAGAAAGAAGTTTCATACAATGCTTCTGTGTAGTTTATATTTGAACATATTCTTTTTTCCACTATTACCCACTTAGCGCTACGAATGTCCAGTTGCATTTTCTACAGACAGAGTGTTTCAAAACTGCTCAATCAAAAGTATGGTTTAACTCTGTTAGCTGAATACTCAGATCAGAAAGAAGTTTCACAGAATGCTTCTGTGTAGTTTATATTTGAATATATTCCTTTTTCCACTACTACGCTCTTAGCGCTCCAAATGTCCAGTTGCATTTTCTACAGAAAGAGTGTTCACATCTGCTCAATCAAAAGTATGGTTTAACTCTGTTAGCTGAATGCACAGATCAGAAAGAAGTTTCACCGAATGATTCTGTGTAGTTTATATTTGAAGACATTCCTTTTTCCACTATTACCCTCTTAGCGCTCCGAATCTCCACTTGCATTTTCTACAAAAAGAGTGTTTCATAACTGCTGAATCAAAAATATGTTTTATCTCTGTTAACTGAATTTACAGATCAGAAATAAGTTTCACAGAATGCATCTGTGTAGTTTTTATTTGAAGATATTCTTTTTCCCAATGTAGGCCTCTTAGCGCTTAGCATGTCCAATTGCAGTTTCTACAGAAAGAGTGTTTCAGAACGGCTCAATCAAAAGTAAGGTTCAACTCTGTTAGTTGAATGCACAGAACAGAAAGAATTTTCACAGAATGCTACTGTGTAGTTTATATTTGAATATATTCCTTTTTCCACTATTACCCTCTTAGCGCTCCGATTGTCCACTTGCATTTTCTACAGAAAGAGTGTTCAGAACTGCACAATCAAAAGTATGGTTTAACTCTGTTAGCTTAATGAACATATCAGAAATAAGTTTCACACAATGCTTCTGTGTAGTTTTTATTTGAAGATATTATTTTTCCCAATAGAGGCCTCTTAGCGCTCAGAATGTCCAATTGCAGTTTCTACAGAAAGAGTGTTTCAGAAAGGCTCAATCAAAAGTAAGGTTCAACTCTGTTAGTTGAATGCACAGAACAGAAAGAAGTTTCATACAATGCTTCTGTGTAGTTTATATTTGAACATATTCTTTTTTCCACTATTACCCACTTAGCGCTACGAATGTCCAGTTGCATTTTCTACAGACAGAGTGTTTCAAAACTGCTCAATCAAAAGTATGGTTTAACTCTGTTAGCTGAATGCTCAGATCACAAAGAAGTTTCACAGAATGCTTCTGTGTAATTTATATTTGAATATATTCCTTTTTCCACTACTACTCTCTTAGCGCTCCAAATGTCCAGTTGCATTTTCTACAGAAAGAGTGTTCAGATCTGCTCAATCAAAAGTATGGTTTAACTCTGTTAGCTGAATGCACAGATCAGAAAGAAGTTTCACAGAATGATTCTGTGTAGTTTATATTTGGAGACATTCCTTTTTCCACTACTACCCTCTTAGCGCTCCGAAACTCCACTTGCATTTTCTACAGAAAGAGTGTTTCAGAACGGCTCAATCAAAACTAAGGTTCAACTCTTTTAGTTGAACAAACAGAACAGAAAGAAGTTTCACACAATTCTTCTGTGTAGTTTTTATTTGTAGACATTCTTTTTCCCAATATAGGCCTCCTAGCGCTCAGAATGTCCAATTGCAGTTTCTACAGAAAGAGTGTTTCAGAACGGCTCAATCAAAAGTAAGGTTCAACTCTGTTAGTTGAATGCACAGAACAGAAAGAAGTTTCATACAATGCTTCTGTGTAGTTTATATTTGAACATATTCTTTTTTCCACTATTACCCACTTAGCGCTACGAATGTCCAGTTGCATTTTCTACAGACAGAGTGTTTCAAAACTGCTCAATCAAAAGTATGGTTTAACTCTGTTAGCTGAATGCTCAGATCAGAAAGAAGTTTCACAGAATGCTTCTGTGTAGTTTATATTTGAATATATTCCTTTTTCCACTACTACGCTTTTAGCGCTCCAAATGTCCAGTTGCATTTTCTACAGAAAGAGTGTTCAGATCTGCTCAATCAAAAGTATGGTTTAACTCTGTTAGCTGAATGCACAGATCAGAAAGAAGTTTCACCGAATGATTCTGTGTAGTTTATATTTGAAGACATTCCTTTTTCCACTATTACCCTCTTAGCGCTCCGAATCTCCACTTGCATTTCCTACAAAAAGAGTGTTTCATAACTGCTCAATCAAAAATATGTTTTATCTCTGTTAACTGAATTTACAGATCAGAAATAAGTTTCACAGAATGCATCTGTGTAGTTTTTATTTGAAGATATTCTTTTTCCCAATGTAGGCCTCTTAGCGCTTAGCATGTCCAATTGCAGTTTCTACAGAAAGAGTGTTTCAGAACGGCTCAATCAAAAGTAAGGTTCAACTCTGTTAGTTGAATGCACAAAACAGAAAGAAGTTTCAGAGAATGCTACTGTGTAGTTTATATTTGAATATATTCCTTTTTCCACTATTACCCTCTTAGCGCTCCGAATGTCCACTTGCATTTTCTACAGAAAGAGTGTTCAGAACTGCGCAATCAAAAGTATGGTTTAACTCTGTTAGCTTAATGAACATATCAGAAATAAGTTTCACACAATGCTTCTGTGTAGTTTTTATTTGAAGATATTATTTTTCCCAATAGAGGCCTCTTAGCGCTCAGAATGTCCAATTGCAGTTTCTACAGAAAGAGTGTTTCAGAAAGGCTCAATCAAAAGTAAGGTTCAACTCTGTTAGTTGAATGCACAGAACAGAAAGAAGTTTCATACAATGCTTCTGTGTAGTTTATATTTGAACATATTCTTTTTTCCACTATTACCCACTTAGCGCTACGAATGTCCAGTTGCATTTTCTACAGACAGAGTGTTTCAAAACTGCTCAATCAAAAGTATGGTTTAACTCTGTTAGCTGAATGCTCAGATCAGAAAGAAGTTTCACAGAATGCTTCTGTGTAGTTTATATTTGAATATATTCCTTTTTCCACTACTACTCTCTTAGCGCTCCAAATGTCCAGTTGCATTTTCTACAGAAAGAGTGTTCAGATCTGCTCAATCAAAAGTATGGTTTAACTCTGTTAGCTGAATGCACAGATCAGAAAGAAGTTTCACAGAATGATTCTGTGTAGTTTATATTTGAAGACATTCCTTTTTCCACTATTACCCTCTTAGCTCTCCGAATCTCCACTTGCATTTTCTACAAAAAGAGTGTTTCATAACTGCTCAATCAAAAATATGTTTTATCTCTGTTAACTGAATTTACAGATCAGAAATAAGTTTCACAGAATGCATCTGTGTAGTTTTTATTTGAAGATATTCTTTTTCCCAATGTAGGCCTCTTAGCGCTTAGCATGTCCAATTGCAGTTTCTACAGAAAGAGTGTTTCAGAACGGCTCAATCAAAAGTAAGGTTCAACTCTGTTAGTTGAATGCACAGAACAGAAAGAATTTTCACAGAATGCTACTGTGTAGTTTATATTTGAATATATTCCTTTTTCCACTATTACCCTCTTAGCGCTCCGATTGTCCACTTGCATTTTCTACAGAAAGAGTGTTCAGAACTGCACAATCAAAAGTATGGTTTAACTCTGTTAGCTTAATGAACATATCAGAAATAAGTTTCACACAATGCTTCTGTGTAGTTTTTATTTGAAGATATTATTTTTCCCAATAGAGGCCTCTTAGCGCTCAGAATGTCCAATTGCAGTTTCTACAGAAAGAGTGTTTCAGAAAGGCTCAATCAAAAGTAAGGTTCAACTCTGTTAGTTGAATGCACAGAACAGAAAGAAGTTTCATACAATGCTTCTGTGTAGTTTATATTTGAACATATTCTTTTTTCCACTATTACCCTCTTAGCGCTACGAATGTCCAGTTGCATTTTCTACAGACAGAGTGTTTCAAAACTGCTCAATCAAAAGTATGGTTTAACTCTGTTAGCTGAATGCTCAGATCTCAAAGAAGTTTCACAGAATGCTTCTGTGTAGTTTATATTTGAATATATTCCTTTTTCCACTACTACTCTCTTAGCGCTCCAAATGTCCAGTTGCATTTTCTACAGAAAGAGTGTTCAGATCTGCTCAATCAAAAGTATGGTTTAACTCTGTTAGCTGAATGCACAGATCAGAAAGAAGTTTCACAGAATGATTCTGTGTAGTTTATATTTGGAGACATTCCTTTTTCCACTATTACCCTCTTAGCGCTCCGAATCTCCACTTGCATTTTCTACAGAAAGAGTGTTTCAGAACGGCTCAATCAAAACTAATGTTCAACTCTTTTAGTTGAACAAACAGAACAGAAAGAAGTTTCACACAATTCTTCTGTGTAGTTTTTATTTGTAGACATTTTTTTCCCAATATAGGCCTCCTAGCGCTCAGAATGTCCAATTGCAGTTTCTACAGAAAGAGTGTTTCAGAACGGCTCAATCAAAAGTAAGGTTCAACTCTGTTAGTTGAATGCACAGAACAGAAAGAAGTTTCATACACTGCTTCTGTGTAGTTTATATTTGAACATATTCTTTTTTCCACTATTACCCACTTAGCGCTACGAATGTCCAGTTGCATTTTCTACAGACAGAGTGTTTCAAAACTGCTCAATCAAAAGTATGGTTTAACTCTGTTAGCTGAATGCTCAGATCAGAAAGAAGTTTCACAGAATGCTTCTGTGTAGTTTATATTTGAATATATTCCTTTTTCCACTACTACGCTCTTAGCGCTCCAAATGTCCAGTTGCATTTTCTACAGAAAGAGTGTTCAGATCTGCTCAATCAAAAGTATGGTTTAACTCTGTTAGCTGAATGCACAGATCAGAAAGAAGTTTCACCGAATGATTCTGTGTAGTTTATATTTGAAGACATTCCTTTTTCCACTATTACACTCTTAGCACTCCGAATCTCCACTTGCATTTTCTACAAAAAGAGTGTTTCATAACTGCTCAATCAAAAATATGTTTTATCTCTGTTAACTGAATTTACAGATCAGAAATAAGTTTCACAGAATGAATCTGTGTAGTTTTTATTTGAAGATATTCTTTTTCCCAATGTAGGCCTCTTAGCGCTTAGCATGTCCAATTGCAGTTTCTACAGAAAGAGTGTTTCAGAACGGCTCAATCAAAAGTAAGGTTCAACTCTGTTAGTTGAATGCACAGAACAGAAAGAAGTTTAAGAGAATGCTAATGTGTAGTTTATATTTGAATATATTCCTTTTTCCACTATTACCCTCTTAGCGCTCCGAATGTCCACTTGCATTTTCTACAGAAAGAGTGTTCAGAACTGCGCAATCAAAAGTATGGTTTAACTCTGTTAGCTTAATGAACATATCAGAAATAAGTTTCACACAATGCTTCTGTGTAGTTTTTATTTGAAGATATTATTTTTCCCAATAGAGGCCTCTTAGCGCTCAGAATGTCCAATTGCAGTTTCTACAGAAAGAGTGTTTCAGAAAGGCTCCATCAAAAGTAAGGTTCAACTCTGTTAGTTGAATGCACAGAACAGAAAGAATTTTCATACAATGCTTCTGTGTAGTTTATATTTGAACATATCCTTTTTTCCACTATTACCCACTTAGCGCTACGAATGTCCAGTTGCATTTTCTACAGACAGAGTGTTTCAAAACTGCTCAATCAAAAGTATGGTTTAACTCTGTTAGCTGAATGCTCAGATCAGAAAGAAGTTTCACAGAATGCTTCTGTGTAGTTTATATTTGAATATATTCCTTTTTCAACTAATACTCTCTTAGCGCTCCAAATGTCCAGTTGCATTTTCTACAGAAAGAGTGTTCAGATCTGCTCAATCAAAAGTATGGTTTAACTCTGTTAGCTGAATGCACAGATCAGAAAGAAGTTTCACAGAATGATTCTGTGTAGTTTATATTTGAAGACATTCCTTTTTCCACTATTACCCTCTTAGCGCTCCGAATCTCCACTTGCATTTTCTACAAAAAGAGTGTTTCATAACTGCTCAATCAAAAATATGTTTTATCTCTGTTAACTGAATTTACAGATCAGAAATAAGTTTCACAGAATGCATCTGTGTAGTTTTTATTTGAAGATATTCTTTTTCCCAATGTAGGCCTCTTAGCGCTTAGCATGTCCAATTGCAGATTCTACAGAAAGAGTGTTTCAGAACGGCTCAATCAAAAGTAAGGTTCAACTCTGTTAGTTGAATGCACAGAACAGAAAGAAGTTTCAGAGAATGCTACTGTGTAGTTTATATTTGAATATATTCCTTTTTCCACTATTACCCTCTTAGCGCTCCGAATGTCCACTTGCATTTTCTACAGAAAGAGTGTTCAGAACTGCGCAATCAAAAGTATGGTTTAACTCTGTTAGCTTAATGAACATATCAGAAATAAGTTTCACACAATGCTTCTGTGTAGTTTTTATTTGAAGATATTATTTTTCCCAATAGAGGCCTCTTAGCGCTCAGAATGTCCAATTGCAGTTTCTACAGAAAGAGTGTTTCAGAAAGGCTCAATCAAAAGTAAGGTTCAACTCTGTTAGTTGAATGCACAGAACAGAAAGAAGTTTCATACAATGCTTCTGTGTAGTTTATATTTGAACATATTCTTTTTTCCACTATTACCCACTTAGCGCTACGAATGTCCAGTTGCATTTTCTACAGACAGAGTGTTTCAAAACTGCTCAATCAAAAGTATGGTTTAACTCTGTTAGCTGAATGCTCAGATCAGAAAGAAGTTTCACTGCATGCTTCTGTGTAGTTTATATTTGAATATATTCCTTTTTCAACTACTACTCTCTTAGCGCTCCAAATGTCCAGTTGCATTTTCTACAGAAAGAGTGTTCAGATCTGCTCAATTAAAAGTATGGTTTAACTCTGTTAGCTGAATGCACAGATCAGAAAGAAGTTTCACAGAATGATTCTGTGTAGTTTATATTTGAAGACATTCCTTTTTCCACTATTACCCTCTTAGCGCTCCGAATCTCCACTTGCATTTTCTACAAAAAGAGTGTTTCATAACTGCTCAATCAAAAATATGTTTTATCTCTGTTAACTGAATTTAAAGATCAGAAATAAGTTTGACAGAATGCATCTGTGTAGTTTTTATTTGAAGATATTCTTTTTCCCAATGTAGGCCTCTTAGCGCTTAGCATGTCCAATTGCAGTTTCTACAGAAAGAGTGTTTCAGAAAGGCTCAATCAAAAGTAAGGTTCAACTCTGTTAGTTGAATGCACAGAACAGAAAGAAGTTTCATACAATGCTTCTGTGTAGTTTATATTTGAACATATTCTTTTTTCCACTATTACCCACTTAGCGCTACGAATGTCCAGTTGCATTTTCTACAGACAGAGTGTTTCAAAACGGCTCAATCAAAAGTATGGTTTAACTCTGTTAGCTGAATGCTCAGATCAGAAAGAAGTTTCACTGCATGCTTCTGTGTAGTTTATATTTGAATATATTCCTTTTTCAACTACTACTCTCTTAGCGCTCCAAATGTCCAGTTGCATTTTCTACAGAAAGAGTGTTCAGATCTGCTCAATCAAAAGTATGGTTTAACTCTGTTAGCTGAATGCACAGATCAGAAAGAAGTTTCACAGAATGATTCTGTGTAGTTTATATTTGAAGACATTCCTTTTTCCACTATTACCCTCTTAGCGCTCCGAATCTCCACTTGCATTTTCTACAAAAAGAGTGTTTCATAACTGCTCAATCAAAAATATGTTTTATCTCTGTTAACTGAATTTAAAGATCAGAAATAAGTTTGACAGAATGCATCTGTGTAGTTTTTATTTGAAGATATTCTTTTTCCCAATGTAGGCCTCTTAGCGCTTAGCATGTCCAATTGCAGTTTCTACAGAAAGAGTGTTTCAGAAAGGCTCCATCAAAAGTAAGGTTCAACTCTGTTAGTTGAATGCACAGAACAGAAAGAATTTTCATACAATGCTTCTGTGTAGTTTATATTTGAACATATCCTTTTTTCCACTATTACCCACTTAGCGCTACGAATGTCCAGTTGCATTTTCTACAGACAGAGTGTTTCAAAACTGCTCAATCAAAAGTATGGTTTAACTCTGTTAGCTGAATGCTCAGATCAGAAAGAAGTTTCACAGAATGCTTCTGTGTAGTTTATATTTGAATATATTCCTTTTTCAACTAATACTCTCTTAGCGCTCCAAATGTCCAGTTGCATTTTCTACAGAAAGAGTGTTCAGATCTGCTCAATCAAAAGTATGGTTTAACTCTGTTAGCTGAATGCACAGATCAGAAAGAAGTTTCACAGAATGATTCTGTGTAGTTTATATTTGAAGACATTCCTTTTTCCACTATTACCCTCTTAGCGCTCCGAATCTCCACTTGCATTTTCTACAAAAAGAGTGTTTCATAACTGCTCAATCAAAAATATGTTTTATCTCTGTTAACTGAATTTACAGATCAGAAATAAGTTTCACAGAATGCATCTGTGTAGTTTTTATTTGAAGATATTCTTTTTCCCAATGTAGGCCTCTTAGCGCTTAGCATGTCCAATTGCAGATTCTACAGAAAGAGTGTTTCAGAACGGCTCAATCAAAAGTAAGGTTCAACTCTGTTAGTTGAATGCACAGAACAGAAAGAAGTTTCAGAGAATGCTACTGTGTAGTTTATATTTGAATATATTCCTTTTTCCACTATTACCCTCTTAGCGCTCCGAATGTCCACTTGCATTTTCTACAGAAAGAGTGTTCAGAACTGCGCAATCAAAAGTATGGTTTAACTCTGTTAGCTTAATGAACATATCAGAAATAAGTTTCACACAATGCTTCTGTGTAGTTTTTATTTGAAGATATTATTTTTCCCAATAGAGGCCTCTTAGCGCTCAGAATGTCCAATTGCAGTTTCTACAGAAAGAGTGTTTCAGAAAGGCTCAATCAAAAGTAAGGTTCAACTCTGTTAGTTGAATGCACAGAACAGAAAGAAGTTTCATACAATGCTTCTGTGTAGTTTATATTTGAACATATTCTTTTTTCCACTATTACCCACTTAGCGCTACGAATGTCCAGTTGCATTTTCTACAGACAGAGTGTTTCAAAACTGCTCAATCAAAAGTATGGTTTAACTCTGTTAGCTGAATGCTCAGATCAGAAAGAAGTTTCACTGCATGCTTCTGTGTAGTTTATATTTGAATATATTCCTTTTTCAACTACTACTCTCTTAGCGCTCCAAATGTCCAGTTGCATTTTCTACAGAAAGAGTGTTCAGATCTGCTCAATTAAAAGTATGGTTTAACTCTGTTAGCTGAATGCACAGATCAGAAAGAAGTTTCACAGAATGATTCTGTGTAGTTTATATTTGAAGACATTCCTTTTTCCACTATTACCCTCTTAGCGCTCCGAATCTCCACTTGCATTTTCTACAAAAAGAGTGTTTCATAACTGCTCAATCAAAAATATGTTTTATCTCTGTTAACTGAATTTAAAGATCAGAAATAAGTTTGACAGAATGCATCTGTGTAGTTTTTATTTGAAGATATTCTTTTTCCCAATGTAGGCCTCTTAGCGCTTAGCATGTCCAATTGCAGTTTCTACAGAAAGAGTGTTTCAGAAAGGCTCAATCAAAAGTAAGGTTCAACTCTGTTAGTTGAATGCACAGAACAGAAAGAAGTTTCATACAATGCTTCTGTGTAGTTTATATTTGAACATATTCTTTTTTCCACTATTACCCACTTAGCGCTACGAATGTCCAGTTGCATTTTCTACAGACAGAGTGTTTCAAAACGGCTCAATCAAAAGTATGGTTTAACTCTGTTAGCTGAATGCTCAGATCAGAAAGAAGTTTCACTGCATGCTTCTGTGTAGTTTATATTTGAATATATTCCTTTTTCAACTACTACTCTCTTAGCGCTCCAAATGTCCAGTTGCATTTTCTACAGAAAGAGTGTTCAGATCTGCTCAATCAAAAGTATGGTTTAACTCTGTTAGCTGAATGCACAGATCAGAAAGAAGTTTCACAGAATGATTCTGTGTAGTTTATATTTGAAGACATTCCTTTTTCCACTATTACCCTCTTAGCGCTCCGAATCTCCACTTGCATTTTCTACAAAAAGAGTGTTTCATAACTGCTCAATCAAAAATATGTTTTATCTCTGTTAACTGAATTTAAAGATCAGAAATAAGTTTGACAGAATGCATCTGTGTAGTTTTTATTTGAAGATATTCTTTTTCCCAATGTAGGCCTCTTAGCGCTTAGCATGTCCAATTGCAGTTTCTACAGAAAGAGTGTTTCAGAAAGGCTCAATCAAAAGTAAGGTTCAACTCTGTTAGTTGAATGCACAGAACAGAAAGAAGTTTCATACAATGCTTCTGTGTAGTTTATATTTGAACATATTCTTTTTTCCACTATTACCCACTTAGCGCTACGAATGTCCAGTTGCATTTTCTACAGACAGAGTGTTTCAAAACTGCTCAATCAAAAGTATGGTTTAACTCTGTTAGCTGAATGCTCAGATCACAAAGAAGTTTCACAGAATGCTTCTGTGTAGTTTATATTTGAATATATTCCTTTTTCCACTACTACTCTCTTAGCGCTCCAAATGTCCAGTTGCATTTTCTACAGAAAGAGTGTTCAGATCTGCTCAATCAAAAGTATGGTTTAACTCTGTTAGCTGAATGCACAGATCAGAAAGAAGTTTCACAGAATGATTCTGTGTAGTTTATATTTGGAGACATTCCTTTTTCCACTATTACCTTCTTAGCGCTCCGAATCTCCACTTGCATTTTCTACAGAAAGAGTGTTTCAGAACGGCTCAATCAAAACTAAGGTTCAACTCTTTTAGTTGAACAAACAGAACAGAAAGAAGTTTCACACAATTCTTCTGTGTAGTTTTTATTTGTAGACATTTTTTTCCCAATATAGGCCTCCTAGCGCTCAGAATGTCCAATTGCAGTTTCTACATAAAGAGTGTTTCAGAACGGCTCAATCAAAAGTAAGGTTCAACTCTGTTAGTTGAATGCACAGAACAGAAAGAAGTTTCATACACTGCTTCTGTGTAGTTTATATTTGAACATATTCTTTTTTCCACTATTACCCACTTAGCGCTACGAATGTCCAGTTGCATTTTCTACAGACAGAGTGTTTCAAAACTGCTCAATCAAAAGTATGGTTTAACTCTGTTAGCTGAATGCTCAGATCAGAAAGAAGTTTCACAGAATGCTTCTGTGTAGTATATATTTGAATATATTCCTTTTTCCACTACTACGCTCTTAGCGCTCCAAATGTCCAGTTGCATTTTCTACAGAAAGAGTGTTCAGATCTGCTCAATCAAAAGTATGGTTTAACTCTCTTAGCTGAATGCACAGATCAGAAAGAAGTTTCACCGAATGATTCTGTGTAGTTTATATTTGAAGACATTCCTTTTTCCACTATTACCCTCTTAGCGCTCCGAATCTCCACTTGCATTTTCTACAAAAAGAGTGTTTCATAACTGCTCAATCAAAAATATGTTTTATCTCTGTTAACTGAATTTACAGATCAGAAATAAGTTTCACAGAATGAATCTGTGTAGTTTTTATTTGAAGATATTCTTTTTCCCAATGTAGGCCTCTTAGCGCTTAGCATGTCCAATTGCAGTTTCTACAGAAAGAGTGTTTCAGAACGGCTCAATCAAAAGTAAGGTTCAACTCTGTTAGTTGAATGCACAGAACAGAAAGAAGTTTCAGAGAATGCTACTGTGTAGTTTATATTTGAATATATTCCTTTTTCCACTATTACCCTCTTAGCGCTCCGAATGTCCACTTGCATTTTCTACAGAAAGAGTGTTCAGAACTGCGCAATCAAAAGTATGGTTTAACTCTGTTAGCTTAATGAACATATCAGAAATAAGTTTCACACAATGCTTCTGTGTAATTTTTATTTGAAGATATTATTTTTCCCAATAGAGGGCTCTTAGCGCTCAGAATGTCCAATTGCAGTTTCTACAGAAAGAGTGTTTCAGAAAGGCTCAATCAAAAGTAAGGTTCAACTCTGTTAGTTGAATGCACAGAACAGAAAGAAGTTTCATACAATGCTTCTGTGTAGTTTATATTTGAACATATTCTTTTTTCCACTATTACCCACTTAGCGCTACGAATGTCCAGTTGCATTTTCTACAGACAGAGTGTTTCAAAACTGCTCAATCAAAAGTATGGTTTAACTCTGTTAGCTGAATGCTCAGATCAGAAAGAAGTTTCACAGAATGCTTCTGTGTAGTTTATATTTGAATATATTCCTTTTTCCACTACTACGCTCTTAGCGCTCCAAATGTCCAGTTGCATT
The DNA here is from genome assembly GCF_028878055.3 of Symphalangus syndactylus. NCBI lineage: Eukaryota > Metazoa > Chordata > Mammalia > Primates > Hylobatidae > Symphalangus > Symphalangus syndactylus. The sequence continues at coordinate 155,867,468 of NC_072425.2, read as the reverse complement.
TTCTACAGAAAGAGTGTTCAGATCTGCTCAATCAAAAGTATGGTTTAACTCTGTTAGCTGAATGCACAGATCAGAAAGAAGTTTCACAGAATGATTCTGTGTAGTTTATATTTGAAGACATTCCTTTTTCCACTATTACCCTCTTAGCGCTCCGAATCTCCACTTGCATTTTCTACAAAAAGAGTGTTTCATAACTGCTCAATCAAAAATATGTTTTATCTCTGTTAACTGAATTTACAGATCAGAAATAAGTTTCACAGAATGCATCTGTGTAGTTTTTATTTGAAGATATTCTTTTTCCCAATGTAGGCCTCTTAGCGCTTAGCATGTCCAATTGCAGATTCTACAGAAAGAGTGTTTCAGAACGGCTCAATCAAAAGTAAGGTTCAACTCTGTTAGTTGAATGCACAGAACAGAAAGAAGTTTCAGAGAATGCTACTGTGTAGTTTATATTTGAATATATTCCTTTTTCCACTATTACCCTCTTAGCGCTCCGAATGTCCACTTGCATTTTCTACAGAAAGAGTGTTCAGAACTGCGCAATCAAAAGTATGGTTTAACTCTGTTAGCTTAATGAACATATCAGAAATAAGTTTCACACAATGCTTCTGTGTAGTTTTTATTTGAAGATATTATTTTTCCCAATAGAGGCCTCTTAGCGCTCAGAATGTCCAATTGCAGTTTCTACAGAAAGAGTGTTTCAGAAAGGCTCAATCAAAAGTAAGGTTCAACTCTGTTAGTTGAATGCACAGAACAGAAAGAAGTTTCATACAATGCTTCTGTGTAGTCTATATTTGAATATATTCTTTTTTCCACTATTACCCACTTAGCGCTACGAATGTCCAGTTGCATTTTCTACAGACAGAGTGTTTCAAAACTGCTCAATCAAAAGTATGGTTTAACTCTGTTAGCTGAATGCTCAGATCAGAAAGAATTTTCACAGAATGCTTCTGTGTAGTTTATATTTGAATATATTCCTTTTTCCACTACTACTCTCTTAGCGCTCCAAATGTCCAGTTGCATTTTCTACAGAAAGAGTGTTCAGATCTGCTCAATCAAAAGTATGGTTTAACTCTGTTAGCTGAATGCACAGATCAGAAAGAAGTTTCACAGAATGATTCTGTGTAGTTTATATTTGAAGACATTCCTTTTTCCACTATTACCCTCTTAGCGCTCCGAATCTCCACTTGCATTTTCTACAAAAAGAGTGTTTCATAACTGCTCAATCAAAAATATATTTTATCTCTGTTAACTGAATTTACAGATCAGAAATAAGTTTCACAGAATGCATCTGTGTAGTTTTTATTTGAAGATATTCTTTTTCCCAATGTAGGCCTCTTAGCGCTTAGCATGTCCAATTGCAGTTTCTACAGAAAGAGTGTTTCAGAACGGCTCAATCAAAAGTAAGGTTCAACTTTGTTAGTTGAATGCACAGAACAGAAAGAATTTTCACAGAATGCTACTGTGTAGTTTATATTTGAATATATTCCTTTTTCCACTATTACCCTCTTAGCGCTCCGATTGTCCACTTGCATTTTCTACAGAAAGAGTGTTCAGAACTGCACAATCAAAAGTATGGTTTAACTCTGTTAGCTTAATGAACATATCAGAAATAAGTTTCACACAATGCTTCTGTGTAGTTTTTATTTGAAGATATTATTTTTCCCAATAGAACCCTCTTAGCGCTCAGAATGTCCAATTGCAGTTTCTACAGAAAGAGTGTTTCAGAAAGGCTCAATCAAAAGTAAGGTTCAACTCTGTTAGTTGAATGCACAGAACAGAAAGAAGTTTCATACAATGCTTCTGTGTAGTTTATATTTGAACATATTCTTTTTTCCACTATTACCCACTTAGCGCTACGAATGTCCAGTTGCATTTTCTACAGACAGAGTGTTTCAAAACTGATCAATCAAAAGTATGGTTTAACTCTGTTAGCTGAATGCTCAGATCAGAAAGAAGTTTCACAGAATGCTTCTGTGTAGTTTATATTTGAATATATTCCTTTTTCCACTACTACTCTCTTAGCGCTCCAAATGTCCAGTTGCATTTTCTACAGAAAGAGTGTTCAGATCTGCTCAATCAAAAGTATGTTTTAACTCTGTTAGCTGAATGCACAGATCAGAAAGAAGTTTCACAGAATGATTCTGTGTAGTTTATATTTGGAGACATTCCTTTTTCCACTATTACCCTCTTAGCGCTCCGAATCTCCACTTGCATTTTCTACAGAAAGATTGTTTCAGAACGGCTCAATCAAAACTAAGATTCAACTCTTTTAGTTGAACAAACAGAACAGAAAGAAGTTTCACACAATTCTTCTGTGTAGTTTTTATTTGTAGACATTCTTTTTCCCAATATAGGCCTCCTAGCGCTCAGAATGTCCAATTGCAGTTTCTACAGAAAGAGTGTTTCAGAACGGCTCAATCAAAAGTAAGGTTCAACACTGTTAGTTGAATGCACAGAACAGAAAGAAGTTTCATACAATGCTTCTGTGTAGTTTATATTTGAACATATTCTTTTTTCCACTATTACCCACTTAGCGCTACGAATGTCCAGTTGCATTTTCTACAGACAGAGTGTTTCAAACCTGCTCAATCAAAAGTATGGTTTAACTCTGTTAGCTGAATGCTCAGATCAGAAAGAAGTTTCACAGAATGCTTCTGTGTAGTTTATATTTGAATATATTCCTTTTTCCACTACTACGCTCTTAGTGCTCCAAATGTCCAGTTGCATTTCTACAGAAAGAGTGTTCAGATCTGCTCAATCAAAAGTATGGTTTAACTCTGTTAGCTGAATGCACAGATCAGAAAGAAGTTTCACCGAATGATTCTGTGTAGTTTATATTTGAAGACATTCCTTTTTCCACTATTACCCTCTTAGCGCTCCGAATCTCCACTTGCATTTTCTACAAAAAGAGTGTTTCATAACTGCTCAATCAAAAATATGTTTTATCTCTGTTAACTGAATTTACAGATCAGAAATAAGTTTCACAGAATGCATCTGTGTAGTTTTTATTTGAAGATATTCTTTTTCCCAATGTAGGCCTCTTAGAGCTTAGCATGTCCAATTGCAGTTTCTACAGAAAGAGTGTTTCAGAACGGCTCAATCAAAAGTAAGGTTCAACTCTGTTAGTTGAATGCACACAACAGAAAGAAGTTTCACAGAATGCTACTGTGTAGTTTATATTTGAATATATTCCTTTTTCCACTATTACCCTCTTAGCGCTCCGAATGTCCACTTGCATTTTCTACAGAAAGAGTGTTCAGAACTGCGCAATCAAAAGTATGGTTTAACTCTGTTAGCTTAATGAACATATCAGAAATAAGTTTCACACAATGCTTCTGTGTAGTTTTTATTTGAAGATATTATTTTTCCCAATAGAGGCCTCTTAGCGCTCAGAATGTCCAATTGCAGTTTCTACAGAAAGAGTGTTTCAGAAAGGCTCAATCAAAAGTAAGGTTCAACTCTGTTAGTTGAATGCACAGAACAGAAAGAAGTTTCATACAATGCTTCTGTGTAGTTTATATTTGAACATATTCTTTTTTCCACTATTACCCACTTAGCGCTACGAATGTCCAGTTGCATTTTCTACAGACAGAGTGTTTCAAAACTGCTCAATCAAAAGTATGGTTTAACTCTGTTAGCTGAATGCTCAGATCAGAAAGAAGTTTCACAGAATGCTTCTGTGTAGTTTATATTTGAATATATTCCTTTTTCCACTACTAATCTCTTAGCGCTCCAAATGTCCAGTTGCATTTTCTACAGAAAGAGTGTTCAGATCTGCTCAATCAAAAGTATGGTTTAACTCTGTTAGCTGAATGCACAGATCAGAAAGAAGTTTCACAGAATGATTCTGTGTAGTTTATATTTGGAGACATTCCTTTTTCCACTATTACCCTCTTAGCGCTCCGAATCTCCACTTGCATTTTCTACAGAAAGAGTGTTTCAGAACGGCTCAATCAAAACTAAGGTTCAACTCTTTTAGTTGAACAAACAGAACAGAAAGAAGTTTCACACAATTCTTCTGTGTAGTTTTTATTTGTAGACATTCTTTTTCCCAATATAGGCCTCTTAGCGCTCAGAATGTCCAATTGCAGTTTCTACAGAAAGAGTGTTTCAGAACGGCTCAATCAAAAGTAAGGTTCAACTCTGTTAGTTGAATGCACAGAACAGAAAAAAGTTTCATACAATGCTTCTGTGTAGTTTATATTTGAACATATTCTTTTTTCCACTATTACCCACTTAGCGCTACGAATGTCCAGTTGCATTTTCTACAGACAGAGTGTTTCAAAACTGCTCAATCAAAAGTATGGTTTAAATCTGTTAGCTGAATTCTCAGATCAGAAAGAAGTTTCACAGAATGCTTCTGTGTAGTTTATATTTGAATATATTCCTTTTTCCACTACTACGCTCTTAGCGCTCCAAATGTCCAGTTGCATTTTCTACAGAAAGAGTGTTCAGAACTGCTCAATCAAAAGTATGGTTTAACTCTGTTAGCTGAATGCACAGATCAGAAAGAAGTTTCACCGAATGATTCTGTGTAGTTTATATGTGAAGACATTCCTTTATCCACTATTACCCTCTTAGCGCTCCGAATCTCCACTTGCATTTTCTACAAAAGGAGTGTTTCATAACTGCTCAGTCAAAAATATGTTTTATCTCTGTTAACTGAATTTACAGATCAGAAATAAGTTTCACAGAATGCATCTGTGTAGTTTTTATTTGAAGATATTCTTTTTCCCAATGTAGGCCTCTTAGCGCTTAGCATGTCCAATTGCAGTTTCTACAGAAAGAGTGTTTCAGAACGGCTCAATCAAAAGTAAGGTTCAACTCTGTTAGTTGAATGCACAGAACAGAAAGAATTTTCACAGAATGCTACTGTGTAGTTTATATTTGAATATATTACTTTTTCCACTATTACCCTCTTAGCGCTCCGATTGTCCACTTGCATTTTCTACAGAAAGAGTGTTCAGAACTGCACAATCAAAAGTATGGTTTAACTCTGTTAGCTTAATGAACATATCAGAAATAAGTTTCACACAATGCTTCTGTGTAGTTTTTATTTGAAGATATTATTTTTCCCAATAGAGGCCTCTTAGCGCTCAGAATGTCCAATTGCAGTTTCTACAGAAAAAGGGTTTCAGAAAGGCTCAATCAAAAGTAAGGTTCACCTCTGTTAGTTGAATGCACAGAACAGAAAGAAGTTTCATACAATGCTTCTGTGTAGTTTATATTTGAACATATTCTTTTTTCCACTATTACCCACTTAGCGCTACGAATGTCCAGTTGCATTTTCTACAGACAGAGTGTTTCAAAACTGCTCAATCAAAAGTATGGTTTAACTCTGTTAGCTGAATGCTCAGATCAGAAAGAAGTTTCACAGAATGCTTCTGTGTAGTTTATATTTGAATACATTCCTTTTTCCACTACTACCCTCTTAGCACTCCAAATGTCCAGTTGCATTTTCTACAGAAAGAGTGTTCAGATCTGCTCAATCAAAAGTATGGTTTAACTCTATTAGCTGAATGCACAGATCAGAAAGAAGTTTCACAGAATGATTCTGTGTAGTTTATATTTGGAGACATTCCTTTTTCCACTATTACCCTCTTAGCGCTCCGAATCTCCACTTGCATTTTCTACAGAAAGAGTGTTTCAGAACGGCTCAATCAAAACTAAGGTTCAACTCTTTTAGTTGAACAAACAGAACAGAAAGAAGTTTCACACAATTCTTCTGTGTAGTTTTTATTTGTAGACATTCTTTTTCCCAATATAGGCCTCCTAGCGCTCAGAATGTCCAATTGCAGTTTCTACAGAAAGAGTGTTTCAGAACGGCTCAATCAAAAGTAAGGTTCAACTCTGTTAGTTGAATGCACAGAACAGAAAGAAGTTTCATACAATGCTTCTGTGTAGTTTATATTTGAACATATTCTTTTTTCCACTATTACCCACTTAGCGCTACGAATGTCCAGTTGCATTTTCTACAGACAGAGTGTTTCAAAACTGCTCAATCAAAAGTATGGTTTAACTCTGTTAGCTGAATGCTCAGATAAGAAAGAAGTTTCACAGAATGCTTCTGTGTAGTTTATATTTGAATATATTCCTTTTTCCACTACTACGCTCTTAGCGCTCCAAATGTCCAGTTGCATTTTCTACAGAAAGAGTGTTCAGATCTGCTCAATCAAAAGTATGGTTTAACTCTGTTAGCTGAATGCACAGATCAGAAAGAAGTTTCACCGAATGATTCTGTGTAGTTTATATTTGAAGACATTCCTTTTTCCACTATTACCCTCTTAGCGCTCCGAATCTCCACTTGCATTTTCTACAAAAAGAGTGTTTCATAACTGCTCAATCAAAAATATGTTTTATCTCTGTTAACTGAATATACAGATCAGAAATAAGTTTCACAGAATGCATCTGTGTAGTTTTTATTTGAAGATATTCTTTTTCGCAATGTAGGCCTCTTAGCACTTAGCATGTCCAATTGCAGTTTCTACAGAAAGAGTGTTTCAGAACGGCTCAATCAAAAGTAAGGTTCAACTCTGTTAGTTGAATGCACAGAACAGAAAGAATTTTCACAGAATGCTACTGTGTAGTTTATATTTGAATATATTACTTTTTCCACTATTACCCTCTTAGCGCTCCGATTGTCCACTTGCATTTTCTACAGAAAGAGTGTTCAGAACTGCACAATCAAAAGTATGGTTTAACTCTGTTAGCTTAATGAACATATCAGAAATAAGTTTCACACAATGCTTCTGTGTAGTTTTTATTTGAAGATATTATTTTTCCCAATAGAGGCCTCTTAGCACTCAGAATGTCCAATTGCAGTTTCTACAGAAAAAGTGTTTCAGAAAGGCTCAATCAAAAGTAAGGTTCACCTCTGTTAGTTGAATGCACAGAACAGAAAGAAGTTTCATACAATGCTTCTGTGTAGTTTATATTTGAACATATTCTTTTTTCCACTATTACCCACTTAGCGCTACGAATGTCCAGTTGCATTTTCTACAGACAGAGTGTTTCAAAACTGCTCAATCAAAAGTATGGTTTAACTCTGTTAGCTGAATGCTCAGATCAGAAAGAAGTTTCACAGAATGCTTCTGTGTAGTTTATATTTGAATACATTCCTTTTTCCACTACTACCCTCTTAGCACTCCAAATGTCCAGTTGCATTTTCTACAGAAAGAGTGTTCAGATCTGCTCAATCAAAAGTATGGTTCAATTCTATTAGCTGAATGCACAGATCAGAAAAAGTTTCACAGAATGATTCTGTGTAGTTTATATTTGGAGACATTCCTTTTTCCACTATTACCCTCTTAGCGCTCCGAATCTCCACTTGCATTTTCTACAGAAAGAGTGTTTCAGAACGGCTCAATCAAAACTAAGGTTCAACTCTTTTAGTTGAACAAACAGAACAGAAAGAAGTTTCACACAATTCTTCTGTGTAGTTTTTATTTGTAGACATTCTTTTTCCCAATATAGGCCTCCTAGCGCTCAGAATGTCCAATTGCAGTTTCTACAGAAAGAGTGTTTCAGAACGGCTCAATCAAAAGTAAGGTTCAACTCTGTTAGTTGAATGCACAGAACAGAAAGAAGTTTCATACAATGCTTCTGTGTAGTTTATATTTGAACATATTCTTTTTTCCACTATTACCCACTTAGCGCTACGAATGTCCAGTTGCATTTTCTACAGACAGAGTGTTTCAAAACTGCTCAATCAAAAGTATGGTTTAACTCTGTTAGCTGAATGCTCAGATAAGAAAGAAGTTTCACAGAATGCTTCTGTGTAGTTTATATTTGAATATATTCCTTTTTCCACTTCTACGCTCTTAGCGCTCCAAATGTCCAGTTGCATTTTCTACAGAAAGAGTGTTCAGATCTGCTCAATCAAAAGTATGTTTTAACTCTGTTAGCTGAATGCACAGATCAGAAAGAAGTTTCACCGAATGATTCTGTGTAGTTTATATTTGAAGACATTCCTTTTTCCACTATTACCCTCTTAGCGCTCCGAATCTCCACTTGCATTTTCTACAAAAAGAGTGTTTCATAACTGCTCAATCAAAAATATGTTTTATCTCTGTTAACTGAATATACAGATCAGAAATAAGTTTCACAGAATGCATCTGTGTAGTTTTTATTTGAAGATATTCTTTTTCCCAATGTAGGCCTCTTAGCGCTTAGCATGTCCAATTGCAGTTTCTACAGAAAGAGTGTTTCAGAACGGCTCAATCAAAAGTAAGGTTCAACTCTGTTAGTTGAATGCACAGAACAGAAAGAAGTTTCACAGAATGCTACTGTGTAGTTTATATTTGAATATATACCTTTTTCCACTATTACCCTCTTAGCGCTCCGAATGTCCACTTGCATTTTCTACAGAAAGAGTGTTCAGAACTGCGCAATCAAAAGTATGGTTTAACTCTGTTAGCTTAATGAACATATCAGAAATAAGTTTCACACAATGCTTCTGTGTAGTTTTTATTTGAAGATATTATTTTTCCCAATAGAGGCCTCTTAGCGCTCAGAATGTCCAATTGCAGTTTCTACAGAAAGAGTGTTTCAGAAAGGCTCAATCAAAAGTAAGGTTCAACTCTGTTAGTTGAATGCACAGAACAGAAAGAAGTTTCATACAATGCTTCTGTGTAGTTTATATTTGAACATATTCTTTTTTCCACTATTACCCACTTAGCGCTACGAATGTCCAGTTGCATTTTCTACAGACAGAGTGTTTCAAAACTGCTCAATCAAAAGTATGGTTTAACTCTGTTAGCTGAATGTTCAGATCAGAAAGAAGTTTCACAGAATGCTTCTGTGTAGTTTATATTTGAATATATTCCTTTTTCCACTACTATTCTCTTAGCGCTCCAAATGTCCAGTTGCATTTTCTATAGAAAGAGTGTTCAGATCTGCTCAATCAAAAGTATGGTTTAACTCTGTTAGCTGAATGCACAGATCAGAAAGAAGTTTCACAGAATGATTCTGTGTAGTTTATATTTGGAGACATTCCTTTTTCCACTATTACCCTCTTAGCGCACCGAATCTCCACTTGCATTTTCTACAGAAAGAGTGTTTCAGAACGGCTCAATCAAAACTAAGGTTCAACTCTTTTAGTTGAACAAACAGAACAGAAAGAAGTTTCACACAATTCTTCTGTGTAGTTTTTATTTGTAGACATTCTTTTTCCCAATATAGGCCTCTTAGCCCTCAGAATGTCCAATTGCAGTTTCTAAAGAAAGAGTGTTTCAGAACGGCTCAATCAAAAGTAAGGTTCAACTCTGTTAGTTGAATGCACAGAACAGAAAGAAGTTTCATACAATGCTTCTGTGTAGTTTATATTTGAACATATTCTTTTTTCCACTATTTCCCACTTAGCGCTACGAATGTCCAGTTGCATTTTCTACAGACAGAGTGTTTCAAAACTGCTCAATCCAAAGTATGGTTTAACTCTGTTAGCTGAATGCTCAGATCAGAAAGAAGTTTCACAAAATGCTTCTGTGTAGTTTATATTTGAATATATTCCTTTTTCCACTACTACGCTCTTAGCGCTCCAAATGTCCAGTTGCATTTTCTACAGAAAGAGTGTTCAGAACTGCTCAATCAAAAGTATGGTTTAACTCTGTTAGCTGAATGCACAAATCAGAAAGAAGTTTCACCGAATGATTCTGTGTAGTTTATATGTGAAGACATTCCTTTTTCCACTATTACCCTCTTAGCGCTCCGAATCTCCACTTGCATTTTCTACAAAAGGAGTGTTTCACAACTGCTCAGTCAAAAATATGTTTTATCTCTGTTAACTGAATTTACAGATCAGAAATAAGTTTCACAGAATGCATCTGTGTAGTTTTTATTAGAAGATATTCTTTTTCCCAATGTAGGCCTCTTAGCGCTTAGCATGTCCAATTGCAGTTTCTACAGAAAGAGTGTTTCAGAACGGCTCAATCAAAAGTAAGGTTCAACTCTGTTAGTTGAATGCACAGAACAGAAAGAATTTTCACAGAATGCTACTGTGTAGTTTATATTTGAATATATTCCTTTTTCCACTATTACCCTCTTAGCGCTCCGATTGTCCACTTGCATTTTCTACAGAAAGAGTGTTCAGATCTGCTCAATCAAAAGTATGGTTTAACAATGTTAGCTGAATGCACAGATCAGAAAGAAGTTTCACCGAATGATTCTGTGTAGTTTATATTTGAAGACATTCCTTTTTCCACTATTACCCTCTTAGCGCTCCGAATCTCCACTTGCATTTTCTACAAAAGGAGTGTTTCATAACTGCTCAGTCAAAAATATGTTTTATCTCTGTTAACTGAATTTACAGATCAGAAATAAGTTTCACAGAATGCATCTGTGTAGATTTTATTTGAAGATATTCTTTTTCCCAATGTAGGCCTCTTAGCGCTTAGCATGTCCTATTGCAGTTTCTACAGAAAGAGTGTTTCAGAACGGCTCAATCAAAAGTAAGGTTCAACTCTGTTAGTTGAATGCACAGAACAGAAAGAATTTTCACAGAATGCTACTGTGTAGTTTATATTTGAATATATTCCTTTTTCCACTATTACCCTCTTAGCGCTCCGATTGTCCACTTGCATTTTCTACAGAAAGAGTCTTCAGAACTGCACAATCAAAAGTATGGTTTAACTCTGTTAGCTTAATGAACATATCAGAAATAAGTTTCACACAATGCTTCTGTGTAGTTTTTATTTGAAGATATTGTTTTTCCCAATAGAGGCCTCTTAGCGCTCAGAATGTCCAATTGCAGTTTCTACAGAAAGAGTGTTTCAGAACGGCTCAATCAAAAGTGAGGTTCAACTCTGTTAGTTGAATGCACAGAACAGAAAGAAGTTTCACAGAATGCTTCTGTGTAGTATTTAGTTGAAGATACTCCTTTTTGGACTATTACCCACTTAGCGCTCCGAATATCCACTGGCAGTTTCTACACAAAGAGTGTTTCAGAACTGCTCCTTCGAAAGTAAGGCTCAACTCTGTTAGTTGAATGAGGAGAACAGAAAGGGGTTTCAGAGAATGCTTCTGTGTAGTTTTTAATTGGAGATATTCCTTTTTCCTCTATTACAATCTTAGCGCTCCCAATGTCCACTTGCATTTTCTACAAAAAGAGTGTTTCATAACTGCGCAATCAAAAATATGGTTTAGCTCGGTTAACTGAATTTACAGATCAGAAATAAGTTTCAGAGAATGTATCTGTGTAGTTTTTATTTGAAGATATTCTTTTTCCCAATGTATGCCTCTTAGCGCTTAGAATGGCCAATTGCAGTTTCTACAGAAAGAGTGTTTCAGAACGGCTCAATCAAAAGTAAGGTTCAACTCTGTTAGTTGAATGCACAGAACAGAAAGAAGTTTCACAGAATGCTACTGTGTAGTTTATATTTGAATATATTCCTTTTTCCACTATTACCCTCTTAGCGCTCCGAATGTCCACTTGCATTTTCTACAGAAAGAGTGTTTGGAACTTCGCAATCAAAAGTATGGTTTAACTCTGTTACCTGAATGCACATATCAGAAATAAGTTTCACACAATGCTTCTGTGTAGTTCTTATTTGAAGATATTATTTTTCCCAATACAGGCCTCTTAGCGCTCAGAATGTCCAATTGCAGTTTCTACGGAAAGAGTGTTTCAGAACGGCTCAATCAAAAGTAAGGTTCAACTCTGTTAGTTGAATGCACAGAACAGAAAGAAGTTTCATACAATGCTTCTGTGTAGTTTATATTTGAACATATTCTTTTTTCCACCATTACCCACTTAGCGCTACCAATGTCCAGTTGCATTTTCTACAGACAGAGTGTTTCAAAACTGCTCAATCAAAAGTATGGTTTAACTCTGTTAGCTGAGTGCTCAGATCAGAAAGAAGTTTCACAGAATGCTTCTGTGTAGTTTATATTTGAATATATTACTTTTTCCACTACTACCCTCTTAGCGCTCCAAATGTCCAGTTGCATTTTCTACAGAAAGAGTGTTCAGATCTGCTCAATCAAAAGTATAGTTTAACTCTGTTAGCTGAATGCACAGATCAGAAAGAAGTTTCACAGAATGATTCTGTGTAGTTTATATTTGAAGTCATTCCTTTTTCCACTATTACCCTCTTAGCGCTCCGAATCTCCACTTGCATTTTCTACAGAAAGAGTGTTCAGATCTGCTCAATCAAAAGTATGGTTTAACTCTGTTACCTGAATGCACAGATCAGAAAGAAGTTTCACAGAATGATTCTGTGTAGTTTATATTTGAAGACATTCCTTTTTCCAATATTACCCTCTTAGCGCTCCGAATCTCCACTTGCATTTTCTACAGAAAGAGTGTTTCAGAACGGCTCAATCAAAACTAAGGTTCAACTCTTTTAGTTGAATGAACAGAACAGAAAGTAGTTTCACGGAATGCTTCTGTGTGGTTTTTATTTGTAGATATTCTTATTCCCAATATAGGCCTCTTAGCGCTCAGAATGTCGAATTGCAGTTTCTACAGAAAGAGTGTTTCAGAACGGCTCAATCAAAATTAAGGTTCAAACCTGGTAGTTGAATGCACAGAACGGAAAGAAATCTCACAGAATGCTTCTGTGTAGTTTATATTTGAATATATTCCTTTTTCCACTACTACCCTCTTAGCGCTCCGAATGTCCACTTGCATTTTCTACAGAAAGAGTGTTCTGAACTGCACAATCAAAAGTATGTTTTAACTCTGTTAGCTGAATGCACATATCGGAAATAAGTTTCAAACAATGCTTCTGTGTAGTTTTTATTTGAAGATATTATTATTCCCAATATAGGCCTCTTAGCGCTCAGAATGTCCAATTGCAGTTTCTACAGAAATATTGTTTCAGAATGCCTCAATCAAATGTCAGGTTCAACTCTCTTAGTTGAATGCACAGAACAGAAAGAAGTTTCACAGAATGCTTCTGTGTAGTATTTAGTTGAAGATACTCCTTTTTGGACTATTACCCACTTAGCGCTCCGAATATCCACTGGCAGTTTCTACACAAAGATGGTTTCAGAACTGCTCCTTCGAAAGTAAGGCTCAACTCTGTTAGTTGAATGCGGAGAACAGAAAGGGGTTTCAGAGAATGCTTCTGTGTAGTTTTTAATTGGAGATATTCCTTTTTCCTCTCTTACAATCTTAGCGCTCCGAATGTCCACTTGCATTTTCTACAAAAAGTGTGTTTCATAACTGCTCAATCAAAAATATGGTTTAGCTCTGTTAACTGAATTTACAGATCAGAAATAAGTTTCAAAGAATGCATCTGTGTAGTTTTTATTTGAAGATATTCTTTTTCCCAATGTAGGCCTCTTAGCGCTTAGAATGTCCAATTGCAGTTTCTACAGAAAGAGTGTTTCAGAACGGCTCAATCAAAAGTAAGGTTCAACTCTGTTAGTTGAATGCACAGAACAGAAAGAAGTTTCATACAATGCTTCTGTGTAGTTTATATTTGAACATATTCTTTTTTCCTCTATTACTCACTTAGCGCTACGAATGTCCAGTTGCATTTTCTACAGACAGAGTGTTTCAAAACTGCTCAATCAAAAGTATGGTTTAACTCTGTTAGCTGAATGCTCAGATCAGAAAGAAGTTTCACAGAATGCTTCTGTGTAGCTTATATTTGAATATATTCCTTTTTCCACTATTACCCTCTTAGCGCTCCGAATCTCCACTTGCATATTCTACAGAAAGAGTGTTTCAGAACGGCTCAATCAAAACTAAGTTTCAAATCTTTTAGTTGAATGAACAGAACAGAAAGAAGTTTCACAGAATGCATCTGTGTAGTTTTTATTTGAAGATATTCTTTTTCCCAATGTAGGCCTCTTAGCGCTTAGAATGTCCAATTGCAGTTTGTACAGAAAGAGTGTTTCAGAACGGCTCAATCAAAAGTAAGGTTCAACGCTGTTAGTTGAATGCACAGAACAGAAAGAAGTTTCACAGAATGCTACTGTGTAGTTTATATTTCAATATATTCCTTTTTCCACTATTACCCTCTTAGCGCTCCGAATGTCCACTTGCATTTTCTACAGAAAGAGTGTTCGGAACTGCGCAATCAAAAGTATGGTTTATCTCTGTTAGCTGAATGCACATATCAGAAATAAGTTTCACACAATGCTTCTGTGTAGTTTTTATTTGAAGATATTATTTTTCCCAATATAGGCCTCTTAGCGCTCAGAATGTCCAATTGCAGTTTCTACGGAAAGAGTGTTTCAGAACGGCTCAATCAAAAGTAAGGTTCAACACTGTTAGTTGAATGCACAGAACAGAAAGTAGTTTCATACAATGCTTCTGTGTAGTTTATATTTGAACATATTATTTTTTCCACTATTACCCACTTAGCGCTACGAATGTCCAGTTGCATTTTCTACAGACAGAGTGTTTCAAAACTGCTCAATCAAAAGTATGGTTTCACTCTGTTAGCTGAATGCTCAGATCAGAAAGAAGTTTCACAGAATGCTTCTGTGTAGTTTATATTTGAATATATTCCTTTTTCCACTACTACACTCTTAGCGCTCCAAATGTCCAGTTGCATTTTCTACAGAATGAGTGTTCAGATCTGCTCATTCAAAAGTATGGTTTAACTCTGTTACCTGAATGCACAGATCAGAAAGTAGTTACACAGAATGATTCTGTGTTGTTTATATTTGAAGACATTCCTTTTTCCACTATTACCCTCTTAGCGCTCCGAATCTCCACTTGCATTTTCTACAGAAAGAGTGTTTCAGAACGGCTCAATCAAAACTAAGGTTCAACACTTTTAGTTGAATGAACAGAACAGAAAGAAGTTTCACAGAATGCTTCTGTGTAGTTTTTATTTGTAGATATTCTTTTTCCCAATATAGGCCTCTTAGCGCTCAGAATGTCCAATTGCAGTTTCTACAGAAAGAGTGTTTCAGAACGGCTCAATCAAAAGTAAGGTTCAACCCTGGTAGTTGAATGCACAGAACAGAAAGAAGTTTCACAGAATGCTTCTGTGTAGTTCATATTTGAATATATTCCTTTTTCCACTATTACCCTCTTAGCGCTCCGAATGTCCACTTGCATTTTCTACAGAAAGAGTGTTCGGAACTGCGCAATCAAAAGTATGGTTTAACTCTGTTAGCTGAATGCACATATCAGAAATATGTTTCACACAATGCTTCTGTGTAGTTTTTATTTGAAGATATTATTTTTCCCAATATAGGCCCCTTAGCGCTCAGAATGTCCAATAGCAGTTTCTACAGAAAGAGTGTTTCAGAACGCCTCAATCAAATGTCAGGTTCAACTCTCTTAGTTGAATGCACAGAACAGAAAGAAGTTTCACAGAATGCTTCTGTGTAGTATTTAGTTGAAGATACTCCTTTTTGGACTATTACCCACTTAGCGCTCCGAATATCCACTGGCAGTTTCTACACAAAGAGTGTTTCAGAACTGCTCCTTCGAAAGTAAGGCTCAACTCTGTTAGTTGAATGAGGAGAACAGAAAGGGGTTTCAGAGAATGCTTCTGTGTAGTTTTTAATTGGAGATATTCCTTTTTCCTCTATTACAATCTTAGCGCTCCCAATGTCCACTTGCATTTTCTACAAAAAGAGTGTTTCATAACTGCCCAATCAAAAATATGGTTTAGCTCGGTTAACTGAATTTACAGATCAGAAATAAGTTTCAGAGAATGTATCTGTGTAGTTTTTATTTGAAGATATTTTTTTTCCCAATGTAGGCCTCTTAGCGCTTAGAATGTCCAATTGCAGTTTCTACAGAAAGAGTGTTTCAGAACGGCTCAATCAAAAGTAAGGTTCAACTCTGTTAGTTGAATGCACAGAACAGAAAGAAGTTTCACAGAATGCTACTGTGTAGTTTATATTTGAATATATTCCTTTTTCCACTATTACCCTCTTAGCGCTCCGAATGTCCACTTGCATTTTCTACCGAAAGAGTGTTTGAAACTTCGCAATCAAAAGTATGGTTTAACTCTGTTAGCTGAATGCACATATCAGAAATAAGTTTCACACAATGCTTCTGTGTAGTTTTTATTTGAAGATATTATTTTTCCCAATACAGGCCTCTTAGCGCTCAGAATGTCCAATTGCAGTTTCTACGGAAAGAGTGTTTCAGAACGGCTCAATCAAAAGTAAGGTTCAACTCTGTTAGTTGAATGCACAGAACAGAAATAATTTTCACAGAATGCTACTGTGTAGTTTATATTTGAATATATTCCTTTTTCCACTATTACCCTCTTAGCGCTCCGAATGTCCACTTGCATTTTCTACAGAAAGAGTGTTCAGAACTGTGCAATCAAAAGTATGGTTTAACTCTGTTAGCTTAATGAACATATCAGAAATAAGTTTCAAACAATGCTTCTGTGTATTTTTTATTTGAAGATATTATTTTTCCCAATATAGGCCTCTTAGCGCTCAGAATGTCCAATTGCAGTTTCTACAGAAAGAGTGTTTCAGAACGGGTGAATCAAATGTAAGGTTCAACTCTCTTAGTTGAATGCACAGAACAGAAAGAAGTTTCACTGAATGCTTCTGTGTAGTATTTAGTTGAAGATACTCCTTTTTGAACTATTACACACTTAGCGCTCCGAATATCCACTGGCAGTTTCTACACAAAGAGTGTTTCAGAACTGCTCCTTCAAAAGTAAGGCTCAACTCTGTTAGTTGAATGCGGAGAACAGAAAGGGGTTTCAGAGAATGCTTCTGTGTAGTTTTTAATTGGAGATATCCCTTTTTCCTCTATTACAATCTTAGTGCTCCGAATGTCCACTTGCATTTTCTACAGAAAGAGTGTTCTGAACTGCGCAATCAAAAGTATGGTTTAACTCTGTTAGCTGAATGCACATATCAGAAATAAGATTCACACAATGCTTCTGTGTAGTTTTTATTTGAAGATATTATTTTTCCCAATATAGGCCTCTTAGCGCTCAGAATGTCCAATTGCAGTTTCTACAGAAAGAGTGTTTCAGAACGGCTCAATCAAATGTAAGGTTCAACTTTCTTAGTTGAATGCACAGAACAGAAAGAAGTTTCACAGAATGCTTCTGTGTAGTATTTAGTTGAAGATACTCCTTTTTGGACTATTACCCACTTAGCGCTCCGAATATCCACTGGCAGTTTCTACACAAAGAGTGTTTCAGAACTGCTCCTTCAAAAGTAAGGCTCAACTCTGTTAGTTGAATGCGGAGAACAGAAAGGGGTTTCAGAGAATGCTTCTGTGTAGTTTTTAATTGGAGATATTCCTTTTTCCTCTATTACAATCTTAGCGCTCCTAATGTCCACTTGCATTTTCTACAAAAAGAGTGTTTCATAACTGCTCAATCAAAAATATGGTTTAGCTCTGTTAACTGAATTTACAGATCAGAAATAAGTTTCACAGAATGCATCTGTGTAGTTTTTATTTGAAGATATTTTTTCCCAATGTAGGCCTCTTAGCGCTTAGAATGTCCAATTGCAGTTTCTACAGAAAGAGTGTTTCAGAACGGCTCAATCAAAAGTAAGGTTCAACACTGTTAGTTGAATGCTCAGAAGAGAAAGAAGTTTCACAGAATGCTACTGTGTAGTTTATATTTGAATATATCCCTTTTTCCACTATTACCCTCTTAGCGCTCCGAATGTCCACTTGCATTTTCTACAGAAAGAGTGTTCGGAACTGCGCAATCAAAAGTATGGTTTAACTCTGTTAGCTGAATGCACATATCAGAAATAAGTCTCACACAATGCTTCTGTGTAGTTTTTATTTGAAGATATTATTTTTCCCAATAGAGGCCTCTTAGCGCTCAGAATGTCCAATTGCATTTTCTACACAAAGAGTGTTTCAGAACGGCTCAATCAAAAGTGAGGTTCAACTCTGTTAGTTGAATTCACAGAACAGAAAGAAGTTTCATACAATGCTTCTGTGTAGTTCATATTTGAACATATTCTTTTTTCCACTATTACCCACTTAGCGCTACGAATGTCCAGTTGCATTTTCTACAGACAGAGTGTTTCAAAACTGCTCAATCAAATATATGGTTTAACTCTGATATCTGAATGCTCAGATCAGAAAGAAGTTTCACAGAATGCTTCTGTGTAGTTTATATTTGAATATATTCCTTTTCCACTACTACCCTCTTAGCGCTCCAAATATCCAGTTGCATTTTCTACAGAAAGAGTGTTCAGATCTGCTCAATCAAAAGTATGGTTTAACTCTGTTACCTGAATGCACAGATCAGAAAGAAGTTTCACAGAATGATTCTGTGTAGTTTATATTTGAAGACATTCCTTTTTCCAATATTACCCTCTTAGCGCTCCGAATCTCCACTTGCATTTTCTACAGAAAGAGTGTTTCAGAACGGCTCAATCAAAACTAAGGTTCAACTCTTTTAGTTGAATGAACAGAACAGAAAGTAGTTTCACGGAATGCTTCTGTGTGGTTTTTATTTGTAGATATTCTTATTCCCAATATAGGCCTCTTAGCCCTCAGAATGTCCAATTGCAGTTTCTACAGAAAGAGTGTTTCAGAACGGCTCAATCAAAATTAAGGTTCAAACCTGGTAGTTGAATGCACAGAACGGAAAGAAATTTCACAGAATGCTTCTGTGTAGTTTATATTTGAATATATTCCTTTTTCCACTACTACCCTCTTAGCGCTCCGAATGTCCACTTGCATTTTCTACAGAAAGAGTGTTCTGAACTGCGCAATCAAAAGTATGTTTTAACTCTGTTAGCTGAATGCACATATCGGAAATAAGTTTCAAACAATGCTTCTGTGTAGTTTTTATTTGAAGATATTATTATTCCCAATATAGGCCTCTTAGCGCTCAGAATGTCCAATTGCAGTTTCTACAGAAATAGTGTTTCAGAATGCCTCAATCAAATGTCAGGTTCAACTCTCTTAGTTGAATGCACAGAACAGAAATAAGTTTCACAGAATGCTTCTGTGTAGTATTTAGTTGAAGATACTCCTTTTTGGACTATTACCCACTTAGCGCTCCGAATATCCACTGGCAGTTTCTACACAAAGAGGGTTTCAGAACTGCTCCTTCGAAAGTAAGGCTCAACTCTGTTAGTTGAATGCGGAGAACAGAAAGGGGTTTCAGAGAATGCTTCTGTGTAGTTTTTAATTGGAGATATTCCTTTTTCCTCTATTACAATCTTAGCGCTCCTAATGTCCACTTGCATTTTCTACAAAAAGAGTGTTTCATAACTGCTCAATCAAAAATATGGTTTAGCTCTGTTAACTGAATTTACAGATCAGAAATAAGTTTCACCGAATGCATCTGTGTAGTTTTTATTTGAAGATATTTTTTCCCAATGTAGGCCTCTTAGCGCTTAGAATGTCCAATTGCAGTTTCTACAGAAAGAGTGTTTCAGAACGGCTCAATCAAAAGTAAGGTTCAACACTGTTAGTTGAATGCTCAGAAGAGAAAGAAGTTTCACAGAATGCTACTGTGTAGTTTATATTTGAATATATCCCTTTTTCCACTATTACCCTCTTAGCGCTCCGAATGTCCACTTGCATTTTCTACAGAAAGAGTGTTCGGAACTGCGCAATCAAAAGTATGGTTTAACTCTGTTAGCTGAATGCACATATCAGAAATAAGTCTCACACAATGCTTCTGTGTAGTTTTTATTTGAAGATATTTTTTTTCCCAATATAGGCCTCTTAGCGCTCAGAATGTCCAATTGCATTTTCTACACAAAGAGTGTTTCAGAACGGCTCAATCAAAAGTGAGGTTCAACTCTGTTAGTTGAATGCACAGAACAGAAAGAAGTTTCATACAATGCTTCTGTGTAGTTCATATTTGAACATATTCTTTTTTCCACTATTACCCACTTAGCGCTACGAATGTCCAGTTGCATTTTCTACAGACAGAGTGTTTCAAAACTGCTCAATCAAATATATGGTTTAACTCTGATATCTGAATGCTCAGATCAGAAAGAAGTTTCACAGAATGCTTCTGTGTAGTTTATATTTGAATATATTCCTTTTCCACTACTACCCTCTTAGCGCTCCAAATATCCAGTTGCATTTTCTACAGAAAGAGTGTTCAGATCTGCTCAATCAAAAGTATGGTTTAACTCTGTTAGCTGAATGCACAGATCAGAAAGAAGTTTCACAGAATGATTCTGTGTAGTTTATATTTGAAGACATTCCTTTTTCCACTATTACCCTCTTAGCGCTCCGAATCTCCACTTGCATTTTCTACAGAAAGAGTGTTCAGATCTGCTCAATCAAAAGTATGGTTTAACTCTGTTACCTGAATGCACAGATCAGAAAGAAGTTTCACAGAATGATTCTGTGTAGTTTATATTTGAAGACATTCCTTTTTCCAATATTACCCTCTTAGCGCTCCGAATCTCCACTTGCATTTTCTACAGAAAGAGTGTTTCAGAACGGCTCAATCAAAACTAAGGTTCAACTCTTTTAGTTGAATGAACAGAACAGAAAGTAGATTCACGGAATACTTCTGTGTGGTTTTTATTTGTAGATATTCTTATTCCCAATATAGGCCTCTTAGCGCTCAGAATGTCCAATTGCAGTTTCTACAGAAAGAGTGTTTCAGAACGGCTCAATCAAAATTAAGGTTCAAACCTGGTAGTTGAATGCACAGAACGGAAAGAAATTTCACAGAATGCTTCTGTGTAGTTTATATTTGAATATATTCCTTTTTCCACTACTACCCTCTTAGCGCTCCGAATGTCCACTTGCATTTTCTACAGAAAGAGTGTTCTGAACTGCGCAATCAAAAGTATGTTTTAACTCTGTTAGCTGAATGCACATATCGGAAATAAGTTTCAAACAATGCTTCTGTGTAGTTTTTATTTGAAGATATTATTATTCCCAATATAGGCCTCTTAGCGCTCAGAATGTCCAATTGCAGTTTCTACAGAAATAGTGTTTCAGAATGCCTCAATCAAATGTCAGGTTCAACTCTCTTAGTTGAATGCACAGAACAGAAAGAAGTTTCATAGAATGCTTCTGTGTAGTATTTAGTTGAAGATACTCCTTTTTGGACTATTACCCACTTAGCGCTCCGAATATCCACTGGCAGTTTCTACACAAAGAGGGTTTCAGAACTGCTCCTTCGAAAGTAAGGCTCAACTCTGTTAGTTGAATGCGGAGAACAGAAAGGGGTTTCAGAGAATGCTTCTGTGTAGTTTTTAATTGGAGATATTCCTTTTTCCTCTATTACAATCTTAGCGCTCCTAATGTCCACTTGCATTTTCTACAAAAAGAGTGTTTCATAACTGCTCAATCAAAAATATGGTTTAGCTCTGTTAACTGAATTTACAGATCAGAAATAAGTTTCACAGAATGCATCTGTGTAGTTTTTATTTGAAGATATTTTTTCCCAATGTAGGCCTCTTAGCGCTTAGAATGTCCAATTGCAGTTTCTACAGAAAGAGTGTTTCAGAACGGCTCAATCAAAAGTAAGGTTCAACACTGTTAGTTGAATGCTCAGAAGAGAAAGAAGTTTCACAGAATGCTACTGTGTAGTTTATATTTGAATATATCCCTTTTTCCACTATTACCCTCTTAGCGCTCCGAATGTCCACTTGCATTTTCTACAGAAAGAGTGTTCGGAACTGCGCAATCAAAAGTATGGTTTAACTCTGTTAGCTGAATGCACATATCAGAAATAAGTCTCACACAATGCTTCTGTGTAGTTTTTATTTGAAGATATTTTTTTTCCCAATATAGGCCTCTTAGCGCTCAGAATGTCCAATTGCATTTTCTACAGAAAGAGTGTTTCAGAACGGCTCAATCAAAAGTGAGGTTCTACTCTGTTAGTTGAATGCACAGAACAGAAAGAAGTTTCATACAATGCTTCTGTGTAGTTCATATTTGAACATATTCTTTTTTCCACTATTACCCACTTAGCGCTACGAATGTCCAGTTGCATTTTCTACAGACAGAGTGTTTCAAAACTGCTCAATCAAATATATGGTTTAACTCTGATATCTGAATGCTCAGATCAGAAAGAAGTTTCACAGAATGCTTCTGTGTAGTTTATATTTGAATATATTCCTTTTCCACTACTACCCTCTTAGCGCTCCAAATATCCAGTTGCATTTTCTACAGAAAGAGTGTTCAGATCTGCTCAATCAAAAGTATGGTTTAACTCTGTTAGCTGAATGCACAGATCAGAAAGAAGTTTCACAGAATGATTCTGTGTAGTTTATATTTGAAGACATTCCTTTTTCCACTATTACCCTCTTAGCGCTCCGAATCTCCACTTGCATTTTCTACAGAAAGAGTTTTCAGATCTGCTCAATCAAAAGTATGGTTTAACTCTGTTACCTGAATGCACAGATCAGAAAGAAGTTTCACAGAATGATTCTGTGTAGTTTATATTTGAAGACATTCCTTTTTCCAATATTACCCTCTTAGCGCTCCGAATCTCCACTTGCATTTTCTACAGAAAGAGTGTTTCAGAACGGCTCAATCAAAACTAAGGTTCAACTCTTTTAGTTGAATGAACAGAACAGAAAGTAGTTTCACGGAATGCTTCTGTGTGGTTTTTATTTGTAGATATTCTTATTCCCAATATAGGCCTCTTAGCGCTCAGAATGTCCAATTGCAGTTTCTACAGAAAGAGTGTTTCAGAACGGCTCAATCAAAATTAAGGTTCAAACCTGGTAGTTGAATGCACAGAACGGAAAGAAATTTCACAGAATGCTTCTGTGTAGTTTATATTTGAATATATTCCTTTTTCCACTACTACCCTCTTAGCGCTCCGAATGTCCACTTGCATTTTCTACAGAAAGAGTGTTCTGAACTGCGCAATCAAAAGTATGTTTTAACTCTGTTAGCTGAATGCACATATCGGAAATAAGTTTCAAACAATGCTTCTGTGTAGTTTTTATTTGAAGATATTATTATTCCCAATATAGGCCTCTTAGCGCTCAGAATGTCCAATTGCAGTTTCTACAGAAATAGTGTTTCAGAATGCCTCAATCAAATGTCAGGTTCAACTCTCTTAGTTGAATGCACAGAACAGAAAGAAGTTTCACAGAATGCTTCTGTGTAGTATTTAGTTGAAGATACTCCTTTTTGGACTATTACCCACTTAGCGCTCCGAATATCCACTGGCAGTTTCTACACAAAGAGGGTTTCAGAACTGCTCCTTCGAAAGTAAGGCTCAACTCTGTTAGTTGAATGCGGAGAACAGAAAGGGGTTTCAGAGAATGCTTCTGTGTAGTTTTTAATTGGAGATATTCCTTTTTCCTCTATTACAATCTTAGCGCTCCTAATGTCCACTTGCATTTTCTACAAAAAGAGTGTTTCATAACTGCTCAATCAAAAATATGGTTTAGCTCTGTTAACTGAATTTACAGATCAGAAATAAGTTTCACCGAATGCATCTGTGTAGTTTTTATTTGAAGATATTTTTTCCCAATGTAGGCCTCTTAGCGCTTAGAATGTCCAATTGCAGTTTCTACAGAAAGAGTGTTTCAGAACGGCTCAATCAAAAGTAAGGTTCAACACTGTTAGTTGAATGCTCAGAAGAGAAAGAAGTTTCACAGAATGCTACTGTGTAGTTTATATTTGAATATATCCCTTTTTCCACTATTACCCTCTTAGCGCTCCGAATGTCCACTTGCATTTTCTACAGAAAGAGTGTTCGGAACTGCGCAATCAAAAGTATGGTTTAACTCTGTTAGCTGAATGCACATATCAGAAATAAGTCTCACACAATGCTTCTGTGTAGTTTTTATTTGAAGATATTTTTTTTCCCAATATAGGCCTCTTAGCGCTCAGAATGTCCAATTGCATTTTCTACACAAAGAGTGTTTCAGAACGGCTCAATCAAAAGTGAGGTTCAACTCTGTTAGTTGAATGCACAGAACAGAAAGAAGTTTCATACAATGCTTCTGTGTAGTTCATATTTGAACATATTCTTTTTTCCACTATTACCCACTTAGCGCTACGAATGTCCAGTTGCATTTTCTACAGACAGAGTGTTTCAAAACTGCTCAATCAAATATATGGTTTAAATCTGATATCTGAATGCTCAGATCAGAAAGAAGTTTCACAGAATGCTTCTGTGTAGTTTATATTTGAATATATTCCTTTTCCACTACTACCCTCTTAGCGCTCCAAATATCCAGTTGCATTTTCTACAGAAAGAGTGTTCAGATCTGCTCAATCAAAAGTATGGTTTTACTCTGTTAGCTGAATGCACAGATCAGAAAGAAGTTTCACAGAATGATTCTGTGTAGTTTATATTTGAAGATATTCCTTTTTCCACTATTACCCTCTTAGCGCTCCGAATCTCCACTTGCATTTTCTACAGAAAGAGTGTTCAGATCTGCTCAATCAAAAGTATGGTTTAACTCTGTTACTTGAATGCACAGATCAGAAAGAAGTTTCACAGAATGATTCTGTGTAGTTTATATTTGAAGACATTCCTTTTTCCAATATTACCCTCTTAGCGCTCCGAATGTCCACTTGCATTTTCTACAGAAAGAGTGTTCGGAACTGCGCAATCAAAAGTATGGTTTAACTCTGTTAGCTGAATGCACATATCAGAAATAAGTCTCACACAATGCTTCTGTGTAGTTTTTATTTGAAGATATTTTTTTTCCCAATATAGGCCTCTTAGCGCTCAGAATGTCCAATTGCATTTTCTACAGAAAGAGTGTTTCAGAACGGCTCAATCAAAAGTGAGGTTCAACTCTGTTAGTTGAATGCACAGAACAGAAAGAAGTTTCATACAATGCTTCTGTGTAGTTCATATTTGAACATATTCTTTTTTCCACTATTACCCACTTAGCGCTACGAATGTCCAGTTGCATTTTCTACAGACAGAGTGTTTCAAAACTGCTCAATCAAATATATGGTTTAACTCTGATATCTGAATGCTCAGATCAGAAAGAAGTTTCACAGAATGCTTCTGTGTAGTTTATATTTGAATATATTCCTTTTCCACTACTACCCTCTTAGCGCTCCAAATATCCAGTTGCATTTTCTACAGAAAGAGTGTTCAGATCTGCTCAATCAAAAGTATGGTTTAACTCTGTTAGCTGAATGCACAGATCAGAAAGAAGTTTCACAGAATGATTCTGTGTAGTTTATATTTGAAGACATTCCTTTTTCCACTATTACCCTCTTAGCGCTCCGAATCTCCACTTGCATTTTCTACAGAAAGAGTGTTCAGATCTGCTCAATCAAAAGTATGGTTTAACTCTGTTACCTGAATGCACAGATCAGAAAGAAGTTTCACAGAATGATTCTGTGTAGTTTATATTTGAAGACATTCTTTTTCCAATATTACCCTCTTAGCGCTCCGAATCTCCACTTGCATTTTCTACAGAAAGAGTGTTTCAGAACGGCTCAATCAAAACTAAGGTTCAACTCTTTTAGTTGAATGAACAGAACAGAAAGTAGTTTCACGGAATGCTTCTGTGTGGTTTTTATTTGTAGATATTCTTATTCCCAATATAGGCCTCTTAGCGCTCAGAATGTCCAATTGCAGTTTCTACAGAAAGAGTGTTTCAGAACGGCTCAATCAAAATTAAGGTTCAAACCTGGTAGTTGAATGCACAGAACGGAAAGAAATTTCACAGAATGCTTCTGTGTAGTTTATATTTGAATATATTCCTTTTTCCACTACTACCCTCTTAGCGCTCCGAATGTCCACTTGCATTTTCTACAGAAAGAGTGTTCTGAACTGCGCAATCAAAAGTATGTTTTAACTCTGTTAGCTGAATGCACATATCGGAAATAAGTTTCAAACAATGCTTCTGTGTAGTTTTTATTTGAAGATATTATTATTCCCAATATAGGCCTCTTAGCGCTCAGAATGTCCAATTGCAGTTTCTACAGAAATAGTGTTTCAGAATGCCTCAATCAAATGTCAGGTTCAACTCTCTTAGTTGAATGCACAGAACAGAAAGAAGTGTCACAGAATGCTTCTGTGTAGTATTTAGTTGAAGATACTCCTTTTTGGACTATTACCCACTTAGCGCTCCGAATATCCACTGGCAGTTTCTACACAAAGAGGGTTTCAGAACTGCTCCTTCGAAAGTAAGGCTCAACTCTGTTAGTTGAATGCGGAGAACAGAAAGGGGTTTCAGAGAATGCTTCTGTGTAGTTTTTAATTGGAGATATTCCTTTTTCCTCTATTACAATCTTAGCGCTCCTAATGTCCACTTGCATTTTCTACAAAAAGAGTGTTTCATAACTGCTCAATCAAAAATATGGTTTAGCTCTGTTAACTGAATTTACAGATCAGAAATAAGTTTCACAGAATGCATCTGTGTAGTTTTTATTTGAAGATATTTTTTCCCAATGTAGGCCTCTTAGCGCTTAGAATGTCCAATTGCAGTTTCTACAGAAAGAGTGTTTCAGAACGGCTCAATCAAAAGTAAGGTTCAACACTGTTAGTTGAATGCTCAGAAGAGAAAGAAGTTTCACAGAATGCAACTGTGTAGTTTATATTTGAATATATCCCTTTTTCCACTATTACCCTCTTAGCGCTCCGAATGTCCACTTGCATTTTCTACAGAAAGAGTGTTCGGAACTGCGCAATCAAAAGTATGGTTTAACTCTGTTAGCTGAATGCACATATCAGAAATAAGTCTCACACAATGCTTCTGTGTAGTTTTTATTTAAGATATTTTTTTTCCCAATATAGGCCTCTTAGCGCTCAGAATGTCCAATTGCATTTTCTACAGAAAGAGTGTTTCAGAACGGCTCAATCAAAAGTGAGGTTCTACTCTGTTAGTTGAATGCACAGAACAGAAAGAAGTTTCATACAATGCTTCTGTGTAGTTCATATTTGAACATATTCTTTTTTCCACTATTACCCACTTAGCGCTACGAATGTCCAGTTGCATTTTCTACAGACAGAGTGTTTCAAAACTGCTCAATCAAATATATGGTTTAACTCTGATATCTGAATGCTCAGATCAGAAAGAAGTTTCACAGAATGCTTCTGTGTAGTTTATATTTGAATATATTCCTTTTCCACTACTACCCTCTTAGCGCTCCAAATATCCAGTTGCATTTTCTACAGAAAGAGTGTTCAGATCTGCTCAATCAAAAGTATGGTTTAACTCTGTTAGCTGAATGCACAGATCAGAAAGAAGTTTCACAGAATGATTCTGTGTAGTTTATATTTGAAGACATTCCTTTTTCCACTATTACCCTCTTAGCGCTCCGAATCTCCACTTGCATTTTCTACAGAAAGAGTGTTCAGATCTGCTCAATCAAAAGTATGGTTTAACTCTGTTACCTGAATGCACAGATCAGAAAGAAGTTTCACAGAATGATTCTGTGTAGTTTATATTTGAAGACATTCCTTTTTCCAATATTACCCTCTTAGCGCTCCGAATCTCCACTTGCATTTTCTACAGAAAGAGTGTTTCAGAACGGCTCAATCAAAACTAAGGTTCAACTCTTTTAGTTGAATGAACAGAACAGAAAGTAGTTTCACGGAATGCTTCTGTGTGGTTTTTATTTGTAGATATTCTTATTCCCAATATAGGCCTCTTAGCGCTCAGAATGTCCAATTGCAGTTTCTACAGAAAGAGTGTTTCAGAATGGCTCAATCAAAATTAAGGTTCAAACCTGGTAGTTGAATGCACAGAACGGAAAGAAATTTCACAGAATGCTTCTGTGTAGTTTATATTTGAATATATTCCTTTTTCCACTACTACCCTCTTAGCGCTCCGAATGTCCACTTGCATTTTCTACAGAAAGAGTGTTCTGAACTGCGCAATCAAAAGTATGTTTTAACTCTGTTAGCTGAATGCACATATCGGAAATAAGTTTCAAACAATGCTTCTGTGTAGTTTTTATTTGAAGATATTATTATTCCCAATATAGGCCTCTTAGCGCTCAGAATGTCCAATTGCAGTTTCTACAGAAATAGTGTTTCAGAATGCCTCAATCAAATGTCAGGTTCAACTCTCTTAGTTGAATGCACAGAACAGAAAGAAGTTTCACAGAATGCTTCTGTGTAGTATTTAGTTGAAGATACTCCTTTTTGGACTATTACCCACTTAGCGCTCCGAATATCCACTGGCAGTTTCTACACAAAGAGGGTTTCAGAACTGCTCCTTCGAAAGTAAGGCTCAACTCTGTTAGTTGAATGCGGAGAACAGAAAGGGGTTTCAGAGAATGCTTCTGTGTAGTTTTTAATTGGAGATATTCCTTTTTCCTCTATTACAATCTTAGCGCTCCTAATGTCCACTTGCATTTTCTACAAAAAGAGTGTTTCATAACTGCTCAATCAAAAATATGGTTTAGCTCTGTTAACTGAATTTACAGATCAGAAATAAGTTTCACCGAATGCATCTGTGTAGTTTTTATTTGAAGATATTTTTTCCCAATGTAGGCCTCTTAGCGCTTAGAATGTCCAATTGCAGTTTCTACAGAAAGAGTGTTTCAGAACGGCTCAATCAAAAGTAAGGTTCAACACTGTTAGTTGAATGCTCAGAAGAGAAAGAAGTTTCACAGAATGCTACTGTGTAGTTTATATTTGAATATATCCCTTTTTCCACTATTACCCTCTTAGCGCTCCGAATGTCCACTTGCATTTTCTACAGAAAGAGTGTTCGGAACTGCGCAATCAAAAGTATGGTTTAACTCTGTTAGCTGAATGCACATATCAGAAATAAGTCTCACACAATGCTTCTGTGTAGTTTTTATTTGAAGATATTTTTTTTCCCAATATAGGCCTCTTAGCGCTCAGAATGTCCAATTGCATTTTCTACACAAAGAGTGTTTCAGAACGGCTCAATCAAAAGTGAGGTTCAACTCTGTTAGTTGAATGCACAGAACAGAAAGAAGTTTCATACAATGCTTCTGTGTAGTTCATATTTGAACATATTCTTTTTTCCACTATTACCCACTTAGCGCTACGAATGTCCAGTTGCATTTTCTACAGACAGAGTGTTTCAAAACTGCTCAATCAAATATATGGTTTAAATCTGATATCTGAATGCTCAGATCAGAAAGAAGTTTCACAGAATGCTTCTGTGTAGTTTATATTTGAATATATTCCTTTTCCACTACTACCCTCTTAGCGCTCCAAATATCCAGTTGCATTTTCTACAGAAAGAGTGTTCAGATCTGCTCAATCAAAAGTATGGTTTTACTCTGTTAGCTGAATGCACAGATCAGAAAGAAGTTTCACAGAATGATTCTGTGTAGTTTATATTTGAAGATATTCCTTTTTCCACTATTACCCTCTTAGCGCTCCGAATCTCCACTTGCATTTTCTACAGAAAGAGTGTTCAGATCTGCTCAATCAAAAGTATGGTTTAACTCTGTTACTTGAATGCACAGATCAGAAAGAAGTTTCACAGAATGATTCTGTGTAGTTTATATTTGAAGACATTCCTTTTTCCAATATTACCCTCTTAGCGCTCCGAATGTCCACTTGCATTTTCTACAGAAAGAGTGTTCGGAACTGCGCAATCAAAAGTATGGTTTAACTCTGTTAGCTGAATGCACATATCAGAAATAAGTCTCACACAATGCTTCTGTGTAGTTTTTATTTGAAGATATTTTTTTTCCCAATATAGGCCTCTTAGCGCTCAGAATGTCCAATTGCATTTTCTACAGAAAGAGTGTTTCAGAACGGCTCAATCAAAAGTGAGGTTCAACTCTGTTAGTTGAATGCACAGAACAGAAAGAAGTTTCATACAATGCTTCTGTGTAGTTCATATTTGAACATATTCTTTTTTCCACTATTACCCACTTAGCGCTACGAATGTCCAGTTGCATTTTCTACAGACAGAGTGTTTCAAAACTGCTCAATCAAATATATGGTTTAACTCTGATATCTGAATGCTCAGATCAGAAAGAAGTTTCACAGAATGCTTCTGTGTAGTTTATATTTGAATATATTCCTTTTCCACTACTACCCTCTTAGCGCTCCAAATATCCAGTTGCATTTTCTACAGAAAGAGTGTTCAGATCTGCTCAATCAAAAGTATGGTTTAACTCTGTTAGCTGAATGCACAGATCAGAAAGAAGTTTCACAGAATGATTCTGTGTAGTTTATATTTGAAGACATTCCTTTTTCCACTATTACCCTCTTAGCGCTCCGAATCTCCACTTGCATTTTCTACAGAAAGAGTGTTCAGATCTGCTCAATCAAAAGTATGGTTTAACTCTGTTACCTGAATGCACAGATCAGAAAGAAGTTTCACAGAATGATTCTGTGTAGTTTATATTTGAAGACATTCCTTTTTCCAATATTACCCTCTTAGCGCTCCGAATCTCCACTTGCATTTTCTACAGAAAGAGTGTTTCAGAACGGCTCAATCAAAACTAAGGTTCAACTCTTTTAGTTGAATGAACAGAACAGAAAGTAGTTTCACGGAATGCTTCTGTGTGGTTTTTATTTGTAGATATTCTTATTCCCAATATAGGCCTCTTAGCGCTCAGAATGTCCAATTGCAGTTTCTACAGAAAGAGTGTTTCAGAATGGCTCAATCAAAATTAAGGTTCAAACCTGGTAGTTGAATGCACAGAACGGAAAGAAATTTCACAGAATGCTTCTGTGTAGTTTATATTTGAATATATTCCTTTTTCCACTACTACCCTCTTAGCGCTCCGAATGTCCACTTGCATTTTCTACAGAAAGAGTGTTCTGAACTGCGCAATCAAAAGTATGTTTTAACTCTGTTAGCTGAATGCACATATCGGAAATAAGTTTCAAACAATGCTTCTGTGTAGTTTTTATTTGAAGATATTATTATTCCCAATATAGGCCTCTTAGCGCTCAGAATGTCCAATTGCAGTTTCTACAGAAATAGTGTTTCAGAATGCCTCAATCAAATGTCAGGTTCAACTCTCTTAGTTGAATGCACAGAACAGAAAGAAGTTTCACAGAATGCTTCTGTGTAGTATTTAGTTGAAGATACTCCTTTTTGGACTATTACCCACTTAGCGCTCCGAATATCCACTGGCAGTTTCTACACAAAGAGGGTTTCAGAACTGCTCCTTCGAAAGTAAGGCTCAACTCTGTTAGTTGAATGCGGAGAACAGAAAGGGGTTTCAGAGAATGCTTCTGTGTAGTTTTTAATTGGAGATATTCCTTTTTCCTCTATTACAATCTTAGCGCTCCTAATGTCCACTTGCATTTTCTACAAAAAGAGTGTTTCATAACTGCTCAATCAAAAATATGGTTTAGCTCTGTTAACTGAATTTACAGATCAGAAATAAGTTTCACCGAATGCATCTGTGTAGTTTTTATTTGAAGATATTTTTTCCCAATGTAGGCCTCTTAGCGCTTAGAATGTCCAATTGCAGTTTCTACAGAAAGAGTGTTTCAGAACGGCTCAATCAAAAGTAAGGTTCAACACTGTTAGTTGAATGCTCAGAAGAGAAAGAAGTTTCACAGAATGCTACTGTGTAGTTTATATTTGAATATATCCCTTTTTCCACTATTACCCTCTTAGCGCTCCGAATGTCCACTTGCATTTTCTACAGAAAGAGTGTTCGGAACTGCGCAATCAAAAGTATGGTTTAACTCTGTTAGCTGAATGCACATATCAGAAATAAGTCTCACACAATGCTTCTGTGTAGTTTTTATTTGAAGATATTTTTTTTCCCAATATAGGCCTCTTAGCGCTCAGAATGTCCAATTGCATTTTCTACACAAAGAGTGTTTCAGAACGGCTCAATCAAAAGTGAGGTTCAACTCTGTTAGTTGAATGCACAGAACAGAAAGAAGTTTCATACAATGCTTCTGTGTAGTTCATATTTGAACATATTCTTTTTTCCACTATTACCCACTTAGCGCTACGAATGTCCAGTTGCATTTTCTACAGACAGAGTGTTTCAAAACTGCTCAATCAAATATATGGTTTAAATCTGATATCTGAATGCTCAGATCAGAAAGAAGTTTCACAGAATGCTTCTGTGTAGTTTATATTTGAATATATTCCTTTTCCACTACTACCCTCTTAGCGCTCCAAATATCCAGTTGCATTTTCTACAGAAAGAGTGTTCAGATCTGCTCAATCAAAAGTATGGTTTAACTCTGTTAGCTGAATGCACAGATCAGAAAGAAGTTTCACAGAATGATTCTGTGTAGTTTATATTTGAAGACATTCCTTTTTCCACTATTACCCTCTTAGCGCTCCGAATCTCCACTTGCATTTTCTACAGAAAGAGTGTTCAGATCTGCTCAATCAAAAGTATGGTTTAACTCTGTTACCTGAATGCACAGATCAGAAAGAAGTTTCACAGAATGATTCTGTGTAGTTTATATTTGAAGACATTCCTTTTTCCAATATTACCCTCTTAGCGCTCCGAATCTCCACTTGCATTTTCTACAGAAAGAGTGTTTCAGAACGGCTCAATCAAAACTAAGGTTCAACTCTTTTAGTTGAATGAACAGAACAGAAAGTAGTTTCACGGAATGCTTCTGTGTGGTTTTTATTTGTAGATATTCTTATTCCCAATATAGGCCTCTTAGCGCTCAGAATGTCCAATTGCAGTTTCTACAGAAAGAGTGTTTCAGAACGGCTCAATCAAAATTAAGGTTCAAACTTGGTAGTTGAATGCACAGAACGGAAAGAAATTTCACAGAATGCTTCTGTGTAGTTTATATTTGAATATATTCCTTTTTCCACTACTACCCTCTTAGCGCTCCGAATGTCCACTTGCATTTTCTACAGAAAGAGTGTTCTGAACTGCGCAATCAAAAGTATGTTTTAACTCTGTTAGCTGAATGCACATATCGGAAATAAGTTTCAAACAATGCTTCTGTGTAGTTTTTATTTGAAGATATTATTATTCCCAATATAGGCCTCTTAGCGCTCAGAATGTCCAATTGCAGTTTCTACAGAAATAGTGTTTCAGAATGCCTCAATCAAATGTCAGGTTCAACTCTCTTAGTTGAATGCACAGAACAGAAAGAAGTTTCACAGAATGCTTCTGTGTAGTATTTAGTTGAAGATACTCCTTTTTGGACTATTACCCACTTATCGCTCCGAATATCCACTGGCAGTTTCTACACAAAGAGGGTTTCAGAACTGCTCCTTCGAAAGTAAGGCTCAACTCTGTTAGTTGAATGCGGAGAACAGAAAGGGGTTTCAGAGAATGCTTCTGTGTAGTTTTTAATTGGAGATATTCCTTTTTCCTCTATTACAATCTTAGCGCTCCTAATGTCCACTTGCATTTTCTACAAAAAGAGTGTTTCATAACTGCTCAATCAAAAATATGGTTTAGCTCTGTTAACTGAATTTACAGATCAGAAATAAGTTTCACAGAATGCATCTGTGTAGTTTTTATTTGAAGATATTTTTTCCCAATGTAGGCCTCTTAGCGCTTAGAATGTCCAATTGCAGTTTCTACAGAAAGAGTGATTCAGAACGGCTCAATCAAAAGTAAGGTTCAACACTGTTAGTTGAATGCTCAGAAGAGAAAGAAGTTTCACAGAATGCTACTGTGTAGTTTATATTTGAATATATCCCTTTTTCCACTATTACCCTCTTAGCGCTCCGAATGTCCACTTGCATTTTCTACAGAAAGAGTGTTCGGAACTGCGCAATCAAAAGTATGGTTTAACTCTGTTAGCTGAATGCACATATCAGAAATAAGTCTCACACAATGCTTCTGTGTAGTTTTTATTTGAAGATATTTTTTTTCCCAATATAGGCCTCTTAGCGCTCAGAATGTCCAATTGCATTTTCTACAGAAAGAGTGTTTCAGAACGGCTCAATCAAAAGTGAGGTTCAACTCTGTTAGTTGAATGCACAGAACAGAAAGAAGTTTCATACAATCCTTCTGTGTAGTTCATATTTGAACATATTCTTTTTTCCACTATTACCCACTTAGCGCTACGAATGTCCAGTTGCATTTTCTACAGACAGAGTGTTTCAAAACTGCTCAATCAAATATATGGTTTAAATCTGATATCTGAATGCTCAGATCAGAAAGAAGTTTCACAGAATGCTTCTGTGTAGTTTATATTTGAATATATTCCTTTTCCACTACTACCCTCTTAGCGCTCCAAATATCCAGTTGCATTTTCTACAGAAAGAGTGTTCAGATCTGCTCAATCAAAAGTATGGTTTAACTCTGTTAGCTGAATGCACAGATCAGAAAGAAGTTTCACAGAATGATTCTGTGTAGTTTATATTTGAAGATATTCCTTTTTCCACTATTACCCTCTTAGCGCTCCGAATCTCCACTTGCATTTTCTACAGAAAGCGTGTTCAGATCTGCTCAATCAAAAGTATGGTTTAACTCTGTTACTTGAATGCACAGATCAGAAAGAAGTTTCACAGAATGATTCTGTGTAGTTTATATTTGAAGACATTCCTTTTTCCAATATTACCCTCTTAGCGCTCCGAATCTCCACTTGCATTTTCTACAGAAAGAGTGTTTCAGAACGGCTCAATCAAAACTAAGGTTCAACTCTTTTAGTTGAATGAACAGAACAGAAAGTAGTTTCACGGAATGCTTCTGTGTGGTTTTTATTTGTAGATATTCTTATTCCCAATATAGGCCTCTTAGCGCTCAGAATGTCCAATTGCAGTTTCTACAGAAAGAGTGTTTCAGAACGGCTCAATCAAAATTAAGGTTCAAACCTGGTAGTTGAATGCACAGAACGGAAAGAAATTTCACAGAATGCTTCTGTGTAGTTTATATTTGAATATATTCCTTTTTCCACTACTACCCTCTTAGCGCTCCGAATGTCCACTTGCATTTTCTACAGAAAGAGTGTTCTGAACTGCGCAATCAAAAGTATGTTTTAACTCTGTTAGCTGAATGCACATATCGGAAATAAGTTTCAAACAATGCTTCTGTGTAGTTTTTATTTGAAGATATTATTATTCCCAATATAGGCCTCTTAGCGCTCAGAATGTCCAATTGCAGTTTCTACAGAAATAGTGTTTCAGAATGCCTCAATCAAATGTCAGGTTCAACTCTCTTAGTTGAATGCACAGAACAGAAAGAAGTTTCACAGAATGCTTCTGTGTAGTATTTAGTTGAAGATACTCCTTTTTGGACTATTACCCACTTAGCGCTCCGAATATCCACTGGCAGTTTCTACACAAAGAGGGTTTCAGAACTACTCCTTCGAAAGTAAGGCTCAACTCTGTTAGTTGAATGCGGAGAACAGAAAGGGGTTTCAGAGAATGCTTCTGTGTAGTTTTTAATTGGAGATATTCCTTTTTCCTCTATTACAATCTTAGGGCTCCTAATGTCCACTTGCATTTTCTACAAAAAGAGTGTTTCATAACTGCTCAATCAAAAATATGGTTTAGCTCTGTTAACTGAATTTACAGATCAGAAATAAGTTTCACAGAATGCATCTGTGTAGTTTTTAATTGAAGATATTTTTTCCCAATGTAGGCCTCTTAGCGCTTAGAATGTCCAATTGCAGTTTCTACAGAAAGAGTGATTCAGAACGGCTCAATCAAAAGTAAGGTTCAACACTGTTAGTTGAATGCTCAGAAGAGAAAGAAGTTTCACAGAATGCTACTGTGTAGTTTATATTTGAATATATCCCTTTTTCCACTATTACCCTCTTAGCGCTCCGAATGTCCACTTGCATTTTCTACAGAAAGAGTGTTCGGAACTGCGCAATCAAAAGTATGGTTTAACTCTGTTAGCTGAATGCACATATCAGAAATAAGTCTCACACAATGCTTCTGTGTAGTTTTTATTTGAAGATATTTTTTTTCCCAATATAGGCCTCTTAGCGCTCAGAATGTCCAATTGCATTTTCTACAGAAAGAGTGTTTCAGAACGGCTCAATCAAAAGTGAGGTTCTACTCTGTTAGTTGAATGCACAGAACAGAAAGAAGTTTCATACAATGCTTCTGTGTAGTTCATATTTGAACATATTCTTTTTTCCACTATTACCCACTTAGCGCTAAGAATGTCCAGTTGCATTTTCTACAGACAGAGTGTTTCAAAACTGCTCAATCAAATATATGGTTTAAATCTGATATCTGAATGCTCAGATCAGAAAGAAGTTTCACAGAATGCTTCTGTGTAGTTTATATTTGAATATATTCCTTTTCCACTACTACCCTCTTAGCGCTCCAAATATCCAGTTGCATTTTCTACAGAAAGAGTGTTCAGATCTGCTCAATCAAAAGTATGGTTTAACTCTGTTAGCTGAATGCACAGATCAGAAAGAAGTTTCACAGAATGATTCTGTGTAGTTTATATTTGAAGACATTCCTTTTTCCACTATTACCCTCTTAGCGCTCCGAATCTCCACTTGCATTTTCTACAGAAAGAGTGTTCAGATCTGCTCAATCAGAAGTATGGTTTAACTCTGTTACCTGAATGCACAGATCAGAAAGAAGTTTCACAGAATGATTCTGTGTAGTTTATATTTGAAGACATTCCTTTTTCCAATATTACCCTCTTAGCGCTCCGAATCTCCACTTGCATTTTCTACAGAAAGAGTGTTTCAGAACGGCTCAATCAAAACTAAGGTTCAACTCTTTTAGTTGAATGAACAGAACAGAAAGTAGTTTCACGGAATGCTTCTGTGTGGTTTTTATTTGTAGATATTCTTATTCCCAATATAGGCCTCTTAGCGCTCAGAATGTCCAATTGCAGTTTCTACAGAAAGAGTGTTTCAGAATGGCTCAATCAAAATTAAGGTTCAAACCTGGTAGTTGAA
The DNA here is from genome assembly GCF_028878055.3 of Symphalangus syndactylus. NCBI lineage: Eukaryota > Metazoa > Chordata > Mammalia > Primates > Hylobatidae > Symphalangus > Symphalangus syndactylus. The sequence goes on along the minus strand of NC_072425.2, from coordinate 155,830,914 downwards.
TGCACAGAACGGAAAGAAATTTCACAGAATGCTTCTGTGTAGTTTATATTTGAATATATTCCTTTTTCCACTACTACCCTCTTAGCGCTCCGAATGTCCACTTGCATTTTCTACAGAAAGAGTGTTCTGAACTGCGCAATCAAAAGTATGTTTTAACTCTGTTAGCTGAATGCACATATCGGAAATAAGTTTCAAACAATGCTTCTGTGTAGTTTTTATTTGAAGATATTATTATTCCCAATATAGGCCTCTTAGCGCTCAGAATGTCCAATTGCAGTTTCTACAGAAATAGTGTTTCAGAATGCCTCAATCAAATGTCAGGTTCAACTCTCTTAGTTGAATGCACAGAACAGAAAGAAGTTTCACAGAATGCTTCTGTGTAGTATTTAGTTGAAGATACTCCTTTTTGGACTATTACCCACTTAGCGCTCCGAATATCCACTGGCAGTTTCTACACAAAGAGGGTTTCAGAACTGCTCCTTCGAAAGTAAGGCTCAACTCTGTTAGTTGAATGCGGAGAACAGAAAGGGGTTTCAGAGAATGCTTCTGTGTAGTTTTTAATTGGAGATATTCCTTTTTCCTCTATTACAATCTTAGCGCTCCTAATGTCCACTTGCATTTTCTACAAAAAGAGTGTTTCATAACTGCTCAATCAAAAATATGGTTTAGCTCTGTTAACTGAATTTACAGATCAGAAATAAGTTTCACCGAATGCATCTGTGTAGTTTTTATTTGAAGATATTTTTTCCCAATGTAGGCCTCTTAGCGCTTAGAATGTCCAATTGCAGTTTCTACAGAAAGAGTGTTTCAGAACGGCTCAATCAAAAGTAAGGTTCAACACTGTTAGTTGAATGCTCAGAAGAGAAAGAAGTTTCACAGAATGCTACTGTGTAGTTTATATTTGAATATATCCCTTTTTCCACTATTACCCTCTTAGCGCTCCGAATGTCCACTTGCATTTTCTACAGAAAGAGTGTTCGGAACTGCGCAATCAAAAGTATGGTTTAACTCTGTTAGCTGAATGCACATATCAGAAATAAGTCTCACACAATGCTTCTGTGTAGTTTTTATTTGAAGATATTTTTTTTCCCAATATAGGCCTCTTAGCGCTCAGAATGTCCAATTGCATTTTCTACACAAAGAGTGTTTCAGAACGGCTCAATCAAAAGTGAGGTTCAACTCTGTTAGTTGAATGCACAGAACAGAAAGAAGTTTCATACAATGCTTCTGTGTAGTTCATATTTGAACATATTCTTTTTTCCACTATTACCCACTTAGCGCTACGAATGTCCAGTTGCATTTTCTACAGACAGAGTGTTTCAAAACTGCTCAATCAAATATATGGTTTAAATCTGATATCTGAATGCTCAGATCAGAAAGAAGTTTCACAGAATGCTTCTGTGTAGTTTATATTTGAATATATTCCTTTTCCACTACTACCCTCTTAGCGCTCCAAATATCCAGTTGCATTTTCTACAGAAAGAGTGTTCAGATCTGCTCAATCAAAAGTATGGTTTTACTCTGTTAGCTGAATGCACAGATCAGAAAGAAGTTTCACAGAATGATTCTGTGTAGTTTATATTTGAAGATATTCCTTTTTCCACTATTACCCTCTTAGCGCTCCGAATCTCCACTTGCATTTTCTACAGAAAGAGTGTTCAGATCTGCTCAATCAAAAGTATGGTTTAACTCTGTTACTTGAATGCACAGATCAGAAAGAAGTTTCACAGAATGATTCTGTGTAGTTTATATTTGAAGACATTCCTTTTTCCAATATTACCCTCTTAGCGCTCCGAATGTCCACTTGCATTTTCTACAGAAAGAGTGTTCGGAACTGCGCAATCAAAAGTATGGTTTAACTCTGTTAGCTGAATGCACATATCAGAAATAAGTCTCACACAATGCTTCTGTGTAGTTTTTATTTGAAGATATTTTTTTTCCCAATATAGGCCTCTTAGCGCTCAGAATGTCCAATTGCATTTTCTACAGAAAGAGTGTTTCAGAACGGCTCAATCAAAAGTGAGGTTCAACTCTGTTAGTTGAATGCACAGAACAGAAAGAAGTTTCATACAATGCTTCTGTGTAGTTCATATTTGAACATATTCTTTTTTCCACTATTACCCACTTAGCGCTACGAATGTCCAGTTGCATTTTCTACAGACAGAGTGTTTCAAAACTGCTCAATCAAATATATGGTTTAACTCTGATATCTGAATGCTCAGATCAGAAAGAAGTTTCACAGAATGCTTCTGTGTAGTTTATATTTGAATATATTCCTTTTCCACTACTACCCTCTTAGCGCTCCAAATATCCAGTTGCATTTTCTACAGAAAGAGTGTTCAGATCTGCTCAATCAAAAGTATGGTTTAACTCTGTTAGCTGAATGCACAGATCAGAAAGAAGTTTCACAGAATGATTCTGTGTAGTTTATATTTGAAGACATTCCTTTTTCCACTATTACCCTCTTAGCGCTCCGAATCTCCACTTGCATTTTCTACAGAAAGAGTGTTCAGATCTGCTCAATCAAAAGTATGGTTTAACTCTGTTACCTGAATGCACAGATCAGAAAGAAGTTTCACAGAATGATTCTGTGTAGTTTATATTTGAAGACATTCCTTTTACCAATATTACCCTCTTAGCGCTCCGAATCTCCACTTGCATTTTCTACAGAAAGAGTGTTTCAGAACGGCTCAATCAAAACTAAGGTTCAACTCTTTTAGTTGAATGAACAGAACAGAAAGTAGTTTCACGGAATGCTTCTGTGTGGTTTTTATTTGTAGATATTCTTATTCCCAATATAGGCCTCTTAGCGCTCAGAATGTCCAATTGCAGTTTCTACAGAAAGAGTGTTTCAGAATGGCTCAATCAAAATTAAGGTTCAAACCTGGTAGTTGAATGCACAGAACGGAAAGAAATTTCACAGAATGCTTCTGTGTAGTTTATATTTGAATATATTCCTTTTTCCACTACTACCCTCTTAGCGCTCCGAATGTCCACTTGCATTTTCTACAGAAAGAGTGTTCTGAACTGCGCAATCAAAAGTATGTTTTAACTCTGTTAGCTGAATGCACATATCGGAAATAAGTTTCAAACAATGCTTCTGTGTAGTTTTTATTTGAAGATATTATTATTCCCAATATAGGCCTCTTAGCGCTCAGAATGTCCAATTGCAGTTTCTACAGAAATAGTGTTTCAGAATGCCTCAATCAAATGTCAGGTTCAACTCTCTTAGTTGAATGCACAGAACAGAAAGAAGTTTCACAGAATGCTTCTGTGTAGTATTTAGTTGAAGATACTCCTTTTTGGACTATTACCCACTTAGCGCTCCGAATATCCACTGGCAGTTTCTACACAAAGAGGGTTTCAGAACTGCTCCTTCAAAAGTAAGGCTCAACTCTGTTAGTTGAATGCGGAGAACAGAAAGGGGTTTCAGAGAATGCTTCTGTGTAGTTTTTAATTGGAGATATTCCTTTTTCCTCTATTACAATCTTAGCGCTCCTAATGTCCACTTGCATTTTCTACAAAAAGAGTGTTTCATAACTGCTCAATCAAAAATATGGTTTAGCTCTGTTAACTGAATTTACAGATCAGAAATAAGTTTCACCGAATGCATCTGTGTAGTTTTTATTTGAAGATATTTTTTCCCAATGTAGGCCTCTTAGCGCTTAGAATGTCCAATTGCAGTTTCTACAGAAAGAGTGTTTCAGAACGGCTCAATCAAAAGTAAGGTTCAACACTGTTAGTTGAATGCTCAGAAGAGAAAGAAGTTTCACAGAATGCTACTGTGTAGTTTATATTTGAATATATCCCTTTTTCCACTATTACCCTCTTAGCGCTCCGAATGTCCACTTGCATTTTCTACAGAAAGAGTGTTCGGAACTGCGCAATCAAAAGTATGGTTTAACTCTGTTAGCTGAATGCACATATCAGAAATAAGTCTCACACAATGCTTCTGTGTAGTTTTTATTTGAAGATATTTTTTTTCCCAATATAGGCCTCTTAGCGCTCAGAATGTCCAATTGCATTTTCTACACAAAGAGTGTTTCAGAACGGCTCAATCAAAAGTGAGGTTCAACTCTGTTAGTTGAATGCACAGAACAGAAAGAAGTTTCATACAATGCTTCTGTGTAGTTCATATTTGAACATATTCTTTTTTCCACTATTACCCACTTAGCGCTACGAATGTCCAGTTGCATTTTCTACAGACAGAGTGTTTCAAAACTGCTCAATCAAATATATGGTTTAAATCTGATATCTGAATGCTCAGATCAGAAAGAAGTTTCACAGAATGCTTCTGTGTAGTTTATATTTGAATATATTCCTTTTCCACTACTACCCTCTTAGCGCTCCAAATATCCAGTTGCATTTTCTACAGAAAGAGTGTTCAGATCTGCTCAATCAAAAGTATGGTTTAACTCTGTTAGCTGAATGCACAGATCAGAAAGAAGTTTCACAGAATGATTCTGTGTAGTTTATATTTGAAGACATTCCTTTTTCCACTATTACCCTCTTAGCGCTCCGAATCTCCACTTGCATTTTCTACAGAAAGAGTGTTCAGATCTGCTCAATCAAAAGTATGGTTTAACTCTGTTACCTGAATGCACAGATCAGAAAGAAGTTTCACAGAATGATTCTGTGTAGTTTATATTTGAAGACATTCCTTTTTCCAATATTACCCTCTTAGCGCTCCGAATCTCCACTTGCATTTTCTACAGAAAGAGTGTTTCAGAACGGCTCAATCAAAACTAAGGTTCAACTCTTTTAGTTGAATGAACAGAACAGAAAGTAGTTTCACGGAATGCTTCTGTGTGGTTTTTATTTGTAGATATTCTTATTCCCAATATAGGCCTCTTAGCGCTCAGAATGTCCAATTGCAGTTTCTACAGAAAGAGTGTTTCAGAACGGCTCAATCAAAATTAAGGTTCAAACTTGGTAGTTGAATGCACAGAACGGAAAGAAATTTCACAGAATGCTTCTGTGTAGTTTATATTTGAATATATTCCTTTTTCCACTACTACCCTCTTAGCGCTCCGAATGTCCACTTGCATTTTCTACAGAAAGAGTGTTCTGAACTGCGCAATCAAAAGTATGTTTTAACTCTGTTAGCTGAATGCACATATCGGAAATAAGTTTCAAACAATGCTTCTGTGTAGTTTTTATTTGAAGATATTATTATTCCCAATATAGGCCTCTTAGCGCTCAGAATGTCCAATTGCAGTTTCTACAGAAATAGTGTTTCAGAATGCCTCAATCAAATGTCAGGTTCAACTCTCTTAGTTGAATGCACAGAACAGAAAGAAGTTTCACAGAATGCTTCTGTGTAGTATTTAGTTGAAGATACTCCTTTTTGGACTATTACCCACTTAGCGCTCCGAATATCCACTGGCAGTTTCTACACAAAGAGGGTTTCAGAACTGCTCCTTCGAAAGTAAGGCTCAACTCTGTTAGTTGAATGCGGAGAACAGAAAGGGGTTTCAGAGAATGCTTCTGTGTAGTTTTTAATTGGAGATATTCCTTTTTCCTCTATTACAATCTTAGCGCTCCTAATGTCCACTTGCATTTTCTACAAAAAGAGTGTTTCATAACTGCTCAATCAAAAATATGGTTTAGCTCTGTTAACTGAATTTACAGATCAGAAATAAGTTTCACAGAATGCATCTGTGTAGTTTTTATTTGAAGATATTTTTTCCCAATGTAGGCCTCTTAGCGCTTAGAATGTCCAATTGCAGTTTCTACAGAAAGAGTGATTCAGAACGGCTCAATCAAAAGTAAGGTTCAACACTGTTAGTTGAATGCTCAGAAGAGAAAGAAGTTTCACAGAATGCTACTGTGTAGTTTATATTTGAATATATCCCTTTTTCCACTATTACCCTCTTAGCGCTCCGAATGTCCACTTGCATTTTCTACAGAAAGAGTGTTCGGAACTGCGCAATCAAAAGTATGGTTTAACTCTGTTAGCTGAATGCACATATCAGAAATAAGTCTCACACAATGCTTCTGTGTAGTTTTTATTTGAAGATATTTTTTTTCCCAATATAGGCCTCTTAGCGCTCAGAATGTCCAATTGCATTTTCTACAGAAAGAGTGTTTCAGAACGGCTCAATCAAAAGTGAGGTTCAACTCTGTTAGTTGAATGCACAGAACAGAAAGAAGTTTCATACAATCCTTCTGTGTAGTTCATATTTGAACATATTCTTTTTTCCACTATTACCCACTTAGCGCTACGAATGTCCAGTTGCATTTTCTACAGACAGAGTGTTTCAAAACTGCTCAATCAAATATATGGTTTAAATCTGATATCTGAATGCTCAGATCAGAAAGAAGTTTCACAGAATGCTTCTGTGTAGTTTATATTTGAATATATTCCTTTTCCACTACTACCCTCTTAGCGCTCCAAATATCCAGTTGCATTTTCTACAGAAAGAGTGTTCAGATCAGCTCAATCAAAAGTATGGTTTAACTCTGTTAGCTGAATGCACAGATCAGAAAGAAGTTTCACAGAATGATTCTGTGTAGTTTATATTTGAAGATATTCCTTTTTCCACTATTACCCTCTTAGCGCTCCGAATCTCCACTTGCATTTTCTACAGAAAGCGTGTTCAGATCTGCTCAATCAAAAGTATGGTTTAACTCTGTTACTTGAATGCACAGATCAGAAAGAAGTTTCACAGAATGATTCTGTGTAGTTTATATTTGAAGACATTCCTTTTTCCAATATTACCCTCTTAGCGCTCCGAATCTCCACTTGCATTTTCTACAGAAAGAGTGTTTCAGAACGGCTCAATCAAAACTAAGGTTCAACTCTTTTAGTTGAATGAACAGAACAGAAAGTAGTTTCACGGAATGCTTCTGTGTGGTTTTTATTTGTAGATATTCTTATTCCCAATATAGGCCTCTTAGCGCTCAGAATGTCCAATTGCAGTTTCTACAGAAAGAGTGTTTCAGAACGGCTCAATCAAAATTAAGGTTCAAACCTGGTAGTTGAATGCACAGAACGGAAAGAAATTTCACAGAATGCTTCTGTGTAGTTTATATTTGAATATATTCCTTTTTCCACTACTACCCTCTTAGCGCTCCGAATGTCCACTTGCATTTTCTACAGAAAGAGTGTTCTGAACTGCGCAATCAAAAGTATGTTTTAACTCTGTTAGCTGAATGCACATATCGGAAATAAGTTTCAAACAATGCTTCTGTGTAGTTTTTATTTGAAGATATTATTATTCCCAATATAGGCCTCTTAGCGCTCAGAATGTACAATTGCAGTTTCTACAGAAATAGTGTTTCAGAATGCCTCAATCAAATGTCAGGTTCAACTCTCTTAGTTGAATGCACAGAACAGAAAGAAGTTTCACAGAATGCTTCTGTGTAGTATTTAGTTGAAGATACTCCTTTTTGGACTATTACCCACTTAGCGCTCCGAATATCCACTGGCAGTTTCTACACAAAGAGGGTTTCAGAACTACTCCTTCGAAAGTAAGGCTCAACTCTGTTAGTTGAATGCGGAGAACAGAAAGGGGTTTCAGAGAATGCTTCTGTGTAGTTTTTAATTGGAGATATTCCTTTTTCCTCTATTACAATCTTAGGGCTCCTAATGTCCACTTGCATTTTCTACAAAAAGAGTGTTTCATAACTGCTCAATCAAAAATATGGTTTAGCTCTGTTAACTGAATTTACAGATCAGAAATAAGTTTCACAGAATGCATCTGTGTAGTTTTTATTTGAAGATATTTTTTCCCAATGTAGGCCTCTTAGCGCTTAGAATGTCCAATTGCAGTTTCTACAGAAAGAGTGATTCAGAACGGCTCAATCAAAAGTAAGGTTCAACACTGTTAGTTGAATGCTCAGAAGAGAAAGAAGTTTCACAGAATGCTACTGTGTAGTTTATATTTGAATATATCCCTTTTTCCACTATTACCCTCTTAGCGCTCCGAATGTCCACTTGCATTTTCTACAGAAAGAGTGTTCGGAACTGCGCAATCAAAAGTATGGTTTAACTCTGTTAGCTGAATGCACATATCAGAAATAAGTCTCACACAATGCTTCTGTGTAGTTTTTATTTGAAGATATTTTTTTTCCCAATATAGGCCTCTTAGCGCTCAGAATGTCCAATTGCATTTTCTACAGAAAGAGTGTTTCAGAACGGCTCAATCAAAAGTGAGGTTCAACTCTGTTAGTTGAATGCACAGAACAGAAAGAAGTTTCATACAATGCTTCTGTGTAGTTCATATTTGAACATATTCTTTTTTCCACTATTACCCACTTAGCGCTAAGAATGTCCAGTTGCATTTTCTACAGACAGAGTGTTTCAAAACTGCTCAATCAAATATATGGTTTAAATCTGATATCTGAATGCTCAGATCAGAAAGAAGTTTCACAGAATGCTTCTGTGTAGTTTATATTTGAATATATTCCTTTTCCACTACTACCCTCTTAGCGCTCCAAATATCCAGTTGCATTTTCTACAGAAAGAGTGTTCAGATCTGCTCAATCAAAAGTATGGTTTAACTCTGTTAGCTGAATGCACAGATCAGAAAGAAGTTTCACAGAATGATTCTGTGTAGTTTATATTTGAAGATATTCCTTTTTCCACTATTACCCTCTTAGCGCTCCGAATCTCCACTTGCATTTTCTACAGAAAGAGTGTTCAGATCTGCTCAATCAAAAGTATGGTTTAACTCTGTTACTTGAATGCACAGATCAGAAAGAAGTTTCACAGAATGATTCTGTGTAGTTTATATTTGAAGACATTCCTTTTTCCAATATTACCCTCTTAGCGCTCCGAATGTCCACTTGCATTTTCTACAGAAAGAGTGTTCGGAACTGCACAATCAAAAGTATGGTTTAACTCTGTTAGCTGAATGCACATATCAGAAATAAGTCTCACACAATGTTTCTGTGTAGTTTTTATTTGAAGATATTTTTTTTCCCAATATAGGCCTCTTAGCGCTCAGAATGTCCAATTGCATTTTCTACAGAAAGAGTGTTTCAGAACGGCTCAATCAAAAGTGAGGTTCAACTCTGTTAGTTGAATGCACAGAACAGAAAGAAGTTTCATACAATGCTTCTGTGTAGTTCATATTTGAACATATTCTTTTTTCCACTATTACCCACTTAGCGCTACGAATGTCCAGTTGCATTTTCTACAGACAGAGTGTTTCAAAACTGCTCAATCAAATATATGGTTTAATTCTGATATCTGAATGCTCAGATCAGAAAGAAGTTTCACAGAATGCTTCTGTGTAGTTTATATTTGAATATATTCCTTTTCCACTACTACCCTCTTAGCGCTCCAAATATCCAGTTGCATTTTCTACAGAAAGAGTGTTCAGATCTGCTCAATCAAAAGTATGGTTTAACTCTGTTAGCTGAATGCACAGATCAGAAAGAAGTTTCACAGAATGATTCTGTGTAGTTTATATTTGAAGACATTCCTTTTTCCACTATTACCCTCTTAGCGCTCCGAATCTCCACTTGCATTTTCTACAGAAAGAGTGTTCAGATCTGCTCAATCAAAAGTATGGTTTAACTCTGTTACCTGAATGCACAGATCAGAAAGAAGTTTCACAGAATGATTCTGTGTAGTTTATATTTGAAGACATTCCTTTTTCCAATATTACCCTCTTAGCGCTCCGAATCTCCACTTGCATTTTCTACAGAAAGAGTGTTTCAGAACGGCTCAATCAAAACTAAGGTTCAACTCTTTTAGTTGAATGAACAGAACAGAAAGTAGTTTCACGGAATGCTTCTGTGTGGTTTTTATTTGTAGATATTCTTATTCCCAATATAGGCCTCTTAGCGCTCAGAATGTCCAATTGCAGTTTCTACAGAAAGAGTGTTTCAGAACGGCTCAATCAAAATTAAGGTTCAAACCTGGTAGTTGAATGCACAGAACGGAAAGTAATTTCACAGAATGCTTCTGTGTAGTTTATATTTGAATATATTCCTTTTTCCACTACTACCCTCTTAGCGCTCCGAATGTCCACTTGCATTTTCTACAGAAAGAGTGTTCTGAACTGCGCAATCAAAAGTATGTTTTAACTCTGTTAGCTGAATGCACATATCGGAAATAAGTTTCAAACAATGCTTCTGTGTAGTTTTTATTTGAAGATATTATTATTCCCAATATAGGCCTCTTAGCGCTCAGAATGTCCAATTGCAGTTTCTACAGAAATAGTGTTTCAGAATGCCTCAATCAAATGTCAGGTTCAACTCTCTTAGTTGAATGCACAGAACAGAAAGAAGTTTCACAGAATGCTTCTGTGTAGTATTTAGTTGAAGATACTCCTTTTTGGACTATTACCCACTTAGCGCTCCGAATATCCACTGGCAGTTTCTACACAAAGAGGGTTTCAGAACTGCTCCTTCGAAAGTAAGGCTCAACTCTGTTAGTTGAATGCGGAGAACAGAAAGGGGTTTCAGAGAATGCTTCTGTGTAGTTTTTAATTGGAGATATTCCTTTTTCCTCTATTACAATCTTAGCGCTCCTAATGTCCACTTGCATTTTCTACAAAAAGAGTGTTTCATAACTGCTCAATCAAAAATATGGTTTAGCTCTGTTAACTGAATTTACAGATCAGAAATAAGTTTCACAGAATGCATCTGTGTAGTTTTTATTTGAAGATATTTTTTCCCAATGTAGGCCTCTTAGCGCTTAGAATGTCCAATTGCAGTTTCTACAGAAAGAGTGTTTCAGAACGGCTCAATCAAAAGTAAGGTTCAACACTGTTAGTTGAATGCTCAGAAGAGAAAGAAGTTTCACAGAATGCTACTGTGTAGTTTATATTTGAATATATCCCTTTTTCCACTATTACCCTCTTAGCGCTCCGAATGTCCACTTGCATTTTCTACAGAAAGAGTGTTCGGAACTGCGCAATCAAAAGTATGGTTTAACTCTGTTAGCTGAATGCACATATCAGAAATAAGTCTCACACAATGCTTCTGTGTAGTTTTTATTTGAAGATATTTTTTTTCCCAATATAGGCCTCTTAGCGCTCAGAATGTCCAATTGCATTTTCTACACAAAGAGTGTTTCAGAACGGCTCAATCAAAAGTGAGGTTCAACTCTGTTAGTTGAATGCACAGAACAGAAAGAAGTTTCATACAATGCTTCTGTGTAGTTCATATTTGAACATATTCTTTTTTCCACTATTACCCACTTAGCGCTACGAATGTCCAGTTGCATTTTCTACAGACAGAGTGTTTCAAAACTGCTCAATCAAATATATGGTTTAACTCTGATATCTGAATGCTCAGATCAGAAAGAAGTTTCACAGAATGCTTCTGTGTAGTTTATATTTGAATATATTCCTTTTCCACTACTACCCTCTTAGCGCTCCAAATGTCCAGTTGCATTTTCTACAGAAAGAGTGTTCGGAACTGCGCAATCAAAAGTATGGTTTAACTCTGTTAGCTGAATGCACATATCAGAAATAAGTCTCACACAATGCTTCTGTGTAGTTTTTATTTGAAGATATTTTTTTTCCCAATATAGGCCTCTTAGCGCTCAGAATGTCCAATTGCATTTTCTACAGAAAGAGTGATTCAGAACGGCTCAATCAAAAGTAAGGTTCAACACTGTTAGTTGAATGCTCAGAAGAGAAAGAAGTTTCACAGAATGCTACTGTGTAGTTTATATTTGAATATATCCCTTTTTCCACTATTACCCTCTTAGCGCTCCGAATGTCCACTTGCATTTTCTACAGAAAGAGTGTTCGGAACTGCGCAATCAAAAGTATGGTTTAACTCTGTTAGCTGAATGCACATATCAGAAATAAGTCTCACACAATGCTTCTGTGTAGTTTTTATTTGAAGATATTTTTTTTCCCAATATAGGCCTCTTAGCGCTCAGAATGTCCAATTGCATTTTCTACAGAAAGAGTGTTTCAGAACGGCTCAATCAAAAGTGAGGTTCAACTCTGTTAGTTGAATGCACAGAACAGAAAGAAGTTTCATACAATGCTTCTGTGTAGTTCATATTTGAACATATTCTTTTTTCCACTATTACCCACTTAGCGCTACGAATGTCCAGTTGCATTTTCTACAGACAGAGTGTTTCAAAACTGCTCAATCAAATTTATTGTTTAAATCTGATATCTGAATGCTCAGATCAGAAAGAAGTTTCACAGAATGCTTCTGTGTAGTTTATATTTGAATATATTCCTTTTCCACTACTACCCTCTTAGCGCTCCAAATATCCAGTTGCATTTTCTACAGAAAGAGTGTTCAGATCTGCTCAATCAAAAGTATGGTTTAACTCTGTTAGCTGAATGCACAGATCAGAAAGAAGTTTCACAGAATGATTCTGTGTAGTTTATATTTGAAGATATTCCTTTTTCCACTATTACCCTCTTAGCGCTCCGAATCTCCACTTGCATTTTCTACAGAAAGAGTGTTCAGATCTGCTCAATCAAAAGTATGGTTTAACTCTGTTACTTGAATGCACAGATCAGAAAGAAGTTTCACAGAATGATTCTGTGTAGTTTATATTTGAAGACATTCCTTTTTCCAATATTACCCTCTTAGCGCTCCGAATCTCCACTTGCATTTTCTACAGAAAGAGTGTTTCAGAACGGCTCAATCAAAACTAAGGTTCAACTCTTTTAGTTGAATGAACAGAACAGAAAGTAGTTTCACGGAATGCTTCTGTGTGGTTTTTATTTGTAGATATTCTTATTCCCAATATAGGCCTCTTAGCGCTCAGAATGTCCAATTGCAGTTTCTACAGAAAGAGTGTTTCAGAACGGCTCAATCAAAATTAAGGTTCAAACCTGGTAGTTGAATGCACAGAACGGAAAGAAATTTCACAGAATGCTTCTGTGTAGTTTATATTTGAATATATTCCTTTTTCCACTACTACCCTCTTAGCGCTCCGAATGTCCACTTGCATTTTCTACAGAAAGAGTGTTCTGAACTGCGCAATCAAAAGTATGTTTTAACTCTGTTAGCTGAATGCACATATCGGAAATAAGTTTCAAACAATGCTTCTGTGTAGTTTTTATTTGAAGATATTATTATTCCCAATATAGGCCTCTTAGCGCTCAGAATGTCCAATTGCAGTTTCTACAGAAATAGTGTTTCAGAATGCCTCAATCAAATGTCAGGTTCAACTCTCTTAGTTGAATGCACAGAACAGAAAGAAGTTTCACAGAATGCTTCTGTGTAGTATTTAGTTGAAGATACTCCTTTTTGGACTATTACCCACTTAGCGCTCCGAATATCCACTGGCAGTTTCTACACAAAGAGGGTTTCAGAACTGCTCCTTCGAAAGTAAGGCTCAACTCTGTTAGTTGAATGCGGAGAACAGAAAGGGGTTTCAGAGAATGCTTCTGTGTAGTTTTTAATTGGAGATATTCCTTTTTCCTCTATTACAATCTTAGCGCTCCTAATGTCCACTTGCATTTTCTACAAAAAGAGTGTTTCATAACTGCTCAATCAAAAATATGGTTTAGCTCTGTTAACTGAATTTACAGATCAGAAATAAGTTTCACAGAATGCATCTGTGTAGTTTTTATTTGAAGATATTTTTTCCCAATGTAGGCCTCTTAGCGCTTAGAATGTCCAATTGCAGTTTCTACAGAAAGAGTGTTTCAGAACGGCTCAATCAAAAGTAAGGTTCAACACTGTTAGTTGAATGCTCAGAAGAGAAAGAAGTTTCACAGAATGCTACTGTGTAGTTTATATTTGAATATATCCCTTTTTCCACTATTACCCTCTTAGCGCTCCGAATGTCCACTTGCATTTTCTACAGAAAGAGTGTTCGGAACTGCGCAATCAAAAGTATGGTTTAACTCTGTTAGCTGAATGCACATATCAGAAATAAGTCTCACACAATGCTTCTGTGTAGTTTTTATTTGAAGATATTTTTTTTCCCAATATAGGCCTCTTAGCGCTCAGAATGTCCAATTGCATTTTCTACAGAAAGAGTGTTTCAGAACGGCTCAATCAAAAGTGAGGTTCAACTCTGTTAGTTGAATGCACAGAACAGAAAGAAGTTTAATACAATGCTTCTGTGTAGTTCATATTTGAACATATTCTTTTTTCCACTATTACCCACTTAGCGCTACGAATGTCCAGTTGCATTTTCTACAGACAGAGTGTTTCAAAACTGCTCAATCAAATATATGGTTTAACTCTGATATCTGAATGCTCAGATCAGAAAGAAGTTTCACAGAATGCTTCTGTGTAGTTTATATATGAATATATTCCTTTTCCACTACTACCCTCTTAGCGCTCCAAATATCCAGTTGCATTTTCTACAGAAAGAGTGTTCAGATCTGCTCAATCAAAAGTATGGTTTAACTCTGTTAGCTGAATGCACAGATCAGAAAGAAGTTTCACAGAATGATTCTGTGTAGTTTATATTTGAAGACATTCCTTTTTCCACTATTACCCTCTTAGCGCTCCGAATCTCCACTTGCATTTTCTACAGAAAGAGTGTTCAGATCTGCTCAATCAAAAGTATGGTTTAACTCTGTTACCTGAATGCACAGATCAGAAAGAAGTTTCACAGAATGATTCTGTGTAGTTTATATTTGAAGACATTCCTTTTTCCAATATTACCCTCTTAGCGCTCCGAATCTCCACTTGCATTTTCTACAGAAAGAGTGTTTCAGAACGGCTCAATCAAAACTAAGGTTCAACTCTTTTAGTTGAATGAACAGAACAGAAAGTAGTTTCACGGAATGCTTCTGTGTGGTTTTTATTTGTAGATATTCTTATTCCCAATATAGGCCTCTTAGCGCTCAGAATGTCCAATTGCAGTTTCTACAGAAAGAGTGTTTCAGAACGGCTCAATCAAAATTAAGGTTCAAACCTGGTAGTTGAATGCACAGAACGGAAAGAAATTTCACAGAATGCTTCTGTGTAGTTTATATTTGAATATATTCCTTTTTCCACTACTACCCTCTTAGCGCTCCGAATGTCCACTTGCATTTTCTACAGAAAGAGTGTTCTGAACTGCGCAATCAAAAGTATGTTTTAACTCTGTTAGCTGAATGCACATATCGGAAATAAGTTTCAAACAATGCTTCTGTGTAGTTTTTATTTGAAGATATTATTATTCCCAATATAGGCCTCTTAGCGCTCAGAATGTCCAATTGCAGTTTCTACAGAAATAGTGTTTCAGAATGCCTCAATCAAATGTCAGGTTCAACTCTCTTAGTTGAATGCACAGAACAGAAAGAAGTTTCACAGAATGCTTCTGTGTAGTATTTAGTTGAAGATACTCCTTTTTGGACTATTACCCACTTAGCGCTCCGAATATCCACTGGCAGTTTCTACACAAAGAGGGTTTCAGAACTGCTCCTTCGAAAGTAAGGCTCAACTCTGTTAGTTGAATGCGGAGAACAGAAAGGGGTTTCAGAGAATGCTTCTGTGTAGTTTTTAATTGGAGATATTCCTTTTTCCTCTATTACAATCTTAGCGCTCCTAATGTCCACTTGCATTTTCTACAAAAAGAGTGTTTCATAACTGCTCAATCAAAAATATGGTTTAGCTCTGTTAACTGAATTTACAGATCAGAAATATGTTTCACAGAATGCATCTGTGTAGTTTTTATTTGAAGATATTTTTTCCCAATGTAGGCCTCTTAGCGCTTAGAATGTCCAATTGCAGTTTCTACAGAAAGAGTGTTTCAGAACGGCTCAATCAAAAGTAAGGTTCAACACTGTTAGTTGAATGCTCAGAAGAGAAAGAAGTTTCACAGAATGCTACTGTGTAGTTTATATTTGAATATATCCCTTTTTCCACTATTACCCTCTTAGCGCTCCGAATGTCCACTTGCATTTTCTACAGAAAGAGTGTTCGGAACTGCGCAATCAAAAGTATGGTTTAACTCTGTTAGCTGAATGCACATATCAGAAATAAGTCTCACACAATGCTTCTGTGTAGTTTTTATTTGAAGATATTTTTTTTCCCAATATAGGCCTCTTAGCGCTCAGAATGTCCAATTGCATTTTCTACAGAAAGAGTGTTTCAGAACGGCTCAATCAAAAGTGAGGTTCAACTCTGTTAGTTGAATGCACAGAACAGAAAGAAGTTTCATACAATGCTTCTGTGTAGTTCATATTTGAACATATTCTTTTTTCCACTATTACCCACTTAGCGCTACGAATGTCCAGTTGCATTTTCTACAGACAGAGTGTTTCAAAACTGCTCAATCAAATATATGGTTTAACTCTGATATCTAAATGCTCAGATCAGAAAGAATTTTCACAGAATGATTCTGTGTAGTTTATATTTGAATATATTCCTTTTCCACTACTACCCTCTTAGTGCTCCAAATATCCAGTTGCATTTTCTACAGAAAGAGTGTTCAGATCTGCTCAATCAAAAGTATGGTTTAACTCTGTTAGCTGAATGCACAGATCAGAAAGAAGTTTCACAGAATGATTCTGTGTAGTTTATATTTGAAGACATTCCTTTTTCCACTATTACCCTCTTAGCGCTCCGAATCTCCACTTGCATTTTCTACAGAAAGAGTGTTCAGATCTGCTCAATCAAAAGTATGGTTTAACTCTGTTACCTGAATGCACAGATCAGAAAGAAGTTTCACAGAATGATTCTGTGTAGTTTATATTTGAAGACATTCCTTTTTCCAATATTACCCTCTTAGCGCTCCGAATCTCCACTTGCATTTTCTACAGAAAGAGTGTTTCAGAACGGCTCAATCAAAACTAAGGTTCAACTCTTTTAGTTGAATGAACAGAACAGAAAGAAGTTTCACGGAATGATTCTGTGTGGTTTTTATTTTTAGATATTCTTATTCCCAATATAGGCCTCTTACCGCTCTGAATGTCCAATTGCAGTTTCTACAGAAAGAGTGTTTCAGAACGGCTCAATCAAAATTAAGGTTCAAACCTGGTAGTTGAATGCACAGAACGGAAAGAAATTTCACAGAATGCTTCTGTGTAGTTTATATTTGAATATATTCCTTTTTCCACTACTACCCTCTTAGCGCTCCGAATGTCCACTTGCATTTTCTACAGAAAGAGAGTTCTGAACTGCGCAATCAAAAGTATGTTTTAACTCTGTTAGCTGAATGCACATATCGGAAATAAGTTTCAAACAATGCTTCTGTGTAGTTTTTATTTGAAGATATTATTATTCCCAATATAGGCCTCTTAGCGCTCAGAATGTCCAATTGCAGTTTCTACAGAAATAGTGTTTCAGAATGCCTCAATCAAATGTCAGGTTCAACTCTCTTAGTTGAATGCACAGAACAGAAAGAAGTTTCACAGAATGCGTCTGTGTAGTATTTAGTTGAAGATACTCCTTTTTGGACTAATACCCACTTAGTGCTCCGAATATCCACTGGCAGTTTCTACACAAAGAGGGTTTCAGAACTGCTCCTTCGAAAGTAAGGCTCAACTCAGTTAGTTGAATGCGGAGAACAGAAAGGGGTTTCAGAGAATGCTTCTGTGTAGTTTTTAATTGGAGATATTCCTTTTTCCTCTCTTACAATCTTAGCGCTCCGAATGTCCACTTGCATTTTCTACAAAAAGTGTGTTTCATAACTGCTCAATCAAAAATATGGTTTAGCTCTCTTAACTGAATTTACAGATCAGAAATAAGTTTCACAGAATGCATCTGTGTAGTTTTTATTTGAAGATATTCTTTTTCCCAATGTAGGCCTCTTAGCGCTTAGAATGTCCAATTGCAGTTTCTACAGAAAGAGTGTTTCAGAACGGCTCAATCAAAAGTAAGGTTCAACTCTGTTAGTTGAATGCACAGAACAGAAAGAAGTTTCATACAATGCTTCTGTGTAGTTTATATTTGAACCTATTCTTTTTTCCTCTATTACCCACTTAGCGCTACGAATGTCCAGTTGCATTTTCTACAGACAGAGTGTTTCAAAACTGCTCAATCAAAAGTATGGTTTAACTCTGTTAGCTGAATGCGCAGATCAGAAAGAAGTTTCACAGAATGATTCTGTGTAGTTTATATTTGAAGACATTCCTTTTTCCAGTATAACCTTCTTAGCGCTCCGAATCTCCACTTGCATTTTCTACAGAAAGAGTGTTTCAGAACGGCTCAATCAAAACTAAGTTTCAACTCTTTTAGTTGAATGAACAGAACAGAAAGAAGTTTCACAGAATGCATCTGTGTAGTTTTTATTTGAAGATATTCTTTTTCCCAATGTAGGCCTCTTAGCGCTTAGAAGGTCCAATTGCAGTTTCTACAGAAAGAGTGTTTCAGAACGGCTCAATCAAAAGTAAGGTTCAACGCTGTTAGTTGAATGCACAGAACAGAAAGAAGTTTCACAGAATGCTACTGTGTAGTTTATATTTCAATATATTCCTTTTTCCAATATTACCCTCTTAGCGCTCCGAATGTTCACTTGCATTTTCTACAGAAAGAGTGTTCGGAACTGCGCAATCAAAAGTATGGTTTAACTCTGTTAGCTGAATGCACATATCAGAAATAAGTTTCACACAATGCTTCTGTGTAGTTTTTATTTGAAGATATTATTTTTCCCAATATAGGCCTCTTAGCGCTCAGAATGTCCAATTGCAGTTTCTACAGAAAGAGTGTTTCAGAACGGCAAAAATCAAAATAAAGTTCAACTCTGTTAGTTTAATGCACAGAACAGAAAGAAGTTTCATACAATGCTAATGTGTAGTTTATATTTGAACATATTCTTTTTTCCACTATTACCCACTTAGCGCTACGAATGTCCAGTTGCATTTTCTACAGACAGAGTGTTTCAAAACTGCTCAATCAAAAGTATGGTTTAACTCTGTTAGCTGAATGCTCAGATCACAAAGAAGTTTCACAGAACGCTTCTGTGTAGTTTATATTTGAATATACTCTTTTTCCACTACTACCCTCTTAGCGCTCCAAATGTCCGGTTGCATTTTCTACAGAAAGAGTGTTCAGATCTGCTCAATCAAAAGTATGGTTTAACTCTGTTAGCTGAATGCACAGATCAGAAAGAAGTTTCACAGAATGATTCTGTGTAGTTTATATTTGAAGACATTCCTTTTTCCACTATTACCCTCTTAGCGCTCCGAATTTCCACTTGCATTTTCTACAGAAAGAGGGTTTCAGAAAGGCTCAATCAAAACTAAGGTTCAACTCTTTTAGTTGAATGAACAGAACAGAAAGAATTTTCACAGAATGCTTCTGTGTAGTTTTTATTTGTAGATATTCTTTTTCCCAATATAGGCCTCTTAGCGCTCAGAATGTCCAATTGCAGTTTCTACAGAAAGAGTGTTTCAGAACGGCTCAATCAAAAGTAAGGTTCAACCCTGGTACTTGAATGAACAGAACAGAAAGAAGTTTCACAGAATGCTTCTGTGTAGTTTATATTTGAATATATCCCTTTTTCCACTATTACCCTCTTAGCGCTCCGAATGTCCACTTGCATTTTCTACAGAAAGGGTGTTCTGAACTGCGCAATGAAAAGTATGGTTTAACTCTGTTAGCTGAATGCACATATCAGAAATAAGTTTCAAACAATGCTTCTGTGTATTTTTTATTTGAAGATATTACTTTTCCCAATATAGGCCTCTTAGCGCTCAGAATGTCCAATTGCAGTTTCTACAGAAAGAGTGTTTCAGAACGGCTGAATCAAATGTAAGGTTCAACTCTCTTAGTTGAATGCACAGAACAGGAAGAAGTTTCACTGAATGCTTCTGTGTAGTATTTAGTTGAAGATACTCCTTTTTGAACTATTACACACTTAGCGCTCCGAATATCCACTGGCAGTTTCTACACAAAGAGTGTTTCAGAACTGCTCCTTCAAAAGTAAGGCTCAACTCTGTTAGTTGAATGCGGAGAACAGAAAGGGGTTTCAGAGAATGCTTCTGTGTAGTTTTTAATTGGAGATATCCCTTTTTCCTCTATTACAATCTTAGTGCTCCGAATGTCCACTTGCATTTTCTACAGAAAGAGTGTTCTGAACTGCGCAATCAAAAGTATGGTTTAACTCTGTTAGCTGAATGCACATATCAGAAATAAGATTCACACAATGCTTCTGTGTAGTTTTTATTTGAAGATATTATTTTTCCCAATATAGGCCTCTTAGCGCTCAGAATGTCCAATTGCAGTTTCTACAGAAAGAGTGTTTCAGAACGGCTCAATCAAATGTAAGGTTCAACTTTCTTAGTTGAATGCACAGAACAGAAAGAAGTTTCACAGAATGCTTCTGTGTAGTATTTAGTTGAAGATACTAATTTTTGGACTATTACCCACTTAGCGCTCCGAATATCCACTGGCAGTTTCTACACAAAGAGTGTTTCAGAACTGCTCCTTCAAAAGTAAGGCTCAACTCTGTTAGTTGAATGCGGAGAACAGAAAGGGGTTTCAGAGAATGCTTCTGTGTAGTTTTTAATTGGAGATATTCCTTTTTCCTCTATTACAATCTTAGCGCTCCTAATGTCCACTTGCATTTTCTACAAAAAGAGTGTTTCATAACTGCTCAATCAAAAATATGGTTTAGCTCTGTTAACTGAATTTACAGATCAGAAATAAGTTTCACAGAATGCATCTGTGTAGTTTTTATTTGAAGATATTTTTTCCCAATGTAGGCCTCTTAGCGCTTAGAATGTCCAATTGCAGTTTCTACAGAAAGAGTGTTTCAGAACGGCTCAATCAAAAGTAAGGTTCAACACTGTTAGTTGAATGCTCAGAAGAGAAAGAAGTTTCACAGAATGCTACTGTGTAGTTTATATTTGAATATATCCCTTTTTCCACTATTACCCTCTTAGCGCTCCGAATGTCCACTTGCATTTTCTACAGAAAGAGTGTTCGGAACTGCGCAATCAAAAGTATGGTTTAACTCTGTTAGCTGAATGCACCTATCAGAAATAAGTCTCACACAATGCTTCTGTGTAGTTTTTATTTGAAGATATTCTTTTTCCCAATATAGGCCTCTAGCGCTCAGATTGTCCAATTGCAGTTTCTACACAAAGAGTGTTTCAGAACTGCTCCTTCAAAAGTAGGGCTCAACTCTGTTATTTGAATGCACAGAACAGAAAGTAGTTTCACAGAATGCTTCTCTGTAATTCATATTTGACGATATTACTTTTTCCAATATTACCCACTTAGAGCTCCGAATGTCCACTTGCATTTTCTACAGAAAGAGTGTTCAGAACTGCTCAATCAAAGTATGGTTTAACTCTGTTAGTTGAATGCACAGATCAGAAAGAAGTTTCACAGAATTCTTCTGTGTAGTTTTTATTTGAAGATATTACTTTTTCCAATATAGGTCTCTTAGCGCTCAGAATGTCCAATTGCAGTATCTGCAGAAAGAGAGTTTCAGAACTGCTCAATCAAAAGTAAGGTTCAATACTGTTAGTTGAATGCACGGAACAGAAAGAAGTTTCAGAGAATGCTTCTGTGTAGTTTATATTTGAGGATATTCCTTTTTTCACTATTACCCTCTTAGCGCTCCGAATCACCACTTGCATTTTCTACAGAAAGAGTGTTTCAGAACGGCTCAATCAAAAGTAAGGTTCAACTCTTTTAGTTGAATGCACAGAACAGAAAGTAGTTTCACAGAATGCTTCTGTGTAGTATTTAGTTATAGATATTCCTTTTTCAACTATTACCCTCTTAGCGTTCCGAATGTCCACTGGCAGTTTCTACACAATGAGTGTTTCAGAACAGCTCCTTCAAAGTAAGGCTCAAATCTGTTAGTTGAATGCAGAGAACAGAAAAGAGTTTCAGAGAATGCTTCTATGTAGTTTTAATTTGGGGATATTCCTTTTTCCACTAATACAATCTTAGCGCTCCGAATGTCCACTTGCATTTTCTACAGAAAGAGTGTCTCATAAATTCTCAATCAAAAGTATCGTTTAACTCTGTTAGCTGAATGCACAGATCAGAAATAAGTTTCACAGAATGCTTCTGAGTAGTTTTTATTTGGAGATATTCTTTTTCCCAATATAGGCCACTTAGCGCTCAGAATGTCCAATTGCAGTTTCTACAGAATGAGTGTTTCAGAAGGCTCAATCAAAAGTAAGGTTCAACTCTGTTAGTTGAATGCACAGAACAGAAAGAAGTTTCACAGAATGCTTCTGTGTAGTTTATATTTGAATGTATTCCTTTTTCCACTATTACCATCTTAGCGCTCCGAATGTCCACTTGCATTTTCTACAGAAAGAGGGTTTCAGAACGGTTCCATCAAAAGTAAGGTTCAACTCTGTTACTTGAATGCACAGAACAGCAAGAAGTTTCACAGAATGCTTCTGTGTAGTTTATATTTGAATGTATTCCTTTTTCCACTATTACCATCTTAGCGCTCCGAATGTCCACTTGCATTTTCTACAGAAAGAGTGTTCAGAACGGCTCAATCAAAAGTATGGTTTTACTCTGTTATTTGAATGCACATATCAGAAATAAGTTTCACAGAATCCTTCCGTGTAGTATTTTGTTGAAGATATTCCTTTTTCGACTATTATCCTCTTAGCTCTCCGAATGTCCAATTTCAGTTTCTACACAGAGTGTTTCAGAACTGCTCCTTCAAAAGTAGGGCTCAACTCTGTTAGTTGAATGCAGAGAACAGAAAGGAGTTACACAGAATGCCTCTGTGTAGTTTATATTTGAATATATTCCCTTTTTCAGTATTACCCTCTTAGCGCTCCGAATGTCCACTTGCATTTTCTACAGAAAGAGTGTTCGGAACTGCTCAATCAAAAGTATGGTTTAACTCTGTTAGCTGAATGCACAGATCAGAAAGAATTTTCACAGAATGCTTCTGTGTACTTTTTATTTGAAGATATTCCTTTCTCCAATATAGGAGTCTTAGCGCTCAGTATGTCCAATTGCAGTATCTACAGAAAGAGTGTTTCTGAACTGCTCAAGCAAATGTAAGGTTCAACTCTGTTAGTTGAATGAACGGAACAAAAAGAAGTTTCATAGAATGCTTCTGTGTAGTTTATATTTGAAGATGTTCCTTTTTCCACTATTACCTTCTAAGCGCTCCGAATGTCCACTTGCATTTTCTACAGAAAGATTGTTTCCGAACTGCTCAATCAAAAGTATGGTTTAATTCTGTTAGCTGAATGCACAGATCAGTACGAAGTTTCACGGAATGCTTCTGTGTAGTTTTTATTTGAAGATAGTCCTTTTTCCAATATAGGCCTCTTAGCGCTCCGAATATCCAATTGCAGTTTCTACAGAAAGAGTGTTTCAGAATGGCTCAATCAAAAGTAGGGTTCAACTCTTTTAGTTGAATGCACAGAACAGAAAGTAGTTTCACAGAATGCTTCTGTGTAGTATTTATTTGAATATATTCCTTTTTCCACTATTACCCTCTTAGCGCTCCGAATGTCCACTTGCAGTTTCTACAGAAAGAGTGTTTCAGGACTGCTCCTTCAAAAATAAGGCTCAACCCTGTTAGCTGAAAGCAGAGAACAGAAACAAGTTTCAGAGAATGCCTCTGTGTAGTTTTTATTTGAAGATATTCCTTTTTCCACAATTACCATCGTAGCGCACCGAATGACCACTTGCATTTTCTACAGAAAGAGTGTTTCAGAACTGTTAAATCAAAAGTATCGTTTAACTCTGTTAGCTGAATGCACAGATAAGAAAGAAGTTTCACAGAATGCATCTGTTTAGTTTTTATTTTAAGATATTCTTTATCCCAATATAGGCATCATAGCGCTCAGTATGTTAAATTGCAGTTTCTACAGAAAGAGTGTTTCAGAACGGCTCAATCAAAAGTAAGGTTCAACTCTGTTAGTTGAATGCACAGAACAAAAAGAAGTTTCACAGAATGCTTCTCAGTAGTTTATATTTGAATATATTCCTTTTTCCACTATTACCCTCTTAGCGCTCCGAATGTCCACTTGAATTTTCTACAGAAAGAGTGTTCAGAACGGCTCAATCAAAAATATGGTTTTACTGTGTTAGTTAAATGCACATATCAGAAATAAGTTTCAGAGAAGGCTTCTGTGTAGTATTTAGTTGAAGATATTCCTTTTTTGAATATTAACCTCTTAGCGCTCCGAATGTCCACTGGCAGTTTCTACACAAAGAGTTTTTCAGAACTGCTCCTTCAAAAGTAATGCTCAACACTGTAAGTTGAATGCAGAGAACAGAAAGAAGTTTCACAGAATGCTTCTGTGTAGTTTATATTTGAATATATTCCTTTTTTCAGTATTACCCTCTTAGCGCTCCGAATGTCCACCTGCATTTTCTACAAAAAGAGTGTTCAGAACTGCTCAATCAAAAGTATGGTTTATCTCTGTTAGCTGAATGCACATATCAGTACGAAGTTTCACAGAATGCTTCTGTGTAGTTTTTATTTGAAGATAGTCCTTTTTCAAATATAGGCCTCTTAGCGCTCCGAATATCCAATTGCAGTTTCTACAGAAAGAGTGTTTCAGAACGGCAAAATGAAAAGTAGGGTTCAACACTTTTAGTTGAATTCACAGAACAGAAAGTAGTTTCACAGATTGCTTCTGTGTAGTATTTATTTGAAGGTATTCCTTTTTCCACTATTACCCTAGTAGCGCTCGGAATGTCCACTTGCAGTTTCTACAGAAAGTGTGTTTCAGGGCTGCTCCTTCAAAAATAAGGCTCAACTCTGTTAGTTGAATGCAGAGAACAGAAAGAAGTTTCAGAGAATGCCTCTGTGTAGTTTTTATTTGAAGATATTACTTTTTCCACAATTACCAACTTAGCGTACCGAATGTCCACTTGCATTTTCTACAGAAAGAGTGTTTCAGAACTGCTAAATCAAATGTATCATTTAATTCTGTTAGCTGAATGCACAGATCAGAAAGTAGTTTCAGAGAATGCATCTCTGTAGTTTTTATTTGAAGATATTATTTTTCTCAATATAGGACTCTTAGCGTTCAGAAATCCAATTACACTTTCTACAGAAAGAGTGTTTCAGAACTGCTCAATCAAAATTAAGTTTCAACTCTGTTAGTTGAATGCACAGAACAGAATGTAGTTTCACAGAATGCTTCTGTGTAGTTTATATTTGAATATATTCCATTTTCCACTATTACCCACTTAGCGCTCTGAATGTCCAGTTGCATTTTCTACAGAAAGAGTGTTTCAGAACTGCTCAATCAAAAGTATGGTTTAACTCTGTTAGCTGAATGCACAGATCAGAAAGAAGCTTCACAGAATGCTGCTGTGTAGTGTTTATATGAAGATATTCTTTTTACCAATATAGGCCTCTTAGATCTCCGAATGTCCACTTGCATTTTCTACAGAAAGTGTGTTCAGAACTGCTCTATCAAAAGTATGGTTTAACTGTGTTAGGTGAATGCACAGATCAGAAATAAGTTTCACAGAATTCTTCTGTGTAGTTTATATTTGAAGATATTCCATTTTCCACTATTACCCACTTAGCGCTCTGAATGTCCAGTTGCATTTTCTACAGAAAGAGTGTTTCAGAACTGCTCAATCAAAAGTATGGTTTAACTCTGTTAGCTGAATGCACAGATCAGAAAGAAGTTTCACAGAATGCTGCTGTGTAGTGTTTATATGAAGATATTCTTTTTACCAATATAGGCCTCTTAGCGCTCAGAATGTCCAATTGCATTTTCTACAGAAAGAGTGTTTCAGAAAGGCTCAATCAAAAGTAAGGTTCAACTATGTTAGTTGAATGCACAGAACAGAAACAAGTTTCACAGAATGCTTCTGTGTAGTTTATATTTGAATATATTCCTTTTTGCACTACTACCCTCTTAGCGCTCCAAATGTCCAGTTGTATTTTCTACAGAAAGAGTGTTCAGACCTGATCAATCAAATGTATGATTTAACTCTGTTAGCTGAATGCACAGATCAGAAAAAGTGTCACAGAATGCTTCTGTGTAGTTTTTATTTGAAGATATTCTTTTTCCCAATATAGGCCTCTTATCGCTCAGATTGTCCAATTGAATTTTCTACAGAAAGAGGGTTTCAGAATGGCTCTATCAAAAGTAAGGTTCAACTCTGTTATTTGAATGCACAGAACAGAAAGTAGTTTCACAGAATGCTTGTCTGTAGTTCTTATTTGACGATATTACTTTTTCCACTATTACCCTCTTAGAGCTCCGAATGTCCACTTGCATTTTCTACAGAAAGAGTGTTCAGAACTGCTCAATCAAAAGTATGGTTTAACTCTGTTAGTTGAATGCACAGATCAGAAAGAAGTTTCACAGAATTCTTCTGTGTAGTTTTTATTTGAAGATATTCCTTTTTCCAATATAGGACTCTTAGCGTTCAGAATTTCCAATTGCAGTATCTACAGAAAGAGAGTTTCAGAACTGGTCAATCAAAAGTAAGGTTCAATATTGTTAGTTGAATGCAAGGAACAGAAAGAAGTTCTACAGAATGCTTCTGTGTAGTTTATATTTGAAGATATTCCTTTTTCCTCTATTACCCTCTTAGCGCTCCGAATCACCACTTGCATTTTCTACAGAAAGAGTGTTTCAGAACGGCTCAATCAAAAGTAAGGTTCAACTCTTTTAGTTGAATGCACAGAAAAGAAAGAAGTTTCACAGAATGCTTCTGTTTAGTATTTAGTTGAAGATATTCCTTTTTCGACTATTACCCTCTTAGCGTTCCGAATGTCCACTGGCAGTTTCTACACAAAGAGTGTTTCAGAACAGCTCCTTCAAAAGTAAGGCTCAACTCTGTTAGTTTAATGCAGAGAACAGAAAGGAGTTTCAGAGAATGCTTCTGTGTAGTTTTTATTTGGGGATATTCCTTTTTCCACTATTACAATCTTAGCGCTCCTAATGTCCACTTGCATTTCCTACAGAAAGAGTGTTTAATAACTGCTCAATCAAAAGTATGGTTTAACTCTGTTAGCTGAATGCACAGATCAGAAATAAGTTTCACAGAATTCTTCTGAGTAGTTTTTATTTGGAGATATTCTTTTTCCCAATATAGGCCACTTAGCGCTCAGAATGTCCAATTGCAGTTTCTACAGAATGAGTGTTTCAGGACGGCTCAATCAAAAGTAAGGTTCAACTCTGTTAGTTGAATGCACAGAACAGAAAGAAGTTTCACAGAATTCTTCTGTGTAGTTTATATTTGAATATATTCCTTTTTCCTGTATTACCTTCTTAGTGCTCCGAATGTCCACTTGCATTTTCTTCAGAAAGAGTGTTCATAATGGCTCAATCAAAAGTATGGTTTTACTCTGTTAGTTGAATGCACATATCAGAAATAAGTTTCACAGAATGCTTCTGTGTAGTATTTAGCTGAAGATATTCCTTTTTCGACTTTTATCCTCTTAGCTCTCCGAATGTCCAATTTCAGTTTCTACACAAAGAGTGTTTCGGAACTGCTCCTTCAAAAGTAAGGCTCAACTCTGTTAGTTGAATGCAGAGAACAGAAAGAAGTTGCAGAGAACAGAAAGAAATTTCACAGAATGCTTCTGTTTACTTTATATTTGAATATATTCCTTTTTCCACTACTACCCTCTTAGCGCTGCAAATGTCCAGTTGCATTTTCTACAGAAAGAGTGTTCAGAACTGCTCAATCAAAAGTACGGTTTAACTCTGTTAGCTGAATGCACAGATCAGAAAGATGTTTCACAGAATTATTCTGTGTAGTTTATATTTGAAGATATTCCTTTCTGTTCTCTGCATTAAAATCAATCAAAAAATTATATTGAAATTGAAATACTGAATTTTATACTAAAGACAAGGCATACAACTGAAAATGAAATTTTCCAGGTGAAAATTTCCAAATCATAAATATGTAGGGACAAAAAACTTTATTTATAAAGAAAAAGATAATTCTAATTAATTGATGATTCAAAGGTTTACAACTTTAAAAGTAAATATTATCTTTGAAATAAAGTCCATTTAAATTATTTATGCCGCCAAAATTTTAGTAATTGTATATGTATATCATGTAAACTTTTTCGAGAAAGATGGAATTGGAAATGTTAGAGTATTATGCGGAAAAAATCACCTAAAGGAAAAAATTATCTCCTCATGAAATATTACTTTAGCCACTTTGACAGGTGTAGGTAAAAGAACACTTAATGCACATCAATATGATTAGGAGATGCGCGCTTAGAAATACGTTATCATTGAAAAGAGAATTGTATTATCAGGTTTGCAGGGGCCCTTCTTATCCTTCATATTTATGTAACTTTGTCATCTATAGAAAGATTATAAGAATTTTAAAAATAGCTGATAGTTAAGAAACATCACCATAACACTGTGCTGAATGCATAATAAAATATTTCCCTTCTCTCTAAAAGCCTTTTAAAATTATGTACCATAATCAGTATGGCCAGCAGAGGGTCATTTCCATGTTCAAGTTCCTCTGTTTCTCGAGGGTGAGAATCCTTCTATAGTCTTCTGAGGGTGACACTGTAGTGTTTTCTTAGCCTGATTATTTTTATCTATTTTTTCCGATCCTTTCCTTTGTATATTTACATTTTACATATTGAAAGTTATTTTTTCAAATATTTTATATGCAAATTTACAAAGTACAACGACTGTACATTAAAATAACTTATTTATGCCATATGGAAGATTAAATATAATTTTACAATATCTAATATTGATTGTTTAGTTTCTAATCATTGATACTTGACATGATTTTTCCCAGCATACCTCAAAATATTCTTCAAAATCCTGCGAATTAATTCCTGTAACACTTCTGAGGTGTATTAATAAGCTAGAGATGTAAAGAAGATTTGCAGAGAAAATTAGGTTCCCAAATTAGAAATTTTGTCCCACTATCGACTAGAAACCTCTTGAAATGATCAAAAACAATAATAATGCATGTCATAGAGGAAAACCAATAAGGCTGCTGCAGCATGACTACCTCTGTGACCTCATACAAGTTACGTGTGGGTCCCTACTTCTGTGACCTCAGACAAGTTACGTGTGGGTCCGCACTTATTTTCTTCATCTCTAATAAATATTTGACAAATCTCATTTTCAAAAGTCTTTTAAGGCCTATCCACCTTTATTTTTCAGATGGAGTTTTGCTCTCATTGCCCAGGCTGCAGTGCAATGTCATGGTCTCGGCTCACACAACCTCCAACTCCCGGGTTCATGTGATTCTCCTGCCTCCACCTCCTGAGTAGCTGGGATTACAGGTGCGCAACACAACGCCCAGCTAATTTTTTGTATTTTTAGTAGAGATAGGGTTTCACCATGTTGGTCAGGCTGGTCTTGAACTCCCGACCTCAGGTGATCTGCACGCCTCGGCCTCTCAAAGTGCTGGGATTACAGGCATGAGCAACCGCGGCCTGTGAGGGCTTTCTACTTTTAAGATGTCAGGACGTATAGCCTGGGAGGTAAATGGTAGTATATATATATATATATATATATATATGTATATATATATACACACACACACTGTATATATATACATATATACGGTATATTATACTATATATACATATATACTGAATATTATACTCTATATATACATATCTACTGTATATTATATGTATATATATATATACACATACACACATACACACATACACACATGAGACAGAGAGAAGAGATAGACAATTTCATGTGAAAATATAAACTGTTAACATAATATTTTGCTTCTCTGAGGAATATTTAGCATTGTTCTCAATCTTCTCTGCAGAATTTAAGCATTTTTCTCAGAACTCACCAGATAGAATGAGGGAGGGGCCATATGATACGAGCCAGAGATGAAGGGAGAACAATAGAGAGGGTGCTTCGGGAAAAATAGTACAGTAAGGCTAGGGAATACTTCTCTCCAACAAAAAGACCAAGGTCACAGCTGTATCTCTTCAGAAGCCAAACTTTCTTTTAAAATGTCAATTTCCATCTATTTCTTGCTTCACAGACATTCCATTCATTGCTGGATTTCAAATAAAGCCTTTCCATGTGCAACCTTTCTATAGAAAAAGAGAAATATGGGGGACAGTACAGTCTAAGAAGTGATTAAGAATATCTAGTGGACTTTCCCAGACTGTAAATCTTTACATATATCTGAGCCTAATGAGGTGATTTATTGTGCTATAATGCACAGTGAACTATACAGATGCTTCTTTTTGATCATGCTGCAGAATGGAACTAAATACTAAATACCAAATAGCACTCCCATGATTCTTATACATGTCATTCATATGGCATATTTATGCTTTTTTATATAGCAATTCTTATTCTTAGCTCTTAGGCAATTACGGAATCTTTTTGTCATTTTAATAATCATGCTCCATTTGAGTTATGCAAGGTAGAAATTCTAAGTAGAAAATCTTGTTTTTATTGAAAGTTTTTAGTAAACATTTTGGAAAAAGTCTGTTTTTTGATGCTACTTCTGCACGCTTTCTCAACATGATATTACTTGGTATTGTCCTTATTAACCATAGTACACCATATTCTGCAAATGTTAGAGAGGGTTAAAAATCAGTCATGTATAAGTAAAGCTAATGAAATAGAAAGGAAACCATATTTAGGAAATGGAAGGCAGAAGCAAATGTATTAACCGTGAGTTAGAAACGGTTTAGTCTTTGGAATGAAGCAGCAAGAGTTTAAAAATCTGGTTTGTGATTCACTAGCTTTGTGACCTTGGAGAATTACTTCAGATTTCTGAGTATCAGTTTAGTAGGTGATATCAATTGCAACTTCGCAGAAATATCACAAGTATTAAATAAAGGACTTAGTATCTGGGAGAGCATAGAAAATTACTAATAGTTACATTTTTGTTAATATTACCGTTATTATTATCATACGTATAGTATTTTCTTTCACTGACAATGCATTTAGGACATAAGGAGAACTATAGAACAGTGCTTCTCCAACTTAAATGCAGAGCATGAATCACCTGGAGTTTTGTCAAAATGCGAATTCTGACTCAGTAGCCCTGCAAACTAAGGAAATCTTGATAATGCTGGTGCTGCTAGTTCACCAACAGACCACACGTTTTGCAACAGCTATATAGAATGTCCTGTTTCTTTTTTTAATCACAAAACATGGCAAGCTCTAAAATAAAGCAGAATAACAGATTTAAATGTTAATACTCATGTCCTCAATTTATAATTTCTCCCTCCCTAACAATGGTATAATTCTGATTAAAAATTAGCAAAGAAAAAAATGGAAATTAATCTTCCTATGTTTATTCTTTTAACAAATTCTGTGTGATTACTACTGGGTTACTTGCTGTAGGAAATAGAAAAATTGCTTTGACATAGATCCTCAAGAATCTGTCCCACTACAAGCTTATTTTTGTAGGAAGCTAAAAGATTTATATAAATAACCGTAATTAAAGAGACAAATGAAGAAGTGCAATGAAAGACGTAGGGAAAGTGCTAGAGGAGTTCGGGGTGGAGGAAAATTATCCTATAATAATATCTATGCGTAACATTATGCTATCTTCCCTAACCAGCGCTTGACCAGATTGTCACAGTGAACTTTGGTCCTTTCTTATATCTTAGTTTTGGTTCCCACATCCTTCTGTTTGGGGAAGTTCTTGTTTTCCTCATGTAATGACAACAACACTTAAACAATGTATACTAGATAAAAGGAACTATATTGCTTTATTTACATAGTTAATTTAATTTGTACAATGAACTATGAAGTAATCAGCATTATTTCCTTCATTTTACATATGAGAAAATGGAGAATCAGCGACATTGAATCATCTCAAGTTTCTAAAATATCCACTCTCACCAGGCTGTTTACCCTGTTTTTGTCTGTATGCTGCTATAACAAAATGCCACAGATTGAGTAATTCATAAAAAACAGAAATGTATTTCTCACAGTTCTGGGGCTGAGAAGTCCGAAATCAAGGCAGTGGAGATTTGGCAGTTGGTCCCGAGGTGGCACCTTCTTGCTTCGTCTTCACGTGACAAAAGTGGGCAAAAACGGACAATGTAACGACATGGCAGAAGAGACTGAGGAGCCCGGCATTCCTCTAAAGCATCTTTTACGAAGACGTTTATCTCATTCATGAGGGTGGATCCTTCTTCATTTAATCACTTAACCAAAAGCCCCATCTCTTGATGTCATTGTCCTGGGATTTTAGTTTCAACATACAAACTTTGGATGGGCACATAGGTTCAAATCATAGCACCCTCCAAATTATAATGCCTCTCTCATGCCTGTTCTCCTTGAAGTACCCTCTGGTTTTGCTCTCTTCATTCTTGCCATCACAGTTAACCCTTCAGTTCCATTTCTTTAAGTAATCTCTAAATTTGTAAGATGGTTCCATCTTTTTTTTTTGTATATGGCAGTCTCTCAAACATATTTGTCATATGAACTAAGCAGGTAAATATGTAAATGCCAGCTAAATTTTAGTGAATGATATAATGGCCTAAAGTTGTATCTACCCTTCAGCCAAATATATTTACTTTTAGTAGCAATCTCCTGTCATATACAAAGTCACGACTCTAGGGGTAAACATTTTAGCCTGTGGGTAAGATGTAAAGCAGTGGTATGTTATAGTGACAACTCACTGTCATAGCACTGGGACATGCTCCTCTATCTGCTACAAATTGAATCAACAAAATATATATGATTTTGTCAGATTTAAATGTATGCTCCTGTTAGTAAAATAAAAGTATGGGAAAACTTTACGGAGTAGATTTAATAGAAATGTTTTCCTGAGTTATCTGCCTTCTTTATTTTTATGTTATGCTTTAAGTCTATGGTCAATGTATAGAGCTATGATTGATGTGCTTTTCCAATTCTGTTCAGATCAGACAGGTTAATTTTCTTCTTTTAAATCTTCTTGAATTTTGTCTAACACTTTTTGTTCCAATTTCTTACTAGATTATACTCCCTTCCCTAACTGCTTCATGATTACTTATACACAAACAATATTATGATATTGACACATTGAATTCATTTTAGGTGATGATTTTGGTCATAAACATGAGCAGGTTGTGAAGTGTTTCAGCCATCCCAGGGCATGGCTGTCAGTCCCTTGTCTAATGTTTCAAAAAAATCTTGAATTTGTGATGATGCTGTGATGGTCCCTCAGATATTCTTACACACATCTTTGCCCCTTGTTCCCTCTAACTTTCCTCTTCTGATAAAAAAGCAAACACTGCCAAGCTAAATGGAATTACATTTGGATGCAAGTGTCACTATGCAATGGTTGCCAATAAAAGTACACAAGGAATTTCATTATGGTGAATTAAAGGCAAACAGACTTCAGAGAAATGAGCACGAACATGAAAATGGCGCATGGTACGTGGATCTCACTGGAAAGTCATTCGGTACACAATGTTTTCACTAGAAAAATCCATTAGCTTTAGCTAGAAATTGAAATTACTTTGTAGGAAATCAGAATAAAATATGTGAAAACATTATATTCTGTGCAAGATTAATACCACGCCTGGTGTTGAAAGGTTTGTGGTCTTGCTTCGACGATGCTAAAAGGTCAGAAACCACAAAGATGCATATGTGTTGTCGTTTGCACAGTTACTAATTTTTCTCATTATTTCCATAATGCGATGTGCTGTTTCAACAGAGAAACCCTCTGGAGAGTGGCTTGCACTGTTTTCAGGCAGCTCTTTTGCTTTCATGTTTTGGCCTTGGCCAGGGAATTCAGACAGACTTTTCAGTTATTTTCGACAAGAATGTATTCATTGATTGTTTTAAATAATAATAAATAGATTTTAAAATTACTGTACATTACTGCACTTTAAACGCCATGAGGTCAAGGACTCTAAAGTCTGGACATCATTGTATACCCTACATCTTGCACAAGGTTTAGAAAAAATGGCATGGACACCTATTTTTTGAATCAATAAATGAATACATAAAAGAATTCCAAACTCTAGTCCAAGGTTTTAGATTAATAATGTATTAAAATGCGTAAAATTTATAGACAAAACTCTTCTTATTTAGAAGTTTATTCTTTAGTTGGAGAGATAAAATATATGCACATAAAAGCTTAAGGAAAAATAATAAGGGTTTTGAAGTACTTACTATGTGAAAAATTTAGCATAAATCTTACATCCATTTATTTAACACATTTTATACGTTGCATTATTTATATATAGTGCTGATTGGTAGAATTCATATGTGAACGGAACTATAAAAATTTTGAGGATAAGCACTAGAAACACAGAATAAATAGAGTGTTAACATGCAAAACACAGAAATACTTCAATTGACTAGGTGAAAGAAAAGATTTCTGGTTCCATGTACACTGATTATTGAGGGATGAGTATGACATTATTATGCCAGAATCAATAAATATTTTAAATAGGGAGAAAACTATAATTATATATCTTTGTGTTCAACAGGAGTAGCAGTACTGATAAAGTAGAAGTTTGTTATACCTTTTTTATAGTCTTTTAAAGTTGTTTATAAATAAAATCTACTCTTAGTTAATTAATGGTTGATGTTCATTGAAGTGTTTTCAAATTTTTGACCTCTGAATTGCCTTGTACATATGGAGAAATAAAGCTTGCCTAGCATAATTTCTTGAGTGGAGAATGAATGATCTGGATAGATTTGTTGACAATATGTCTGTACTTATTTTATTAATTCTTTAATCTTCATGAAGAAAAATATAAAAGTCATATTCTAGTGTTTTATACCATGGAAAAAATGTCTTATCCTTTTCCTAAGGAAAAATACATCATGACACAAAAGTAAAGTTAATTAAATTACTTACTTTATTAATTAACTGTCTATTATTTCTATGGGTTGAAGTAAATTTGATACTCAATGCTATTTAATCTAATTCTAAAAGCTTGAATGAGTAATGATTTTTTCATGTAAGGTTAGTTGAAATAAATTATCACTGATTTTCAGATTTAATATTAATTAGCTATTGCATATTCTTAATGGGAAATAAGTGTTTAAAAAGCCCTTTTTGGTTGCGAAAAGACCACGCCCATTGTAGACTTCTTAGAATACATCACATCTGGCCTCCTTTTTAGAGTGGGGAATTCAACTCATAAGTGGCTGGACATTGATTCTGAACATTTTGAACATTATTTGCCTGTCTTCACTCATACTGGTTGCTGTTCTTTTATAAGTAATCACCATGTTTAGCATGCACTTGAACTATTGTTACTTAGGGTGCTTGACTATTTACAAGTCTCACTAGGATTCTAGGTATTCATTAGTCTCGTGGTGTGTATTTGCTGATGGTCCTATTATCTTTGTTGGTTCAGTTACACAGTACCATCCAAGATGCTGCAACACATTATACACAGGCTATGGGTTGTGGGAGCTACAGATTTCAGTTATTATTTAGGCTCAGAAACTTAGAATCTCTGCAAGGTTGGACATGATCCTTAGTCTTGTTTTAAGACCGTCTTGTTTTAAAAGTTAAACCCAAATTCTTAAAATATAGAATAGGGGTGCTAGTAGTGCTCACAGAATTGTAGTAAAGATCAGCTGGGAAAGAAGAGCCTATTAAACAGAGCCTGGTATTTAATAAGTATCAGCTGCCTTCAATTAGGAATCTGTGTTGTCATGATTAGAAGATTGCTGGTTTATTTTACAGATCTGTAAGTATAGCCAAAATATGTCAAAATAACCACCAGAAAGAATCATATACCGTCCCTTGAACATTTCATCCCTAGAATCTAGCCAGATTAGCATGTCTATACTGGCAATACTGTTAACACAGATTGTGCTCAAACCCCTCATTGACTTTTCAGCACCTGTAAATTACTGGAGATTTAGGAAGAAGTCTGGGGTTATGGCTTAGTTAAGCTGAGTGGCCAGAAAGTGTGAGATGCTGGATGCCTCCTCCAGTTCATTTCTCCAGCGGCCGCACCAGGCGTATCCATAGCTCCGCTCCCGGGAGCTCGTCTCCGGCGTGGGGTGTGTGCGCACCCCTGGCCGGGCGGAGCCTGGAGCCTGCTCATTAGCAGCGCGGGCAGCTCGTGCGCCCGCAGGAGGGAGGCGGAAGCACAGCCCTGAGCCGCCAGCAGGAGGAGGGAGCGCGGCGGCTGCAGGCAGGGGAGGGAGAGGAAAGAACGGAGGGACGGTTCCCGGACAGAGCGGGAGGAATCGGGGAGCGGCCAGTCCAGGGGGAGCTGCTCCGCTGCGCTGCGCTCGTTATTCACAGGACGCGGCGGCGCTTCCCGGGGCCGCTTCCCGGTCCCCTGGGTGGAGGCTGCCATCTAAACCTGACTCCAGGTGAGTTCCCCAAAGAGGCGAAGCGAGGGGTCTCGAACCAGAGACTTGGAACTGGCGAGGCTGCTCGGCTCCCCAAGCGCTGCTGCCTTGACATTTCCCGATTCACGGGAGGTTTTGGGGGCGGCTGCACAGGCTGGAGGGGCAGATGGGCGGTTGCGATCCTCAGCCGGCGTGGGGGCGTTCGGGAGGAATTAGCTTCAGTGAACGGGGTTTTAGGAGATGTCCGCAAGGCACGCGCTATGTACGCGTTTCTAGACGAGCTTTTGAGACAGAAATTTGGCTTCCCGGATGCCCGTTTTGGCCTTCTGTCCTTCCTTTTGCTTGCCTCATGCCCAGTTTTCCAAGCCGAGGAAAGGACTGGAAGGGCGTGGAAGTAGGAGGTCTGGGCACAGCATTCGGCAGGGCAGCCCTGGTCTCCAAGTTTGGGGGTGGGGGGTGGGACTCTTTTCCTTTCAGCCTAATTTACCAGGGGAAAACCCGCAGAGCACCTTGAGGTGCCTTTGCTCCGCACCCTCCATAAGCTTATTAGAGGGAACTTGAGGCTCGCTAGACAACCTGTGACAGGTGACGGCAATTTAGCTTAAAAGCCATGTTGGTTCACTTCGTCTCCTCTTTATCCTTTGTTGCAAAATTGATACCTTTTTGGATTTCTTTAACAGCACAAAGTTTAAGTGGCCGGCTGACAGGAAATATTTCTTTTGAAAATGCTATGAGAAAAGTGATGAGTTAACGTTGAGAGAAAGGCAACTTTATTTTCTCGGAAGAACTTTGGGGAAAGAGATTGATAGGGAAATTCTGGGCATGAAATTATGGACATTTCCCACAGAACTTCCTTCATTTATTTATTTTTTTACATTTCCTTCATTTTTTTTTTAATCGTGTGTGTGTGTATCAGAGAGACAAAATTCGTTGGAGGTATTAGGACTTTATTTGGTTTAGAAGTTTCTTTCTTACTAATAGCACTAATTTGTGATCTTCATGATTATAAGAATTTACTAAGTGTTTTGCTTTTAGGTGTTTTGGGTCTGTTTTTTAAAAAAATTCAATACTTACTTTGTGGGCCCTGCTGAATACCTCTCAATAAAATCGGTGGGCATACAGTTAGTGACATGACCCCTGTGGATTTAATAGCAGGTAAGTATACAAATGATAAGTTTAGGAAATAAATGTCAGAATCAACATTTAGGTGTGAAATTGAAATATCTTTCAAATATTTACCAAACTCTCTTATAGGATCCAATGTCATTTTATGGTCAAGAGAGCTTAAAGGTTTCTCAGATTGAGATATATGTATCTACTTTGTTAATCCAAATGTAATGTTTTATTTTGTTCTTTAATGACTGTTTGAATTCAACAAATAAAACTTGCATATTTAATGTAAGGTTCTTTCACATATATTACTTCTCCAATTTTTAATATAAATTTAAGGAGAAAAGCAATATTCCATTTTGTAGATGAAGAGACTGTGTCACAGAAGTATTACTTTACCTAGATTTCTGTAATTATTATGTTATAAACTTAGAAATTACATATTATTCTGGAACATATAAAATATATGAATGTTATAAACCATAAGAATTCAGACCTATGCTATTTAACTTGAAGTTTAGTTCTTTACCCAAACAATTGCCTGACTACATTGAGACTACTGAAGTAATTATATATGAACACGCTATACGAAAAAATACTTAAAACATTTCTTATTTTTGTCGTTTCTCTTTGATATAAAATATACTATAATTTAATGGAGTTATATTCCATATTTAGATGCTCCTAACTTCCAAATAACACCTAAACTCCTAAAAACTGACCTGTGTCCTTCTTAATAGAAGTGGCTTGACCGGGAGACCCAATTTTTACTAAGAATATTCTTGGGATAATTTATGTCTTATAATCAAGATAAAGACAGGCCACATTTAGTTGTATTTTTAAACCACTTAGTGTGAAGTTGCAACGCAGACATAACTTGCTTTCAGGCTACACTGCCAGCTTTGCAGTGAATAGTCTTTAAGATTCCGTGGAAACATTGGCAGATATAGCTAATGTCTATCTGATGTAGGATTTATGAGAAAAGGAGAGGTAGAAACTGAATGCTCTTATATTTCATATGTGACCACATTCATAAAACTTTATTGATAAGTACTTTGTTGTCTGACACGGGCTGATACAAATAGGCTTCTTCAAGAGTTGAGGAAGAAAACTAAATCCCTATAATACAGCCTTTTTCCTCCTTTTCTTTCTTAAGCGGTAATAGTTGATCCTAGCTTTTGTGTGTCTATGCATGCTCAATACAGTTAGGGGTATAAGGAGAAGTTAAGCAAGAATATTGAATGCTAGCTAGGAAAGTTTTTGGAGTCTCAAATACTTTGGAACGATTTTTCACATTATATACATAAAATTCCTAGTTACATTTGGGAACTAAGTATATTATACACAACTTTGCATCTGATTACAGGATTCCCTGTACATTTATAGCTCAGGTATTCTGAAAAGAGTCAAGATAATTAGTTTTATGGCTCTTGCCCGTGTGACCTGTTTCTTTCTGGTCCTGATATTAAAAGGATGACTTAAATTTTCTGGAATGTCAAAATTTTCTCTTCCCTTGGATCCTACAAAATACTTCAAGCAGTGTATGTGTGATACTCGCTGTCATTCCAACATTTCCAATCCTCCTGAGAATGCTAAACAATGCCCTAGATTTCTTCCTTTGTAATTCTTTCAGATAGAGGGTTAGCTGAGTTAGGAAGAAAGGAGAGAGGGAGAGAAGAAGAGAGATGACATTTTATCCCTCAGGAAAGAACAAGACCAATTGTATTCCTAATTTAGAAATATTATTCTACAAACATTCCTGAACAAGAGGGCTTTGCATATACATTAAAGCAGAATACCTAGTCAACTTCTAGTTATGCCATGTAGTGAAATGGAAGTAAGATGAGCAGGCCGAGATCATTTTTGTTGGAGAACTGAGACCACATGAAATAGGTAACAGAGTTACCCCAACTGGGGGGCAAGAGGACTTGAAAGTTTCCTCCATAAATTTGCAGTTAGTACAGGGCTGCTCCAGTGATCAGAGTCATGAATGCCCTAGAGTGTCTGTATAACCCTGTACACAGGCTGAGACAGCTCTAACGGCCCAGAAAAGCCTCTGGACAGAATCACTGCACCCTTGGACATTGTCCGACCGCATGTATGAGAATAGTGAGTGCTGAAGAGTTGTGGGTAGCTCGGTACAACTCTTGCTAAAGGAGTGTCATCAACATTCATTGCTGAAAGTGAATTTTTTCATTCACATATGTGATGCCTATTAGGTCATGATTTCTTGGATACCAATTTGTACAAGATATGAATTAATTTTTGAACATCCTTTCTTAAAAGTACCATGTTCATATAGTTGCTCATTTTAATA
Organism: Symphalangus syndactylus; assembly: GCF_028878055.3. Classification (NCBI taxonomy): domain Eukaryota; kingdom Metazoa; phylum Chordata; class Mammalia; order Primates; family Hylobatidae; genus Symphalangus; species Symphalangus syndactylus. The sequence goes on along the minus strand of NC_072425.2, from coordinate 155,791,497 downwards.
TGAGTAGTTCAGATGGGACATAATAGAGTAAGGAAATGATTGAACATCCTAAGATCTAGTGTATATACCTTTGTTCATGATGAGATTCATCCCCTGTCCCCCTTTGTAGTGACACTGATGGCATAAGGAGTATTAGATGAAATTTAATGCAGAAAACAATGGGATATATGAATGGTAGATATGGTTGACAACCACCATTTTCACTGAAGTTGTTTCAAAGCAAAGAAATTTGGGATAAATTCATTTTATTTGCTCCTGAAGGGTAATTAGGAATAAGTAGGAATTGTGAAGAGGCTGTAGTGTTGACATTAAGAGAAGTTTTTGATTCTTAAAATAGGATATATTACACAAGAGTGAACAAACAGAAGATACTGAGCAAATATTCTGTCATAAGTAAGTGATGGATTATTCGGACTTGTTGAACTATGTTTTTAAATGTATTATTTAAATATTTAAATATTATTAAAACCTTAAATAATATTTAAATATTATAAAAGTTGTAGAAAATTATGTTTTCAATACAAATATACACTTATAAGCTATATTGTAGATATGGGAGTAAACAATGCAATTTTTTTTAACTGAGTGAAAAATTTAGTTTTTTAAAATTCCAAATGGAGCTAACAGCTTAGTGTGATACATATTTTGAATTTCAAAATTTGTAACCAAATAGGACAAATGTGTTGAACTGTACTTTTCTTGAAGAACCGTGATAAGAATGAGCGGTGAAAAAATTACAGCATACTTACCAGGGATCAAATACTTGCTTAGGGTTAATAAGAAAAATCTCAGCAAACGCTAGAAATGAGGTACACGATCTATCAGAGACCCATGATTAAAGTGGTATCTTGTTAGGTATATGAGCTTGAAAAGAAACGGCATAGCTTCACTTTACCCCAGTTGCTTCTTTTGTAAAACGGGGAGACTAAGAGTGTGGTAACTCAAAATCCTTTGTTAATGATTTTCTTCTTAGAACAGTGCCAGGTCCAATTAGGATTAGATTGCTATTTTTATTATTGATATTTGCCCTAGTTCTGCCTTTTATTGACTGTGTGAAATTGGTGAAGATCCCTTTCTGAAGCTTTGTTTCTTACCTACAAGCTGGGAATAGAATACTTGCTATGAAGAGTGGTTGTTAGTACATTAGAAAGGCTGGATATTTGTTGATATAAGGGGCTCAGCGCATGGTAGAAATTTGATAGCATTTTTTTCTTGCCCTCCCATGTATTACTGTGGAGACATCCCACATATTATGTCCAAGTTTTTATTTTCCCCTCAAATGCAATGTCAAGCACAAAACATTCCCATCTCCCAATTCTCTTCTGATGTTCTACAACCATTAAAGTATAGAAAACTAGAATGAGTGTTTTTATAACTTTTGCTGTACTTAAGCATGTGGAGAGAAGAGCGCTAGATCACAGGACACACTTTGATAGGAAAAGGGAAATATTTACACTGCAAACAACTTTCTCCTCATGCTTAACAGTTTTATGCTGTCATTCTGTCAGCACCAAGTGAGATTTTTCTATTTAAATAGTTTTCTATTTGTGGTATGATAATTCATGTATGGACTTCATGTAACTAACATAAATATAATGGATGGTTGAGAAGTGGTTTATTTTTACCAAGAGGAAAAAATGTGTACACGATTTTTTAAAATATTGCTTTGAAAATATTTAAAATTAATTTTGATTCAGTTGGTGGAAGATAGCGTCACAAATTCACTGCTAGTGGTATTCTTGAGAAGTAATGTTTGAATTTTCTAGGTATTGTCCCCAGACTGGCTTAAAAGAATTTAATTTTAGATGTAAATTTTCTGCTTAACATGGAAGATTTTCCCTGAAAATATTAGCTTCATCAGATACATAGTTGCTTAGGGGTAGCTGCATGGAATTATGGGAAGAGTGAAATAGAAAAAAATTTTCATGTCTAAGTTATACATACTGGTGTAATCATATTGATTGGATGATAATGATAATTACAGCAATAATGTGATTGAAAGGGTAAGCAAGTAACATATACTACAGTTACTAATATAATCCTGTGATTGAGTTTACCACTTCATTTCTCTTTCCTGGAAACCCTTAAGTTTGTCACTATTGAACTTTATTTCCTTTGCTTATTGTAGTGGTGTATTAGTTGTATTACTGCTGCTATAACAAATTACGACACATTTACATAACTTAACACATATTTATTGTCTTGCAGTTTCAAAGGTCAGAAGTCCAAAATCACTTTAATATGGCTAAGTCAATGTGTCTGCAGTGTGGGTTCCTTCTGGAGGTGCTGAGGGGAGAATCCATTCTCTTGCATTTTCTGCTTCTGGTGGCACCTGTCTTCATTGTCTTTTCCCCATTCCTCCATTTTCAAGGTGCGTTGCTTTTATTTCTGTTTCTGTCTCCGCGCTGTCTCCTCCTTTAACTTTGAGTCCTTCTCTCCACTTCATCTAAGGACTCCTGTGATTACTTTGGACTCACGTGGATGATCTGGGATAATCACCTTGTCTCCAGATCCTTAAATGAATCGTATCTACAAGTCCTTTGGCTGTGTAAGGCAGCACATTCCCAGGGCCGGGAGATTAGGTGAAGAACATCTTTTGGGACTATTATGCAGCCTATCACAAGTGGTAATATCACTTTTATGCCTTGAGACCCTGAAATTAATGTACTTGCTTACGCATGGAAAAACAATGTATCTGTGGGGGTAACAGTTTATTTTTGAACCATTAGAAGGTATTGATGGGGAAGTTTTCATCTGACAACAGATACTGATAAATTAAATACCCTTAGATTTGTCAAAACTAGCTTTAGTAAAATATAAGTAAAAGTATTTGCACTGCTAGGGTCAAAAATATTAATTAAACCCATTATTTATCAAGGCCAAGTCCTGGATTAGTTAGGTTTAAATTAACCTAGAACATTATCTTCCATAGTGCTTAATTGTGAAGCTTAGTTCTTGTTGACAAAAGCTCATCCATATAAGAAAGCATCGAAAGGTTGGTGTTTTTTAACCTTTGCAGAATATAACTTTTCAAAGGGATGTTAGACAGTAGTTCCATCACAATTGATGCAGTTCACAGACATTCTTTGTGAATATTTTATCTCATGAGTTATATCTATGACACTAATCATAGACTTCTAGAAGAAATTTAGCAATGGTCATGTCAGCCTTTCAAATCTTTCTGTAACCTAGAAGAGGATCATTGCATAAGATAGATTCATTTTCCCCTTTATTCCATTGTTGCCAGAGAGAACTTGAAATGCCCTGTTCAAATTAATTTAATGCAAATGAATTCTTGCTGCCTCACAAGTAGTTTGTCCTTCATTTTTCTTAAAATTAGATTGAAAATGGATGTGACCTGCTTTACTGGTTGTTGTGCAGGAAGCGTTGTCCTTCCTGAAAGCTCCCTCAGTTGTCAAAATGAAGCCATTAAGAGTAAAGTAAATTATATTATCTGATCATAGTATCACAATTGACCTTAAAACAATAAATTTTATAATCAGTGCAAATTGCTGAATAGTGTTTGCAGTTGTAGAAATTTCAAAGGAAACCCTGGTTGAGATACAAAGCTGCTATAATCATTTTTAAAATCTTTGTTTTTCTTTTACTTTGGAACAGTAGTGCAGTAAGTACTTTTGCCTTATTGTTCTCTCTGCCTTCCAGAAACCCTCATTCAAATATTCTAAGTTTTTAAGTCTTTTTCATTTCTTTTAATATTGTAACATTTAACAATGTCAAAGAAAGTATAATTTTTCTGGAAATCAAGCTAAAAATAAAGAGAAGCCGATGTAAATGAACATCAAATTAACAAGATTGATTAGGAAAAGTAATTTTTGAAAAGGGCCCAAAATCCCTTTGCACATAAATGCAAAAGAATTTAGTGAAAGAAGGTGAAACTGGAGTAAAGAACTCTACGGATGCGTAAGTAACTCTTAATAAGAATGAGTAACGTACATGCATATCTTTAGCTCCCAGTTTCAGAGATACAGTAGTTGTACAACAAATGGTCCTTTCCTGCTCTTAAGGAAGCCTCTCCTCCTCCAGCCATGCCATTCCTCAGAGCAAGCTCTTCCACTGAGTTTTCAGCAACCATAAGTAAGAAGGATGGTACGATAGGCTGCGTGTACATATGGCCCTCATTAGCAGGCCAACTGTTCCTTTTGCCCACCCACATCACTGGGGACATATGGCGTTACTTTGACTGTTGAAACAAGTGTGTGTGGACATATCTTGGTATGAGTAAAAGACTGTTGATTGTCTTTCTCTTGTCGCTCGTGCAACCGTCTCCTTGTGGAGATCGTATTATCCATAACACTAGATTTGAGGATGATAAATGACGTTGTTATTATTAACGAATTTGCCTCTCTAGTTTGATCACAAAACCAGCGAATGTTTGCTTATGGAACATGTAAAGCTTATAGAAGACGGAAAGCTTACAGAAAGAAATGATGGCTTTTCTAAGCATAAGAGTCAGGTCTTTTTCAATCAAAAACTAACTCATTCAAAAATTCAAGAGTTCTGTAAAACCAGAACAGCAGAGGTTTCAGAAATGCTATTGAGATCATTTATTATAAAATAGCCATTAATGAAATGTAATAGTGAGTCTGTTGTTGTGACTATGTGGAGAAATGAATGAGAAAATATAAGATAGGCTGGAATGAAGAGAGTCATCGGATCCCAGCATAATTCATTTTGTATAGTTCACAGTATTGTAACTTTAAAAAATTATGAATTTTTTCAGTACTGTGAATTCTGAATTTGCAATATGAGGCTTTTCAATCCTTGCAACAAGTGTGTATTTTTCAGTGGTTCTAGAATTATCGGGGCTTTCGAGCTGCTTCTGATAAGAAGGCAAGGCTAGAGGACTTGTGTTGAAGTGGCATTTGCACAGGACTTTAGATAACATACATCGATGATGTAGAGAGAAGAGCGGGTGATGTTGCTGTGGATTATAGGGGAAAGGCACCTTTTGCTCCCTCTGCTGACCTCTTTGTGTATTCAGCTGTGTAGCATATTTCTTGTATAATTACATAGTAATTTCACACACTACATTAAGAAAATCTGAACAATTTTTACTAAACTCATGTTTTCTAAATATTAAGTAAATAAAACCAATATTTGGCTAGGTAACATTTATAAAAACAGGATTTCTAGATGGATGATGATAAATTTTCATCTATATCTATAGAGCTGATAAATTTTCAAAACCCTTTGAATATCACTTGTCCTACAAAGTCTCGTTTCAGTTTCAGTGCCATGGCACATTGATTAATCACCACTAAAGCGGTACATGAAATATTTGGCAATATAGGTATTTGGTAATGGTGATTGATGCACAGAATACGGCACCATTATTATGCACTGGCCTTGAGAACTTTAGTTTTCATCTTCGATCACCTGATAGAGAACAAACTAACAGCTTTTTTCTTTCACCTTGCTGGAGAATAAACTAACAACTTCAAATTATCTGATCCATCCAAAAACTTATTTCCGTGAAACTCACTGATTTATTTATTATTTCGTGGGGATCACTATTATTTGCTGTAGTAAAATATCAAATGATCGATGTTTTATACCAACATGGCAGCTCACATGGTAGGCAACAGAATGAAAACAAACAGGTTTACTACCAAGAATTATACTATATTGCTTTTATTGACAGAAAAAGCATACAGATAATTTTATTCAGAGATTTTATGTGAATTATTTTGATAAGTGTACACATATATTTATAACTGACCTTTCTTTGTCAAGTGTGTGCCCACACACGTATTCATACTAAATCAATCTTAGAGATCTTATCCAAAGATTGAATTTCTTAAAGTGACTGTTCCAAATATGTATAATTTATGGCAAAAAAGTCACAAAATGGCAATACAAGGAGGCATAAAACTGAAGATAAAGGGGGAGATGATGGTTAAAAACACCTGTAAATGAATAATTGATTTTGATTTAAATTCTTTTTAGTTCTTAGCTGATGAAATGAATATAAATGAAATTATTATGCAAAACACCTCTATTTGTTGTATATGCATGTACATATATGTGTTACAAATACAAAACTGATAGGATATTATTTAACATATATTCACACTCATAATGTGCATATATGTACATAATGAAAATGAGTGCTTGTTTTATATGTATGTATACACACACATACACATATTGCATACTTTCATTTTTTAAAATTTTACTTTAAGTTCTGGGATACATGTGCTGAACATGCAGGTTTGTTACATAGGTATACTTGTGCCATGGTAATTTGCTGCACCCATCAACCCGTCATCTAGGTTTTAAGCTCCACATGCATTAGCTATTTGTCCTAATGCTCTCCCTCCCCTTTCCCCACACCCACCTACAGACCCCAGTGTGTGATGTTCCTCTCCCTGTGTCAACATGTTCTCATTGTTCAGCACCCACTTATGAGTGAGAACATGCAGTGTTTGGTTTTCTGTTCCTGTGTTAGTTTGCTGAGGATGATGGTTTCCAGCTTCATCCATATCCCCGCAAAGGACGTGAACTCATCCTTTTTTATGGCTGTGTAGTATTCCATGGTGAATATGTGCCACATTTTCTTCATCCAGTCTATCATTGATGGGCATTATGTTGGTTCCAAGTCTTTGCTATTGTAAATAGCCCCATGATAAACATATATGTACATGTGTCTTTAGAGTAGAATGATGTATAATCCTTTGGTATATACCCAGTAATGGGATTGCTGGGTCAAATGGTATTTCTGGTTTTATATCCTTGAGGAATCACCACATTGTATTCCACAATGGTTGAACTATTTTACAAGCCCACCAACAGTGTAAAAGTGTTCCTATTTCTCTGCATCTTCTCCAGCATCTGCTGTTTCCAGAATTTTTAATGATCACCATTCTAACTGGTGTGAGATGGTATGTCATTGTGGTTTTGATTTGCATTTCTCTAATGAACAGTGATAATGAGCTTTTTTCATATGTTTATTGGCCATATACATATCTTCTTTTGAGGAGTGTCTGTTCATATCCTTTGCCCACTTTTTGATGGGGTTGTTTGTTTTTTTTTTCTTGTAAATTTGTTTAAGTTCCTTCTAGATTCTGGATATTAGACCTTTGTCAGATGGATAGATTGCAAAAATTTTCTCATATTTTGTAGGTTGCCTGTTCACTCTTGTGATAGTTTATTTTACTGAGCAGAAGCTCTTTAGTTTGATTAGATTCCATCTGTCAATTTTGGCTGTTGTTTCAAGTGCTGTTGGTGATTTAGTCATGAAGTCTTTGCCCACACCTATGTCCTGAATCATATTGCCTAGGTTTTCTTCTAGGGTTTTTATAGTTTTAGGTTTTACATTTATGTTTTTAATCCACCTTGAGTTAATTCTTTTATAAGGTATAATGAAGGGGTCTAGTTTCTCTTTTCTGCATATGGCTACCCAGTTTTCCCAGCGCCATTAATTACATAGGGAATCCTTTCCCCATTGCTTGCTTTTGTCAGGTTTGTTGAAGATCAGATTGTTGTAGATGTGTGGTGTTATTTCTGAGGCCTCTATTCTGTTTCATTGGTCTATATATCTGTTTTGGTATTAGCACCATGCTGTTTTGGTTACTTTAGCTTTGTAATATAGTTTGAAGTCAGGCAGCGTCATGCCTCCAGCTTTGTTCTTTTTGCTTAGGTTAGCCTTGGCTCCACAGGCTCTTTTTTGCTTCCATATGAAATTTAACATAGTTTTTTTCTAGTTCTGTGAAGAAAGTCAATGGTAGCTTGATGGGAATAGCATTGAATCTATAAATTACTTTGGGCAATATGGCCATTTTCATGATATTGAGTCTTCCTATCCATGAGGATGGAGTGTTTCTCTATATGTTTGTGTCCTGTCATTTCCTTGAGCTCTGGTTTGTAGTTTTCTTTGAAGAGGTCCTTCACATCCCTTGTAGGTTGTATTCCTAGGTATTTTGTTTTCTTTATAGCAATTGTGAATGGGAGTTTACTAATGATTTGGCTCTCTGCTTGTCTGTTATTGGTATATAAGAATGATTGTGATTTTTGCACATTAATTTTATATCCTGAGACTTTGCCAAAGTTGCTTATCAGGTTAAGGAATTTTTGGGCTGAGGTGGTGGCGTTTTGTAAATATACAATCATGTCATCTGCAGACAGAGACAATTTGATTTCCTCTCTTCCTATTTGCATGCTTTTATTTCTTTCTCTTACTCGATTGCCCTGGCCAGAACTTCCAATACTATGTTGATAAGAGTGGGGAGAGAGGGCATCCTACTCTTGGGCCAGTTTTCAAAGGTAATGCTTCCAGCTTTCGGCCATTTAGCATGATATTAGCTATGCATTTGTCATAAATAGCTCTTATTTTTGTGAGATATGTTCCATCAATACCTAGTTTATTGAGAGTTTTTAGTATGAGGGGTGTTGAATTTTATTGAAGGCCTTTTCTGCATCTATTGAGATAATCATGTGGTTTTTGTCATTGGTTCTGTTTATGTGATGGATTATGTTTATTGATTTGCATATGTTGAACCAGCCTTTCATGCCAGGCATGAAGCCAACTTGATCGTGGTGGATAAGTTTTTGATGTGCTGCTGGATTCTCTTGCCAGTATTTTATTCAGGATTTTCGCATCGATGTTCATCAGTGATATTGGCCTGAAATTTTCTTTTTCTATTGGGTCTCCGCCAGGTTTTGGAATCAGAGTGATGCTGGCCTCATAAAATGATTTAGGGAGGAGTCTTTCTTTTTCTATTGTTCAGAATAGTTTCAGAAGGAATGGTACCAGCTCCTCTTTGTACCTCTGGTAGAACTCGGCTGTGAAGACATCTGGTCCTGGGCTTTTTTTGGTTGGTAGGCTAGTAATTACTGAGTCAATTTCAGAACTTGTTATTGGTCTATTCAGGGATTTGACTTCTTCCTGCTTTAGTCTTGGGAGGGTGTATGTGTCCAGGACTTTATCCATTTCTTCTAGATTTTCTAGTTTATTTGTGTAGAGGTGTTTACAGTATTCTCTAATAATAGTTTGTATTTCTGTGGGATCAGTGGTGATATCCCCTTTATCGTTTTTTAATGTGTCTATTTGATCTTTCTCTCTTTTCTTCCTTGTTAGTCTGGCTACCGGTCTATCTATTTTGTTAATCTTTTCAAAAAACCCACTCCTAGATTCATTGATTTTTTTTTGAAGGTTTTTTTGTGTTTCTCTCCCATTCGGTTCTGCTGTGATCTTAGTTATTTCTTGTTTTATACTAGGTTTTTAATGTGTTTTCCATTGCTTCTTTTGATTGTGATGTTAGGGTGTCTATTTTAGATCTTTCCCACTTTCTAATGTGGACATTTAATGCTGTAAATTTCCCTCTAAACACTGTTTTAACTGTATCCCAGAAATTCTGATATGTTGTGTCTTTGTTCTCATTGGTTTCAAAGAACTTATTTATTTCTGCCTTAATTTTGCTATTTACCCAGTAGTCATTCATAAGCAGGTTGTTCAGTTTCCATGTAGTTGTGCAGTTTTGAGTGAGCTTCTTAATTCTGAGTTCTAATTTGATTACACTGTGGTGTGAGAGATTGTTTGTTATGATTTTCATTCTTTTGCATTTGCTGAGGAGTGTTTTACTTCCAATTATGTGGTTGATTTTAGAATAAGTGCTATGTGGTGCTGAGAAGAATGTATATTCTGTTGATTTGGGGTGGAGAGTTCTGTAGGTATCTATTAGGTCCACTTGGACCAGAGCTGAGTTCAAGTCTGAATATCCTTGTTAATTTCCTTTCTTGTTGATCTGTCTAATATTGATAGTGGGTTGTTAAAGTTTCCCACTATTATTGTGTGGGAGTCTAAGTCTCCTTGTAGGTCTCTAGGAACTCGTTTTATGAATCCTGGTGCTCCTGTATTTGGCATATATATATATTTAGGATACTTAGCTCTTCTTGTTGCATTGATCCCTTTACTACTATGTAATGCCCTTCTTTGTCCTTTTTTATCCTTGTTGGTTTAAAGTCTGTTTTATTAGAGACTAGGATTGCAACTCCTGCTTTTTTTTTCTTTCTTTCCATTTGCTTGGTAAATATTCCTCCATCCCTTTATTTTGAGCCTATGTGTGACCTTGCAAGTGAGATGTGTCTCCTGAATACAGCACACCTGTGGGTATTGACTCTTTATCCAATTTGCCAGTGTATGTCTTTTAATTGGGGCATTTAGCTCATTTATATTTACCGTTAATATTGTTATGTGTGAATTTGGTCCTGTCATCATGATGTTAGCTGGTTATTCTGCACATTAGTTGAAGCAGTTTCTTCCTAGTTTCATTGGTTTATATATTTTGGTGTGTTTTTGCAGAGGCTGGTACTGGTTTTTCCTTTCCATGTTTAGTGCTTCCTTTAGGAGCTCTTGGAAGGCAGGTCTGATGGTGACTAAATCTGTCAGCATCTGCTTGTCTGTAAAGGATTTTATTTCTCATTCACTTATGAAGCTTAGTTTGGCTGGTTATGAAATTCCATATGTACATCATGGAAACGAGTGCATGTGATACACACACACACACACGCACACACATTGCATACTTTCATTTTTGTGTCCATTTCTTTTCTGATTTTATCAGCAGCCAACTAAAGAAAATAGAAAAAAAAATTGGTAATTCGATCTTTCATGTTCTGCATCTTCCAGCTTCACAACTTATAGTTTTCTATTTTTATTGTTATTGTGATCAGAATGAAAATGTATACAATAGAATCAGAATCAGGTCAGAATCAACAAAAATACTATAATGTTTGTACATGCTTTCGATGCAGTTTGTCTCTGCAAAGGGTGTGTGTGTTTCTATGCACATGTGCATGTACACAAGTGTGTAAATAAGTGTTTTATTCATGATGGAGAAAGGCTGGTCAAAATGATTCTGAATGAGATAGCACCACTACAGCAGATAATTAGGTCTCTATCAATAAAACAAGTCATTAAACATGTTTCTAAGCATCTACTCAGTATCTGGCACAATGTTAAGTAGTGTAAATATAATCATTAGCAAAATTCAGCTTCTACCCTCAATGGTATATGTGTAGAACAAATTGGTAAAGCTGGAGTACATTTCAGGACCAAAAACAGTTTCTGTGTAGTTCCCACTTCATCAAGACCATGTTGTATACCTCTCATACACTTAAGCCATAGGGAAGCAATTATTCCATCCATCCTTTTACAGGGTAGTGGTGGGGAAGAAGAGCTGACTGTCATGCTTGAATTCACATAATTTCATAATTAAATAATTTCATGTTACATAATCTCGATAAACCTAAAATCCAATATATGATAAAGATAGTGTTTCAAATCAGTGGATAAGTGATAAACAGTTCATAAAATGGTGTTCAGATAATTGGCTATATGTATTTTATAGTTGCACAAAGGTATAATATGTCATTAATAAATATTAATTCCATAGTGGATGTCAAATACACTTTTCCAAAATATAAAGAAAAAATACCATAGACAAATATCACTTGCAACATTACGGTTAAAATTAAATATCCAAACATAGCCCTAACCAATAACAGAAAATTTAAAAAAAAATTTATGGATTGGAATTTGTTAAAATATAAAACTTTTCTTTTTCAGAGGATACAATGAATATGTGTAAAAAGCAAATATCAAATCAGCAACAAGTGCTTGCAGTTCACTTGACATATTTAAAATATGAATAGTTCCAACAAATCATAAATAAATGATTAGTAGTCCAATAAAAAAAAGACAAAGTACATTGACAGGAAACTGTATGAAACTCATGAACACTAAATGTCTTAGATTCTCTATTGTTAAACAAAATGCAAAAACAATAGAGAACATTATGAATATGGAGTTAATATTTAACAAAATTATTTTATCCATGTTATAAGTAAATATTTACATCCAAAAACCCTTGTTTTCTCTGAAAGTTGTCACTTATGAGTCTATTTTGAAAATTTTGAAAATGTTTAAAGAATAGTAATTAATTAACTTTAATAAATAGGTACTCCTATTGAGGGAAAACAGACATTTCCATAATTTTTCTTCTGTTTCTAATCTAGTAGATGGTAGGAAAATAATGACAATTGCATATTCATACCTGGAGAATATGCATTCCATTTCTTTTAAACTTTTGCATTCTCAAAACTATATTGATACCTCAAAGCATACCCTTTGCTGTTGAAAACAGCCTTTCAAGTATAAAGACACACACATCACTTTCCTTAAATCTTATATAAGGCAAGGGCCTAGATTCCTATCAGAAAATGTATTTCAAGAATGCTTTTTTAGTAGTTCCTGTGGCCTTATCTTATAGAGGAAGGTTTTTTTTTAAACGTACACACAGTATTTGATGCACATTTTTATTGGAAAGAGCTTTTATTTCCTTAAATGTTTTGTTGTCTAAGTGTGAAAAGTATCCTGCAGTGGAATTTAGTGGCACAGATGCTTATTGTGATAGATGAGATGAACTTGCTTCCCTAAGCATGCATGGTCATGAAATGCATCTGGCTTCTGTACGTAAAAGTCAGTTATGTTCCCAAATGTGTCTCTGCATTTACACAGACGTTTAGGGGCAGACACCCTACTGTTCCCTCAAAAGGCGGCTCTGCTTAATTATGAAGTTCAAGTTAGACCAGAAGTTGGAAAATACTAAATTCCACATTGCAGACAGAGCCTGAGCAGGTGATGTCACCACTGCATTCTAAGGTGGCAAGTCCTCAGAGAAGTCACTTATCACCTTACCATGGAGAAAAATAACCGTGTCCAGAACACAAGAGGATGCTTTTAGGTAGCGTACAATCAAGTGTGCAAACCTGTGCAATACATACCAGATGAAATCCAGTTCAGAGGCTCAGGAAAACAAACAAATGAGGATATGCTTTAAAAAATAGGACTTAATATAAACAGTCGTGAGAGTAAAACTATTGCTAAGCACATAGGAAACATAAACCAGGCTTTCAGGAAGGAGTTTGGCACATGTGTGCACTGGTAGGAGGTGTAATGTGCAGAAATCCGGCCTTTTGTGGCATAGCAACTAAAGTTCCTTTTCTATTGTCCAGACAACCTTAAATATTCCTTTATGCAGTACTATTTTAAAAAGGCCATCTACTGTGCACAATGTGTTAGCATCAAGGACATGAAATTTATCTGGAATATACCAAAACTTTAATCAATAGACTAGGACCAAAGCTTTTAAAAACAGGTTTTCGTAGATAAATCATTATAAGTTATTATTTCCTCGCCATAGGTAAGGCATGATAGATAACTTTACTTTTTCTCAGTCACTTAGTGTGTAGGTAGAATAATGACCCTTAGCAGGATGACCTTTTGAATGTGTTGTTAGGCAGCATGGAAGCATTATGGTTAGAGGTGGAATTAAGATTGCTAATCACCTCACCTTAAACTGGAGCGATTATCCTGAATTATCTAGGTGGGCCCACTGTAGTCACAAAGAACCTTCAGACAGGAAGGCGGAGAGACCAGAGTGAGCAGAAGAGCTTGGGTAAACTGGAGCCGAGGCTGAAGTGATGTGCTGTGTCCAAGATGTGCAGAGGCCAAGAGCTCAGGGATACATGTGACCCCTCAAACCTGGTGAATTCTCTCCTGGAATCTCTAGACAAAATATACACTTGATGATACCTTGATTTTAGCACACTAAGACCCATTTTGGACTTCTGACCCCCAGAAGTATAAAGAAAAAAAATGTGTTGTTTTAAGCCTCTGAGTTTATGTTAATTTACTGTAACAGCAGTAAGAAACTAACACAGTAAGACGGCTTTTATTTTTATGTGATGTATAGAATTAAATTGGATATGCTAGGAAATATTGGAAATTTATTGATTTATTTTTTTGTCTGAGCTGGAGTCTGGCTCTGTCGCCCAGGCTGGAGTGCAGTGGCGCGATCTCGGCTCACTGCATGCTCTGCCTCCCGGGTTCCCACCATTCTCCTGCCTCAGCCTCCCGAGTAGCTGGGACTACAGGCGCTGCCACCACGCCGGCTAATTTTCTGTATTTTTAGTAGAGACGGGGTTTCACCGTGGTCTCGATCTCCTGACCTCGTGATCCGCCCGCCTCGGCCTCCCAAAGTGCTGGGATTACAAGTGTGAGCCACCGCGCCCGGCCAGGAATTTATTTTCTTAATATAGTTCTTCATATTAGAATAATGAGAACCATCGAGTAATGAAGTGTTCTATTTTGTGAAGGATGATTATATAAACAGTACGAAGGTTAAAAACCGGGTGGGACCGGCTGGGCACAATGGCTCGTTCATGTAATCCCAGCACTTTGGGAGGCCGGGGCAGGTGGATCTCTTGAGCCCAGGAGTCTCAGATCAGCCTGGGCAACATGTGAAACCCCGTCTCCACAAAAATACAAAAACCAGGCAGACGTGGTGGCGGCGCCTGTGGTCCCAGCCACTCAGGAGGCTGCGGTGGAAGGATCGGAGCCCGGCAGGTGCAGGCTGCGGTGGACCGTGATTATGCCACTGCGCTCCAGTCTGGGTGACAGAGTGAGACCTTGTCTCCATTAAATAAATAGATAAATAAATATATATATAAGTAAAAGAGGAGGGTGTCTTTTGAAGGCTATTAAAGTCGTCTAAGTGTCCTCTGATTATATGAGGCTGGAATGGTGCATGGAATGTTGTGTTGAATAACCTGATACAGTCTCTGAAACTATAGAAGCATTAGTAATTTTAGCCTGAGAGTGCTATAATCTGGGATAATTTGGTCCAATACTTCCAGAGAGGGTTGAAGTTTTGAGATAGCTGGAGTTATTTCAGTTGAAGACCTGAATATGAGGCAACTGGATACTCAATTACAATTCAACTTCTACTCTTTATATAAGGTAGAAATGGGTAACATGTGGGACACTGTGTTAAAAGTAATGCAGCCATAGTGTAGTGGTAGAAGCAGATGAAAAGTACTATAATAGTCGTATAGATGAGGTACTGGAAAGAAGCAGAGTTGAAAAATTGGAGATAAATGTCAGTTTTCCAGAGCCATGGGATGAAAACCAAACAGGATTACAACAGATTCAATTCACTCAAGATGTCTAACTTGGTAATAGGTCAGAAAACTCAATTTGTCGTATTTTCTTAAAAGTACACAAAAATGTTCCTTTTGATAAAACACGTGTAGTGCACCTTCGGATTTGATTTTTCTTTATGTTCTGTAAACTGCTCACAGTAAAACAGAAAAAAAGTCTGACAAATATGATGGTCCTTAAATCTTGTAGGAGTATGATGCTTCTCCAAAGAATAGAGGTTTTCCTAGGAAGGCCCTAAGCAAGGAATCAAGTTTCCTTTTGCAAGAAATAAAACTCTCAAAAGTTCCCTGCACCTTGGAAAGGCTCTGGTTGAAATTAATAGCACAACGTTATTTATTTAAATTTTAACTTTTAAGTTCAGGGGTACAAGTGTAGGTTTGTTACAGAGGTAAGCTTATGCCATGGGATTGGTTGTACAGTTTATTTCATCACCCAGATATTAAGCCTAATATCCATTAGTTGTTTTTCCTGATCCTCATAGCAAATATTACCCCCATAAAGTTTTATGGTTACTTTTTTCTTATCTTCTGATTAATGCCATTAGATTCACCAATTGAAATTATTTTTCAGTAGTTTAATTCCCTCTAGAAGGTTTAAAAAATGTTTCCGAATTTCCTAAGTCTTCTTTCTTTGTTAGTCTTCTAAAAAGCTATATTCAATAGAATTCATGTGCTTAGGTACAGTTTCACTAAAAGCGTATCTTCAACATTTGATCTGTTTAAAAGTTCTTAAGGTGTTAAGGAACATTAGGTATCAGAGTTTATGGCATTTGATTAATCTGAATAAATCTTGGCATCAAATTGAATTCAGCAAAAGTAACAGTGATAAATCAGAGAGCAATATTTGAAATGTCTCCAGGAAACATTTTAAAACAATTTTTAAGTTCACTAATTTGAGTCATTACACTTGGCCCTAATATGGTAGATTTTAAGTGAAGCTCAGTCGAACCTGGCAGATATCATATACAAACTTTTAATAGTCCTAACAATTCCTGTACCTCATTTGGATAAAGATTATTTCCAGAGCATCAGTGCTTTGACCAGAAAGGCATTTATTATTCTGTAACACTTTTCTTGAGAAATTAGCATGATTCATCATTTGAGTACGCTCTCTCAGATAAGATTCTAATATTTGGGTGTGAATAAAACTTCAGGGCATTGAAAACAGCTGGAAGATAGACAATAGGGTGATCATCCTCTCTTGTCATTCTCTATCAAGGTCCTCTTTAATTATTGGCCTAAACAGCTATAACTTTATGGTGAAAACAAACCGCTCGGATATAGCGTTAAAGGTTGAAATAATGAATTATACATAAATCGATTTAGTTCAGTTATATTCTGTTGAATTGGGAGAACATCGAATTTTTAAATTTCTCTGCATTTCTTGAAGTTAGGAATAAAAGCTGGGGTGGGGTCTCCTGAAATAATGAGGTCTAGAATAATTTCTGTTAAATTTACTTTTTAGCAGGATAAGTCTACTAAAATCAATATGAATGGAACCTTCAATGTACCACTGAAGATAATTATTCTTTGAGAGGTTAAGTAACCATTACAAGGTAATTTACCTAATTAGCAACTAAACCAACCAAATTTTAGATTTCTTAACTTTAAGACTATTGCTCACATAGTCACGTAAAGTATATCTTCCACATAGTCACAGGCAATCACAAGCTAACACGAGCAGTTAGCACAAAATAGATGTTCCACATAGAATGCAGAACAAAAAAAGACACTTTAAAAATCCTTTTCCCTTTTCCAAATTCATATTTAAAAAGTTTCTTGTGGAATTTCCCAAATGCCAGCATGGCCACATATAATACAGATTGATACTCAGACCTCTAATGAGAAACAGTTAGAATTATGCTAAACAAGGAACATTCTATATTGATTTCACAAATTCTCCTCTTTCCACTTATAGTTTCTCATAAAATGTAACATGTTTGTCTCGTGTGGAGTCTGTATAGAAAAAGTGTGATAACTGAAGATATAGACACACAGGTGTATGTATGTCTGTGTGTTCCTGTGTATTATAGCCTTTCTTTAATGGTTTTCTCTTTATATTTATATTTATATATATATATATATATATATATATATATATATATATATATACTTTAAGTTCTAGGACACATGTGCACAACGTGCAGGTTTGTTACATATGTATACATGTGCCATGTTGGTGTGCTGCACCCAGTAACTCATCATTTACATTAGGTATATCTCCAAATGCTGTCCCTCCCCCTCACCCCACCCCATGACAGGCCCCGGAGTGTGATGTTCCCCTTCCTGGGTCCATGTGTTCTCATTGTTCAATTCACACCTATGAGTGAGAACATGCAGCGTTTGGTTTTTTTTGTCCTTGTGATAGTTTGCTGAGAATTATGGTTTCCAGCTTCATCCATGTGTCTACAAAGGACATGAACTCATCCTTTTTTATGGCTGCATAGTATTCCATGGTGTATATGTGCCACATTTTCTTTTTTTTTTATTATACTTTAGGTTTTAGGGTACATATGCACAATGTGCAGGTTTGTTACATATGTATCCAGCCACATTTTCTTAATCCAGTCTATCATCGTTGGACGTTTGGGTTGGTTCCAAGTCTTTGCTATTGTGAATAGTGCCACAATAAACATACGTGTGCATGTGTCTTTATAGCAGCATGACTTATAATCCTTTGGGTATATATACATATATATATAAAAAAACTATATATATATATTTTGGGGACGGAGTTTCTCTCTGTCACCCGGCTGGAGTGCAGTGGCGCGATCTCGGCTCACTGCAAGCTCCGCCTCCCGGGTTCACACCATTCTCCTGCCTCAGCCTCCAGAGTAGCTGGGACTACAGGTGCCCGCCACCATGCCCGGCTAATTTTTTGCATTTTTAGTACAGACGGGGTTTCACCGTGTTAGCCAGGATGGTCTCGATCTCCTGACCTCATGATCCACCCTCCTCGGCCTCCCAAAGTGCTGGGATTACAGGCATGAACCACCGCGCCAGGTCTCTATTTAAGTTAGCTCTGTCCAGGGCAAACCAGCATTTCAAAGATACAAACTGTTTTTGCAAAAAACAGGTATACACCTATCCATAGTGCAGACATTATGTCTACTTATTTCTCTCTAAATAGATCTTTCATTTTAACAAGTACTTCACCTTCACAAAATTTAGTTGAGTCAGTGAACTCTTATCCAGATGCTATATCTTGGCCAGATTATCAAGAATTAAGCCTCACAGATAGGCTGTTTCCATTTCCTTTAACAAAGTTTATCAGTCCTGAGTTACTTCTTGATTTCTTGCCAGTGGCATATAATGATGACTCAGCCAAGTCAGTTCCCAGAGTTGGACTCTTTTTTTTCTTATACACAGGAAACTTCTTTTCCAAGAATACTTGTTCCAGTTGCTCACAATCTTCATAGTTGATGATTATAGAATGATCTATGTACTTTCAATGTACCTTCAAAAATGAGATCTGCAGCTGGATAAGACGTGTGTGTGTGTGTGTGTCTTAGTAGACTTAAACCGTTCATTGAATAAGAAGCCTAGTTGATAGTGTAAGGTGAGAGTTAGAAGAACAGGGAATTATTTGGTTTAAGGAATTGTGAAGAAATGTGCTATGCCATTAAAATTTTTCTCTACTTTTGTGTTAAATCTTAATTTTGTGCAGAATTTACTAAGCTGCAGGAAACTGTCAAAATTGACTCTTGCTAAGTTCCATATTGGTTTGTAATTATCTTAAAACAAAAGTTGGTTGATACTAAAGTGCAGTTTTTCCTCTAGCTTTCATAAATTGAGACAGGTCTTTTTCTCACCCTCCACATACCTATGGCTGGAAGCCGAGGTGGTTGTTCTTGGTTCCCGTTACAACTTCTAGACTGTTAATTTCTCCGCTCCTTGCAAATTAGACTGTTCCTTTGAAACTCAAACCCCTTGGAAATATCGGCCATGCCCCTTTGGTATTACCATCATCAACAGACCTCCCTCCTGGGCACTCTGGTCTTATTTTTTTTTTTTTTTGAGATGGAGTCTTGCTCTGTCACCCATGCTGGAGTGTAATGGTGTGATCTCGGCTCACTGCAACCTCCTCCTCCCGGTTTCAAGTGATTCTCCTGCCTCAGGTTCCTGAGTAACTGGGATTACAGGTGCATACCACCACACCCAGCTAATTTTTGTATTTTTGGTAGAGACGGGGTTTCGCCATGTTGGCCAGGCTGGTCTCGAACTCCTGACCTCAGGTGATATGCCTGCCTCAGCCCCCCAAAGTTCTGGGATTACAGGCATCATCCACTGCACCTGGCCTCTTGCCATTTATTTAAGGCTGTAGATCTTTTGCTCAATATCATCTTCAGGCAAGTTCAGCCATCATTTTAGTGGCTCAGCTTTCACGTGAAAGGACCAGTACAAACCTCGGTTCCCCGTTTTTTGACATCTTTATTTCCATTACTTTTTTTCTTTCCTCCACTTTATTGTCATCAAATCTGAAACATTTTCTATAAGGGTATATACCACCAGGATCTAGATGCAAATATTCTGCCTCCTGGACATCACTCCTTGCCAGCTCATTGGCCCAGATGTCCTCATTCCTACAACCCTTCATTTTCACTGAGACTCTTCTTAGGACACAGCTGCTGCTGCTCCCTCACGATCCATCCGTACTCTCTTGCTTTCAGTTTCCACGTTTTCCTCCTCAAATGCCATAGTTCATTTTTAGCATTCCCTTGCAACTACCCTGAGCTTCATTTTCCCACAATTTATTTGTTTCTGTTTCTCTTCCCAAATTTTAAATATTGATGTTTCTAAGGGTTCTGTCCTAATTGCTCTTCTTTTCTCTCCACACACATACTCTCTCTAAGCTCTAAACACTACTAAACAGCTCATAATTTCCAGTCTTAGAGTTTGGCCCAGACCTTTATTCTGGGAGTTGATGATTTACATGACAATAGCACTCGAATAATTCAGAGGTAACATGTCCTGGTTTCCCACATGTCAGTAAGTGGCACTGCCAGCCATGCTAGACGCTTATAAGTCATTTTTGGCCCTTCCTCAATATTCTGACAATATCCAATTCAACATTCATTTAAAAAATATTTTGGTTCCAAATACATCTGTAATTTCCTCCACCTCTTTTGATTTCCAATGTCCCCAGCCTAGCCAGAGCCACATATTTTCTTACCTGTGCTTATTTTCTTAGGTCATCCTTAGTCAACCTACTTTAATTCTTAATCTCCTACACCCTGTTAGCTACAGAGAAACCAAAGTGATCTCTTAACATGTCTTTCAGTTTCCAACTCTCCCACTTTTCTGGTGTACTTGGACTAACATTTATGTTCCTCATCATTACTAATGAAGACCTGTACTGTTTCACATATCCTTCTCTTTCAGCCACGTCTCACATTAGTCTTTCTCCCTTCTGTACTTCATCCAGATTCCTACTTTTCAGTTTTTCATTTCATCCAATTCACAGGTTTCTTCTACATGCCAAGATCTTGCTCATATATTAGGGTCCATGAACACTGGGGGTTTTTCCTAAAAGACGAATCTTTCTGTAGTGTATGAAAAGCTAACTCTTTTTATTCTCAGGTCTTATCTTAAATATTCTCACTTGAAAGAAGTGGTTAGAATCTGTATAATCCAAATTAATATTTCTTTTTTTCTTTTTCTTTTGAGACAGGGTCTTGCTGTGTCACCCAGGCTGGAGTGCAGTGGCACAATCTTGGCTCACTGAAACCTCTGCCTCCTGGGTTCAAGCAGTTTTCCTTTCTCAGCCTCCTGAGTAGCTGGGACTACAAGCGCACACCACTACACCCGGCTAACTTTTTTATTTTTAGTAGAGATGGGGTTTTGCCATGTTGATCAGACTGGTCTGAAACTCCTGGACTGAAGTGATCCATCCGCCTTGGCCTCCCAAAATGCTGGGATTACAGGCATAAGCCACCACGCCCGGCCCAAATTAATATATCTATATATAAAAATTATATGTATGAATCTTATATAATCTGAATTAAGATTGTATCTAATGTTCGCCCCAAAACCCTTGTTGTATATTCAGTCCCTTGCTTCACTTTGCATGTGAACACATTTTGTAATAATCTCTTCTCTTTGCTCAGTTGGGTTTCTGTGCCTGTCTTCGTCTTCAGAATTGAAACCCTGGGAGTACAGGACTGTGGCTTTCTTATTCACCACTGCAGCTCCGTAACTAAGAGAGCATCTGATACATATGTGTGAAGGGAATTGGTTAAATATAGACCACTATGTCCAGTGGAGTCCACAGCCTATTCACTTCATGTAGTTTCCAAGAAACAAAGGCTTCTCAACATATATTAATGAATGAGATATGGGCCAGGATATCTGGTCTGGCTGGAGATGGCTTAACTTTGAGTTCACTTGAGAGGGTATCAGTGTGAGCAGGGATGCTTTCACTCACTTCAAGAATTGCATGGTGTTTAGGGGGAAGAATCACCCTGCTTCTCTGGAGAGACATGAGGGCTCTGTGGCTCCTGTGGGCTCTCAAACTGTTGGAAGATGACTGCTAAACCTGAGTTTTCAGGTCTCCTAGTTATATTCATTTAAACTTATAGACGATTTGTCACTATTTTAAGTTGTTTTTCACTGAAAATTCAGTCTGAATATAGAGCCTTATTTCATTCAGAACAGAAAGAATGGGTTACGGTGAAATCTGTTTATCTATAATTTTTAAGTAAGTACAATTTTATAAACCAGTTATTCCTAACTTGAGAGGCCTGGAGGATTTATTACAATGTGTATTTCAGGGCCACATCTGCAGAAGTTTTGATACAACATTTCCTTACTAATCCCCCTGACAGCACATTTTAGCAGGCATCCTGTGTTATTGAGAAGCAGAACGTTTATGCACCACACTTTGGGAGAGAGAAGTGCATGTTATGTTACAATTTAAAGATGCCTGGTTCTTGTGGGGCAAATTGGCAAATGATTTATCTGAACTAATGGCAGAGTGGAATTTTAATATTTTAGGGTTTTCAGGAATCTTAGAGCTGTTTTCATTTGTCTCATACATAGAGCCTGAACCTTGAAGACATTAATGAATTTGTCACAGAAATTAAATTGGGCCAAAATTTACATTTCCAACCCATGTCTGTGCTCTTCATTCTAAAGCACAATGGCCTAGAGTCGTATTTTAACCTCTAACTTTTATCTTATTAAAAAATAAAATAAAATAAATAATTGTAAATACATGCATGTATTATACCTATATATACAATTTATATACATTACAATATTAATTTGAACTACACATGACATCACTAGTAAAGGCCAGTTACAGTTTAGACTGAGATAAGCCCTGTGAGAATTTACTAAGATCAAAAAGACTCCTTTTAATAGTGACTCAGTGGCACCTACTCTAAGGACAAAGGCTCCGGTATGTATCCTAATCTAAGTTATTACTGAATGTGAGTCCTGTGATAGCTTCTAATGAAAATTTCCCATTGGAAAAAATCAATGTTAATAACTGGAACTCGAGAGCTGTAATGGGTTCTGCTGTGTTTTTCGGGCTTAGACTGTGTGCTATAATATGCTAAGAAGAGGAGTTGATGACCTGTGAGCTCTGGTCACTTCCTGATCTCATTTGATTCTTTGGTCTTTAGTTTTAAAAGGGTGATCAGAGAGGTTGCTTTATAATGGAGAAGTTGAACAAAAGGACCATCAACCTGCAGGCTCACTGGCACAGCGCAAGTTTCACCGGATAAGCATTTCAGTAAAGAGGACTATTGCCAACAGCAATACTTGCAAGGAAGCTTTGTTCCAGAGAGGATTTTTGTTTTTAAAGAAGCTGCTAGAAAAACTGACACTAGAAGCTAACTAGAGTCACTCTTTCTAGATATCAATGAAATTGTAAGTCTGAAGACATTACTTACCTAGATACAGAAATGGACTTTATTTAAGAACCAACTTTATACATATCTAATATACCTAGGCTTGTTGATCAAGTTGGCTGGCTGGGGAAGAATAAGACCATCTAGAAGATCCACATGATGAGAGAAAGCATTCGGGGAGGGCAGACAGATACTTGATGCTGGCCACAGATAGAACCCAGAGACGCTCTGTGATTGAAGTGGTTCTAATACCTAGAAGCTTCGATTTGCTCTTATAACGTGTTCTAAAGCCATTTAATTCAAGACTACCCTTCCTGGTTGGTACCTGTAGATGTAATGCATCTCCTAAGGTATTACTCTAGGCTCCATCGGACAGAACAACTACATGGAGGTAGGTGGTGGAGCCTCCGGACTCCACGACACATTTCACAGTGCTGTTTACTCCAAAACACTGGCCTAATTGAACTAATGTAGCTATTGGGTAAGACGAGAAGTAATACACGAACATTCTTAAAGTCTGTTCTCTTTTGCCTTGTGACCTTAAACATTTGAAAGACCAAGATGAACACTATTGAATAGAATTGTGTTTCCATCGTCATAACTAACCTGAAAGCCTAAGTTTTACCTCTTTCACTGCACATCCGATCTATTTTATGGGCAGAAGAGCACAATGGGCTCAGCTATCCAGGCTTTAGGAGTTATTTTAATCTTTAAAGAACAATAGACACAAGTAAAAGTACATACATAAAGTAGGTATTTTATATTTAATTTTTATTTTCATATGCATGAAAAGGGTGTTCCAAAAAAAGATTAGAGAAGTCCATGGCATGTCTTTCTGGTTAATGTTACTTTATTTTTTGGTTCATCTACCATACTACTTACAAGTTACTTGATTTTGTTCATGGAAAATTATTTTAAATGAATTGATTTTACTTTTCATCAGCACAGTTGTTGACTAATACCAAAGTTAGTTAGAAGGTTATGATTTTTGTATTTATAGAATGGCAGGGGCAGCATTTAGATAATACATCATAGTAACTTGGCATTTATGAAATATTAGTTTTCCATAAACATGAACTCAGAGAGGAAGGTTACATTTTTTTAAATTATAATAACATTTTGAAAAGCATCTGTCCTTTAAAATGTTACTGAAATATATATTGGAACTGGTGTTTTAGATGCCAGTCCTTCCTGAAGAGTGTTTTGAGATTTTTTTCAAATACTGCCTCAGTTCTATATAAAATAGAAAAAATTCTGCCTTGTAAAATGACTACTGGATGTAGGTAAGAAGAAGTTAAGGAAATATTACATAAAAATAGATTTGCAAAGGTAATTTGCTGGAGGATTATTTACACTTTGATGAGTGGATCTGGATATTTTGATACTAAGTGAAAGTGGTTCCACTGGAATTAGAAGGGAACAGAGATCTGCAAGCAGGAGTGAAAAGAATGTGTGTAAGCCGGGCACGGTGGCTCATGCCTGACCTCAGGTGAGCCGCCCACTTCAGCCTCCCAAAGTGCTGGGATGACACGCTTGTTAAGTGGTACTCTAATTAATCAGTAACTTAAACCTCAAAAGAGATTCATTATGTACACAAAATTAATCATGTGTAATCAAGTGTATAAGTAAAATTAATTGAAGAAATCAAAAAACGCACGGTGGCTGACACCTGTAATCTCAGTGCTTTCGGAAGTCCAGGTGGGAGGATCCCTTGACTTAAGGAGGCTGAGACCAGTCAAGCAACACGGTGGGACCCATCTCTGTAAAAAAATTAGCCGGGGATGGTGGTGCGTGCCTGTAGTCCGAGCTACTTGAGAGGCCGAGGCAAAAGTATCGCTTGAGCCTAGGACTTGGAGTCTGAAGTGAGCTATGATCACACCACTGACTCCAGCCAGAGCAACAGAGGGAGACAATGAGAACACGTGGACACAGGAAGGGGAACATCACACTCTGGGGACTGTGGTGGGGTGGGGGGAGGGGGCAGGGACAGCATTAGGAGATACACCTAATGCTATATGACGAGTTAATGGGTGCAGCACATCAACATGGCACATGGATACATATGTAACAAACCTGCACATTGTGCACATGTACCCCAAAACTCAAAGTATAATAATAAATAAATAATAAACCACAAAACACTTGTAATTCCACATCCAGATATATAAACCACAGGAATACTTAGATAAACACACGCTATACACACATATAGTATATATATGATAAAATATATTTGTATGTTCAACTTGGGAAAGGTTGATGATTTTAGAAACAAACTAATAATTCTTTTGCCTTGTGCTCTAATGATTTTCAATATGAAGATGTATTTGGGATCAAATACATGAGGCTCCACATACAAGACATCTTTCTTTCCCCTCTTCTCAGCACCATTTTTTGGCTGATTATTGGACTACAACTGGGAGATCTAGAGCTAAATTCCTGCTTAGTGTTTACTTGTTCAGAGCATAGGCTTTGAAATCGTCCTGTTTTGCCTCAGTCTCCACAGTGGTACCTACTAACCTCATGACTAGGGGATCGTGTAGCATTTCTCTAAGCCTTGTTTTCTTAGCTGTGAAGTGGTAAATTTTGGAAGTGCTTTGTTCATAGGATTTCTGTGAAAACTGAATTGGGTAAAGAATGTAAGGCATTTAGCACAGTAAAATAACCTGGATTACAGTAACTTTTCCAGGAGTGTTTATTAGTACTTAAACTGTCATTGTCATCAAAATTCTGTTTTTACATATGAACTTAGAAATGTCATTGTAACCTTCTCAACTCATTTGGTCATTTAAAATGGAGAGGTTGAGTTAGGTGTTTCTTAAATTTCTCTTTAGCTCTGATACTATGAGTCTGACGTTAAGTAATGCAAAGTTGGTAATTAAATCTTCCCCTTTCGTGATGTAGGAGAAAGGCATAAAAAATTTCTGGGTGACTGGATTCCCTTGCAAGTTTATTAGAATTGTAATTACGTAGCATTTTGAATAAAGCATTCATTCTGGAAATCATTAAGTTTATTTTTCTTAACTCCGTTATTTTGTCAACTGTGGAAAAATTGGGATTTAGGAGTAACCTCTGATTTAAAATTCCACCTACTAACCATTTAAATTGTAGTCTTGTAATTTCCTAACTTTAGTCTTGAAGGTGTTTCTCATTCTTATGCGTTATTATACTGTATTATATATTTATGCAACATAAAATTTATAGTTTTAACTATTGCACATGTTTACATATGAAAGGTGTAATTTTGAACTTATCATTATTAAATTTGCTAGTTTTGCTTCACTATTCATTTTGGACACTTATCCATATTAGTACATGCAACTCAAGTTTATTCTTTTGAGCTACTGTATATCATTCAAATGTATGAATAAATAACCTTGCTTTGGTGGACATTTAAGTATTTTCATGTATCAGTATGAAAAGCAGTTTCAAAATGAACATTCAAATATACATTGTCATATATGTGTATAATATTTGTATATATGAAGGTTCCTGTGGGTCATATATCTGAAATCAAAATTACAAGTGTTTTGTACCTTCTATAATTAATTTTACTCTCAATTTTAAGTAAACAAGATTAGTTTTTGCACATGATGCATCTCTTTATTCAGTTAAAATTACTGACATAATTAGAATACCACTTAAAACTTGAGAATATTTTCAAGGGTATTTATGCAAAACTTACATAAATGTGTTGAAAAGTCCTTTTGTATATATGTAGAGATTACATGGTATGTTAAATTCATCAATTTGCCTAAATATCAAGTTATACTTAAGTAGTGTCCATACACCATGCTTTTGCTTGACTGAACTCCAATATGTATATCGGGAGTACTTTTTAACATTCATAGGTTAAGTGGCCTGTTTTGGAAAATGATATTAAAAATGGAATTCAGATGAATGCTTAAAGATTAAAAATGAATGAGCTTTCGTATTAATCATCAATATGACAACCCTAAAGGGAAGCATGATTTTCAAATGTACCTCCTTGTAGGCAGGATAATTCAGAAATGCACAGTGCATATTAGATGTGGGATTTGAGTCGTAGTGTATTTCTCTAAGAATGTAATTTATTGTACTTTCACATCCACCCCACTGAATATGCAGAGTTTAAGATGCAATGGCCAGAAGACACGAGCGTGTCACTAGAAGGATGTGGACGTGGGCTCCGGGGCTGTTGATGATGACGGTGGTGTTTTGGGGTCATCTGGGGAATGGACAAGGCCAAGGTAAGTGCAAGGATTTTCTAATTCTTTGCGAGTTGGATGCGAATTTCACTTTGTGATGAAATTATGTTTAGTGTTTGGTTTGATGTTTAAGCAATTTGTTACAATCTTCCGTCAGGTTTTTGTTACAGGGTATTGTAATATCTCTGCAGTTAAATTGAAATAGAATTAAGTGTGAGTAAATGCATCAAAATTGAAGCCATGTTTCTGAAATTGGCTTTTCTCTGTTGTAATTGATGATATGTATATATATGTGAGGTATTATGAGGCCATATATATGCGTGTGTCTCTGTTGCATTTGGTGACATGTATATATATGTGAGGTATTACGAGGCCATATAAATTCGAGTGTGTGGGTTTTGGGTGGGTGGGTGTGCCTGTGAGTTTGTGTATGTGGTATTTTACAGGAACACGTAGCATATAAAGTTGTTGTGATTTTGAAGAAAAGTTTTTGGACGTTTGTCTGTTTAGGGTTTTTATGTTTTTGGATGTTTGTCTCTTTAGGGTTTTTATGTTTAACATTTTAAAATTTCAAGAACCTATTCTTAAAGGATGTGATGTTCTTTAGAAATTAAATGAAAAATGTGACGTTTCTCGTTCTTCTGCCAAGGGTATTTAGGGGAAATTAATGAGAGAGTGGAGCTGCAAGGTTGTGGCATCCTGAAATGTCAGTTGGAGAGTAGAAAAGGGCCATAGATTTTGGAATAAGGCTTTCAATACTGATTTCATCAATAGCTGTATGGAGTGGTTTGTGCCAAATCTAGTATCTGTGAATGTATTTTGTGATAAGTATTGTATTATTTTTGGAGGTGTGTTGCCTGCTCATATACAAATTGCAATTCTGTACTTTATGTGATAAAACATCCTGACACCCCTGAAATTTTCTTTTCCTTTCGGGGCAAGTATATTCAGCATTGATTTTCTGCATTTTCAAGGCTTGAAATGAAATCTGTGAGCAGGAAGTTTACAGAGTTATTTCAAGGGATAGATATATTTCTCCAGATAAAATTGAAAGTGTGCAGTGTTATTATATAATTGTGATGAAGTTGAGCTTTGCTAGTTTGGAGTATCTAATAAAGTTTAACACTTTTTAAAAGATCCTTCAAAAAGATCAGTTTTCTTGCCATATGTAATATTGTTCAATGAAGATTTGAAATGAAATAGATATTTTTTCAAAACCACAAATGCATCTGTGCCTTTGTATATGAACAGTTGTATATACATGTAAGCAGATAATACATTTTGTTAATTAAGATCAGCTTTGATTTTAATTTTTCTTTCCTGTCATTCAGAATTTGTATTTGCATCTAATAGAATTCTCATTTTTCTTTTGTGATAAAACTAATGTAAAATATATTCAATACACATAGTAGTTTTTTTCACCAAAGGTCTAAAACAAGAATATGTAGACAGTAGCTACGTTGGATTTCTTTGGCTATAAGAGTTGTCTATTTCTCTGGTGATGTGTAGAATTACTAAAATGCAGCATGACAACTGTTTCTCTGTAATAGTGATCCAACATGACATGTAGTATTACACAGGGTTGCTAATACCTTCCTCTGACCATCATTTCCAGTAATTGTGGCTTGTTTTAGATGAGGAATAGGTTATTAGATATTTAAAATATTTGAGAAAAATAGGTATCTTCTCTCTTATTTACCCAAACCCTTTTATTTACTCAATATTGATGGCTCAAGTATTCTATCTTTCACTAGGGACCATCATTTATTAAAAAATGGCCTGAAATCAATTCCAAGTCTAGCTGTAGTGAAGCTTCTAGTGGGAAATGCAAGTTAAGTAATTTGTTTTCTTTCTAAAAGGATAAATTAAAATAGACAATGATTCAAAGAACAAAACAACTTAATAGAAAACATAATGGAATGCTTTGATACTATGATTCAGGGAATTTTGCTTCCTTAGTGGTAGCTAGATTGAGTGAAGGAGATTGCTTAGGTATAATGAGCAAATCTTATAATTGCAAGTATAACCCAAGCTGCATATCATCATTTAGCTCAATAAGCCTCATTAAATATTAAATATTACCTTTTAACTTTTATGCAATTAAGCA
Organism: Symphalangus syndactylus; assembly: GCF_028878055.3. Taxonomy (NCBI): domain Eukaryota; kingdom Metazoa; phylum Chordata; class Mammalia; order Primates; family Hylobatidae; genus Symphalangus; species Symphalangus syndactylus. The sequence continues at coordinate 155,762,329 of NC_072425.2, read as the reverse complement.
GAATTTAAAAATAAAAGTTTTAAAAATTAAAGTTTTTATTACTAAGTATCTTTTAAAATACAAATCTCACAGCTCCTTATTGTCAAGAAAAGAACACATGAAAATTTATAAATAAGGTTTTCTCTCTATTAAATTTACAGTCTTGCATTAAATATTGGTTATTGGGACCCACCATGTCCATGATTATGATTAAGTATCAATGAAAGATGACTCTTGCAGCAAATATGCATGCAAATGTTTTAAGATTATTTTCACATTATTTCACATAATTTCTTAAGCATAATAGGATAAGTAAATTATACTTTCTACACAAGCTCTTCATATTTATGAATAGACCATGTTCTAAATTTTTCAATCATTGGGGAATCCCAATGTCATATTTATGAATGGACCATGTTCTAAATGTTTCAGTCATTGGGGAATCCCAATGTCATATTTATGAATGGACCATGTTCTAAAAGTTTCAGTCATTGGGGAATCCCAGTGTCGTATTTATGAATGGACCATGTTCTAAATGTTTCAGTCATTGGGGAATCCCAGTGTCGTATTTATGAGTGGACCATGTTCTAAATGTTTCAGTCATTGGGGAATCCCAGTGTCGTATTTATGAATGGACCATGTTCAAAATGTTTCAGTCATTGGGGAATCCCAGTGTCGTATTTATGAATCGACCATGTTCTAAATGTTTCAGTCATTGAGGAATCTTCCTAGAGAAACCGTGTGAGAAATTGTAGCTAAGCTCAAAAACGGAAGACAAAAATCGATTTAACGAGGAATGTAGATTAATGTCATAGTATTATCGCGACTGTGTGCAACCACTACTTATAAACAATGATATAAGAAATGCAATCTGAAATCTGAATTCTAAATAGGAATGTAGTGCCATTATCCCTCTGGGACCCTTAGGGTCAAAATAAGATAAAAGTGATGAATGGTGGGTTGGAAGTCAGTCAGTGATCCTTGTCAAATTTTTGTATCTGTCAAGAAAAGCATCTGCTTGAGGACATCCATTTTCCTACTTCTGAGTTACAGAATAATAGGTACTTATCCTGAATGTGACATTCCCTGACGTGGACTCTGTCTTTGCTGCTTAGGTGGTGTGTGCATGAGAAAGTGCTTAACATCTGAAAACGGAGACAATCCTTAGAGAAAGATATATATGAATTTTAAAAGGAAATATACCTACGATGGAAATAAAACAAATAGCATAAATATCTAGCTGTATTTGGTCTTTTTGGTAACTATTACAATATATACATTTTCAAACAACTAAGTTCAGCACTGACTTTGGGAGAATCTAGATAAAACTGAACTGACATATAATAAGCATTGGTGTAATTAATAGCACAGCGGGCAGAACCATGGGGGTATTTCCTGAGGAAGAGGGACTATAGAGAGGCAAAAGAAAACCCAGCTCATTCTGGCGAGTGCCAGGAGCAGTTATTATATTCAGAACTGAGAACTTATTTCTAACTCACCAACCCATAGTTCTGGCTGAAGTGCAGTGGTGCAGTCATAGCTCATTCTCAGCCCCAAACTCCTGGGTTCATATGGTCCTCTCATCTCAGCCTCCTGGTAGCTATGACCACAGGTGTGCACTGCTTTGTCCAGCCAGTTTATTTTATATTTTATTTTCATTTCATTTGTAAAGACTGGGTCTTGCTATGTTGCCCAGGCAGGTCACAAACTCCTATCCTCAAGCAGTCCTCTAACCTAGGCCTCCCAAAGTACTGACATTACAGGCATGAGCCATTGCATCTGGCTCAAAAATATTTCTGTCCTAATGGCTTTAACAAAGAAGTGCCGTTTTGGGGATATATACAATGGTGTGCTGCTTGGGAGTGACAAAAAAATAATTATAAGAAGAATGGAACGAATATGTCAGTATGTTTTCAAAAGCAAGTTAGCCCAAGTTTTTAAACAAGCATAATTTTAGGGTTTTTGTAACTAACTTAGGGTTTAAATGTAGCAAAAATTTTAAACATTATCATGAATACACAGAAAATTTTAATCAATTTGGTTTCCATGATGAATTTACATGCTTAAATTCCTAATTTCAATTTGCTGCTAGATATGAGAAAGTTTGAGATTTTGAAGAAGCAAGTGGTTCTTACAAATGTAGCAAACTTAAATTTTGAGGACAATTTAATTTAACTTCCATTTTTATGACCAGATTTTGGGTCAGCTGTTAAGCATTCAAAAAATAAAATCTGATAATATCTGGCAATTCCAATTTTCAGTTTTATTGATCTTCACCATGAAATAATATATAAGGTAAGGGGCAAAATTTTGGAAAAGCAGATCACTTTGTTGTCCTATTTAGCAAGTTCTCAAATTATGCCATCTTGGAATCATTACAAGTAATTATACGAAGACAGTATCTTGTGTTTTGTATTTCATTGTTACACATCCAATTGTTCTCTAGAGATATCAGAGAAAACCCACTCAAGAAGGGAAGGTTAGATAAACAGCCCTCTCTCTCTCTCTCTCTGTCTTTGCCTCCATTTGGTTCCTTATGTTCATTTCTCAGTGCATTTCAGTTACTTTTATTGTTCCCTTCATTTTCTCTTTCATTCCAGAAGTTTAAGTGATTGCATAATTCTTTTGACAGCTGAAAGTAGTATCCGACTTTGAATGAAAGGTTTACAGCTACAGCTTTTCAATTAAGAAATCTCAGATCATGTGATCTATGAGTTTTAATATCTTAGGATCTCGACCAGTAAGGAATAATCACTTTGAAAAACCTTGATGTTACCTAGAGTTTGTGTTTTGTGAGGTTGCTTGGTAAATTATTTTCCTTTGATAATTGAATATTGCTTCAAGAGAGGTGAGCTCAGACGTTTGGCAATGAATATTGAATGTGTATTCCAAGAGACATGACCTTAAAATATCATCAAGCTAAGTAGTAGTGAAATTGAACTCTGCTGTATAATAGAAGTCAGTGTTTCTTACATCTTTGTGATATATAAATATTTTTACATTGTGGTAGATAATAATTTGTATGGGAACATTTAATTGAATTTAATTTATCCTATGGCAGAATTATGTTGCATAGGTCATTTTAGTTTTTGATTTAAGCATCTTAAAATTACAAATGCAAATATTCAACACGTAAAACCCACATGAATACACACTCCCAAACATTTGAAATCCTAACAGTCATTTCCAACAGCTTTTTCCTACAAAAGAAGTCAGCTCTCCTTAGAGAAGACATGCATTCCCATAGCTTGAGAGGTGCACACTATAAGGTAAACAGAGAAAGGATTACAGCAGTTTAAGTATACCAGCGGATTTACTTTATAGACAATAGACTTTTGAATTACTTGTCTTCAAAATTTGGTTTCTTGAGAAAATTATCTGTGTAGATTAATCATGCATTTCAGATACTTTCCAGACATCTGAATGTTGTTTTCTTAAAAGTAGCCAGCACGCCTTTTTATGCAGTCTGCATAAAAAGTTTATATTTGAACATATTCTTTTATCCACTATTACACACTTAGCGCTAAGAATGTCCAGTTGCATTTTCTACAGACAGAGTGTTTCAAAACTGCTCAATCAAAAGTATGGTTTAACTCTGTTAGCTGAATGCTCAGATCAGAAAGAAGTTTCACAGAATGCTTCTGTGTAGTTTATATTTGAATATATTCCTTTTTCCACTACTAAGCTCTGAGCCCTCCAAATGTCCAGTTGCATTTTCTACAGAAAGAGTGTTCAGATCTGCTCAATCAAAAGTATGGTTTAACTCTGTTAGCTGAATGCACAGATCAGAAAGAAGTTTCACCGAATGATTCTGTGTAGTTTATATTTGAAGACATTCCTTTTTCCACTATTACCCTCTTAGCGCTCCGAATCTCCACTTGCATTTTCTACAAAAAGAGTGTTTCATAACTGTTCAATCAAAAATATGTTTTATCTCTGTTAACTGAATTTACATATCAGAAATAAGTTTCACAGAATGCATCTGTTTAGTTTTTATTTGAAGATATTCTTTTTCCCAATGTAGGCCTCTTAGCGCTTAGCATGTCCAATTGCAGTTTCTACAGAAAGAGTGTTTCAGAACGGCTCAATCAAAAGTAAGGTTCAACTCTGTTAGTTGAATGCACAGAACAGAAAGAATTTTCACAGAATGCTACTGTGTAGTTTATATTTGAATATATTCCTTTTTCCACTATTACCCTCTTAGCGCTCCGAATGTCCACTTGCATTTTCTACAGAAAGAGTGTTCAGAACTGCGCAATCAAAAGTATGGTTTAACTCTGTTAGCTTAATGAACATATCAGAAATAAGTTTCACACAATGTTTCTGTGTAGTTTTTATTTGAAGATATTATTTTTCCCAATATAGGCCTCTTAGCGCTCAGAATGTCCAATTGCAGTTTCTACAGAAAGAGTGTTTCAGAAAGGCTCAATCAAAAGTAAGGTTCAACTCTGTTAGTCGAATGCACAGAACAGAAAGAAGTTTCATACAATGCTTCTGTGTAGTTTATATTTGAACATATTCTTTTTTCCACTATTACCCACTTAGCGCTACGAATGTCCAGTTGCATTTTCTACAGACAGAGTGTTTCAAAACTGCTCAATCAAAAGTATGGTTTAACTCTGTTAGCTGAATGCTCAGATCAGAAAGAAGTTTCACAGAATGCTTCTGTGTAGTTTATATTTGAATATATTCCTTTTTCCACTACTACTCTCTTAGCGCTCCAAATGTCCAGTTGCATTTTCTACAGAAAGAGTGTTCAGATCTGCTCAATCAAAAGTATGGTTTAACTCTGTTAGCTGAATGCACAGATCAGAAAGAAGTTTCACAGAATGATTCTGTGTAGTTTATATTTGGAGACATTACTTTTTCCACTATTACCCTCTTAGCGCTCCGAATCTCCACTTGCATTTTCTACAGAAAGAGTGTTTCAGAACGGCTCAATCAAAACTAAGGTTCAACTCTTTTAGTTGAACAAACAGAACAGAAAGAAGTTTCACACAATTCTTCTGTGTAGTTTTTATTTGTAGACATTCTTTTTCCCAATATAGGCCTCTTAGCGCTCAGAGTGTCCAATTGCAGTTTCTACAGAAAGAGTGTTTCAGAACGGCTCAATCAAAAGTAAGGTTCAACTCTGTTAGTTGAATGCACAGAACAGAAAGAAGTTTCATACAATGCTTCTGTGTAGTTTATATTTGAACATATTCTTTTTTCCACTATTACCCACTTAGCGCTACGAATGTCCAGTTGCATTTTCTACAGACAGAGTGTTTCAAAACTGCTCAATCAAAAGTATGGTTTAACTCTGTTAGCTGAATGCTCAGATCAGAAAGAAGTTTCACAGAATGCTTCTGTGTAGTTTATATTTGAATATATTCCTTTTTCCACTACTACGCTCTGAGCCCTCCAAATGTCCAGTTGCATTTTCTACAGAAAGAGTGTTCAGATCTGCTCAATCAAAAGTATGGTTTAACTCTGTTAGCTGAATGCACAGATCAGAAAGAAGTTTCACCGAATGATTCTGTGTAGTTTATATTTGAAGACATTCCTTTTTCCACTATTACCCACTTAGCGCTCCGAATCTCCACTTGCATTTTCTACAAAAAGAGTGTTTCATAACTGCTCAATCAAAAATATGTTTTATCTCTGTTAACTGAATTTACAGATCAGAAATAAGTTTCACAGAATGCATCTGTGTAGTTTTTATTTGAAGATATTCTTTTTCCCAATGTAGGCCTCTTAGCGCTTAGCATGTCCAATTGCAGTTTCTACAGAAAGAGTGTTTCAGAACGGCTCAATCAAAAGTAAGGTTCAACTCTGTTAGTTGAATGCACAGAACAGAAAGAATTTTCACAGAATGCTACTGTGTAGTTTATATTTGAATATATTCCTTTTTCCACTATTACCCTCTTAGCGCTCCGAATGTCCACTTGCATTTTCTACAGAAAGAGTGTTCAGAACTGCGCAATCAAAAGTATGGTTTAACTCTGTTAGCTTAATGAACATATCAGAAATAAGTTTCACACAATGCTTCTGTGTAGTTTTTATTTGAAGATATTATTTTTCCCAATATAGGCCTCTTAGCGCTCAGAATGTCCAATTGCAGTTTCTACAGAAAGAGTGTTTCAGAAAGGCTCAATCAAAAGTAAGGTTCAACTCTGTTAGTCGAATGCACAGAACAGAAAGAAGTTTCATAGAATGCTTCTGTGTAGTTTATATTTGAACATATTCTTTTTTCCACTATTACCCACTTAGCGCTACGAATGTCCAGTTGCATTTTCTACAGACAGAGTGTTTCAAAACTGCTCAATCAAAAGTATGGTTTAACTCTGTTAGCTGAATGCTCAGAACAGAAAGAAGTTTCACAGAATGATTCTGTGTAGTTTATATTTGAATATATTCCTTTTTCCACTACTACTCTCTTAGCGCTCCAAATGTCCAGTTGCATTTTCTACAGAAAGAGTGTTCAGATCTGCTCAATCAAAAGTATGGTTTAACTCTGTTAGCTGAATGCACAGATCAGAAATAAGTTTCACAGAATGATTCTGTGTAGTTTATATTTGGAGACATTCCTTTTTCCACTATTACCCTCTTAGCACTCCGAATCTCCACTTGCATTTTCTACAGAAAGAGTGTTTCAGAACGGCTCAATCAAAACTAAGGTTCAACTCTTTTAGTTGAACAAACAGAACAGAAAGAAGTTTCACACAATTCTTCTGTGTAGTTTTTATTTGTAGACATTCTTTTTCCCAATATAGGCCTCTTAGCGCTCAGAATGTCCAATTGCAGTTTCTACAGAAAGAGTGTTTCAGAACGGCTCAATCAAAAGTAAGGTTCAACTCTGTTAGTTGAATGCACAGAACAGAAAGAAGTTTCATACAATGCTTCTGTGTAGTTTATATTTGAACATATTCTTTTTTCCACTATTACCCACTTAGCGCTACGAATGTCCAGTTGCATTTTCTACAGACAGAGTGTTTCAAAACTGCTCAAACAAAAGTATGGTTTAACTCTGTTAGCTGAATGCTCAGATCACAAAGAAGTTTCACAGAATGCTTCTGTGTAGTTTATATTTGAATATATTCCTTTTTCCACTACTACGCTCTTAGCGCTCCAAATGTCCAGTTGCATTTTCTACAGAAAGAGTGTTCAGATCTGCTCAATCAAAAGTATGGTTTAACTCTGTTAGCTGAATGCACAGATCAGAAAGAAGTTTCACCGAATGATTCTCTGTAGTTTATATTTGAAGACATTCCTTTTTCCACTATTACCCTCTTAGCGCTCCGAATCTCCACTTGCATTTTCTACAAAAAGAGTGTTTCATAACTGCTCAATCAAAAATATGCTTTATCTCTGTTAACTGAATTTTCAGATCAGAAATAAGTTTCACAGAATGCATCTGTGTAGTTTTTATTTGAAGATATTCTTTTTCCCAATGTAGGCCTCTTAGCGCTTAGCATGTCCAATTGCAGTTTCTACAGAAAGAGTGTTTCAGAACGGCTCAATCAAAAGTAAGGTTCAACTCTGTTAGTTGAATGCACAGAACAGAAAGAAGTTTCACAGAATGCTACTGTGTAGTTTATATTTGAATATATTCCTTTTTCCACTATTACCCTCTTAGCGCTCCGAATGTCCACTTGCATTTTCTACAGAAAGAGTGTTCAAAACTGCGCAATCAAAAGTATGGTTTAACTCTGTTAGCTTAATGAACGTATCAGAAATAAGTTTCACACAATGCTTCTGTGTAGTTTTTATTTGAAGATATTATTTTTCCCAATATAGGCCTCTTAGCGCTCAGAATGTCCAATTGCAGTTTCTACAGAAAGAGTGTTTCAGAAAGGCTCAATCAAAAGTAAGGTCCAACTCTGTTAGTTGAATGCACAGAACAGAAAGAAGTTTCATACAATGCTTCTGTGTAGTTTATATTTGAACATATTCTTTTTTCCACTATTACCCACTTAGCGCTACGAATGTCCAGTTGCATTTTCTACAGACAGAGTGTTTCAAAACTGCTCAGTCAAAAGTATGGTTTAACTCTGTTAGCTGAATGCTCAGATCACAAAGAAGTTTCACAGAATGCTTCTGTGTAGTTTATATTTGAATATATTCCTTTTTCCACTACTACTCTCTTAGCGCTCCAAATGTCCAGTTGCATTTTCTACAGAAAGAGGGTTCAGATCTGCTCAATCAAAAGTATGGTTTAACTCTGTTAGCTGAATGCACAGATCAGAAAGAAGTTTCACAGAATGATTCTGTGTAGTTTATATTTGGAGACATTCCTTTTTCCACTATTACCCTCTTAGCGCTCCGAATCTCCACTTGCATTTTCTACAGAAAGAGAGTTTCAGAACGGCTCAATCAAAACTAAGGTTCAACTCTTTTATTTGAACAAACAGAACAGAATGAAGTTTCACACTATTCTTCTGTGTAGTTTTTATTTGTAGACATTCTTTTTCCAAATATAGGCCTCTTAGCGCTCAGAATGTCCAATTGCAGTTTCTACAGAAAGAGTGTTTCAGAACGGCTCAATCAAAGGTAAGGTTCAACTCTGTTAGTTGAATGCACAGAACAGAAAGAAGTTTCATACAATGCTTCTGTGTAGTTTATATTTGAACATATTCTTTTTTCCACTATTACCCACTTAGCGCTACGAATGTCCAGTTGCATTTTCTACAGACAGAGTGTTTCAAAACTGCTCAATCAAAAGTATGGTTTAACTCTGTTAGCTGAATGCTCAGATCAGAAAGAAGTTTCACAGAATGCTTCTGTGTAGTTTATATTTGAATATATTCCTTTTTCCACTACTACTCTCTTAGCGCTCCAAATGTCCAGTTGCATTTTCTACAGAAAGAGTGTTCAGATCTGCTCAATCAAAAGTATGGTTTAACTCTGTTAGCTGAATGCACAGATCAGAAAGAAGTTTCACAGAATGATTCTGTGTAGTTTATATTTGGAGACAATCCTTTTTCCAGTATTACCCACTTAGCGCTCCGAATCTCCACTTGAATTTTCTACAGAAAGAGTGTTTCATAACTGCTCAATCAAAAATATGTTTTATCTCTGTTAACTGAATTTACAGATCAGAAATAAGTTTCACAGAATGCATCTGTGTAGTTTTTATTTGAAGATATTCTTATTCCCAATATAGGCCTCTTAGCGCTTAGCATGTCCAATTGCAGTTTCTACAGAAAGAGTGTTTCAGAACGGCTCAATCAAAAGTAAGGTTCAACTCTGTTAGTTGAATGCACAGAACAGAAAGAATTTTCACAGAATGCTACTGTGTAGTGTATATTTGAATATATTCCTTTTTCCACAATTACCCTCTTAGCGCTCCGAATCTCCACTTGCATTTTCTACAGAAAGAGTGTTCAGAACTGCGCAATCAAAAGTATGGTTTAACTCTGTTAGCTTAATGAACATATCAGAAATAAGTTTCACACAATGCTTCTGTGAAGTTTTTATTTGAAGATATTATTTTTCCCAATATAGGACTCTTAGCGCTCAGAATGTCCAATTGCAGTTTCTACAGAAAGAGTGTTTCAGGAAGGCTCAATCAAAAGTAAGGTTCAACTCTGTTAGTCGAATGCACAGAACAGAAAGTAGTTTCATACAATGCTTCTGTGTAGTTTATATTTGAACATATTCTTTTTTCCACTATTACCCACTTAGCGCTACGAATGTCCAGTTGCATTTTCTACAGACAGAGTGTTTCAAAACTGCTCAATCAAAAGTATGGTTTAACTCTGTTAGCTGAATGCTCAGATCAGAAAGAAGTTTCACAGAATGCTTCTGTGTAGTTTATATTTGAATATAATCCTTTTTCCACTACTACTCTCTTAGCGCTCCAAATGTTCAGTTGCATTTTCTACAGAAAGAGTGTTCAGATCTGCTCAATCAAAAGTATGTTTTAACTCTGTTAGCTGAATGCACAGATCAGAAAGAAGTTTCACAGAATGATTCTGTGTAGTTTATATTTGGAGACATTCCTTTTTCCACTATTACCCTCTTAGCGCTCCGAATCTCCACTTGCATTTTCTACAGAAAGAGTGTTTCAGAACGGCTCAATCAAAACTAAGGTTCAACTCTTTTAGTTGAACAAACAGAACAGAAAGAAGTTTCACACAATTCTTCTGTGTAGTTTTTATTTGTAGACATTCTTTTTCCCAATATAGGCCTCTTAGCGCTCAGAGTGTCCAATTGCAGTTTCTACAGAAAGAGTGTTTCAGAACGGCTCAATCAAAAGTAAGGTTCAACTCTGTTAGTTGAATGCACAGAACAGAAAGAAGTTTCATACAATGCTTCTGTGTAGTTTATATTTGAACATATTCTTTTTTCCACTATTACCCACTTAGCGCTACGAATGTCCAGTTGCATTTTCTACAGACAGAGTGTTTCAAAACTGCTCAATCAAAAGTATGGTTTAACTCTGTTAGCTGAATGCTCAGATCAGAAAGAAGTTTCACAGAATGCTTCTGTGTAGTTTATATTTGAATATATTCCTTTTTCCACTACTACGCTCTGAGCCCTCCAAATGTCCAGTTGCATTTTCTACAGAAAGAGTGTTCAGATCTGCTCAATCAAAAGTATGGTTTAACTCTGTTAGCTGAATGCACAGATCAGAAAGAAGTTTCACCGAATGATTCTGTGTAGTTTATATTTGAAGACATTCCTTTTTCCACTATTACCCTCTTAGCGCTCCGAATCTCCACTTGCATTTTCTACAAAAAGAGTGTTTCATAACTGCTCAATCAAAAATATGTTTTATCTCTGTTAACTGAATTTACATATCAGAAATAAGTTTCACAGAATGCATCTGTGTAGTTTTTATTTGAAGATATTCTTTTTCCCAATGTAGGCCTCTTAGCGCTTAGCATGTCCAATTGCAGTTTCTACAGAAAGAGTGTTTCAGAACGGCTCAATCAAAAGTAAGGTTCAACTCTGTTAGTTGAATGCACAGAACAGAAAGAATTTTCACAGAATGCTACTGTGTAGTTTATATTTGAATATATTCCTTTTTCCACTATTACCCTCTTAGCGCTACGAATGTCCACTTGCATTTTCTACAGAAAGAGTGTTCAGAACTGCGCAATAAAAAGTATGGTTTAACTCTGTTAGCTTAATGAACATATCAGAAATAAGTTTCACACAATGCTTCTGTGTAGTTTTTATTTGAAGATATTATGTTTCCCAATAGAGGCCTCTTAGCGCTCAGAATATCCAATTGCAGTTTCTACAGAAAGAGTGTTTCAGAAAGGCTCAATCAAAATTAAGGTTCAACTCTGTTAGTCGAATGCACAGAACAGAAAGAAGTTTCATAGAATGCTTCTGTGTAGTTTATATTTGAACATATTCTTTTTTCCACTATTACCCACTTAGCGCTACGAATGTCCAGTTGCATTTTCTACAGACAGAGTGTTTCAAAACTGCTCAATCAAAAGTATGGTTTAACTCTGTTAGCTGAATGCTCAGAACAGAAAGAAGTTTCACAGAATGATTCTGTGTAGTTTATATTTGAATATATTCCTTTTTCCACTACTACTCTCTTAGCGCTCCAAATGTCCAGTTGCATTTTCTACAGAAAGAGTGTTCAGATCTGCTCAATCAAAAGTATGGTTTAACTCTGTTAGCTGAATGCACAGATCAGAAATAAGTTTCACAGAATGATTCTGTGTAGTTTATATTTGGAGACATTCCTTTTTCCACTATTACCCTCTTAGCGCTCCGAATCTCCACTTGCATTTTCTACAGAAAGAGTGTTTCAGAACGGCTCAATCAAAACTAAGGTTCAACTCTTTTAGTTGAACAAACAGAACAGAAAGAAGTTTCACACAATTCTTCTGTGTAGTTTTTATTTGTAGACATTCTTTTTCCCAATATAGGCCTCTTAGCGCTCAGAATGTCCAATTGCAGTTTCTACAGAAAGAGCGTTTCAGAACGGCTCAATCAAAAGTAAGGTTCAACTCTGTTAGTTGAATGCACAGAACAGAAAGAAGTTTCATACAATGCTTCTGTGTAGTTTATATTTGAACATATTCTTTTTTCCACTATTACCCACTTAGCGCTACGAATGTCCAGTTGCATTTTCTACAGACAGAGTGTTTCAAAACTGCTCAAACAAAAGTATGGTTTAACTCTGTTAGCTGAATGCTCAGATCACAAAGAAGTTTCACAGAATGCTTCTGTGTAGTTTATATTTGAATATATTCCTTTTTCCACTACTACGCTCTTAGCGCTCCAAATGTCCAGTTGCATTTTCTACAGAAAGAGTGTTCAGATCTGCTCAATCAAAAGTATGGTTTAACTCTGTTAGCTGAATGCACAGATCAGAAAGAAGTTTCACCGAATGATTCTGTGTAGTTTATATTTGAAGACATTCCTTTTTCCACTATTACCCTCTTAGCGCTCCGAATCTCCACTTGCATTTTCTACAAAAAGAGTGTTTCATAACTGCTCAATCAAAAATATGCTTTATCTCTGTTAACTGAATTTTCAGATCAGAAATAAGTTTCACAGAATGCATCTGTGTAGTTTTTATTTGAAGATATTCTTTTTCCCAATGTAGGCCTCTTAGCGCTTAGCATGTCCAATTGCAGTTTCTACAGAAAGAGTGTTTCAGAACGGCTCAATCAAAAGTAAGGTTCAACTCTGTTAGTTGAATGCACAGAACAGAAAGAAGTTTCACAGAATGCTACTGTGTAGTTTATATTTGAATATATTCCTTTTTCCACTATTACCCTCTTAGCGCTCCGAATGTCCACTTGCATTTTCTACAGAAAGAGTGTTCAAAACTGCGCAATCAAAAGTATGGTTTAACTCTGTTAGCTTAATGAACGTATCAGAAATAAGTTTCACACAATGCTTCTGTGTAGTTTTTATTTGAAGATATTATTTTTCCCAATATTGGCCTCTTAGCGCTCAGAATGTCCAATTGCAGTTTCTACAGAAAGAGTGTTTCAGAAAGGCTCAATCAAAAGTAAGGTCCAACTCTGTTAGTTGAATGCACAGAACAGAAAGAAGTTTCATACAATGCTTCTGTGTAGTTTATATTTGAACATATTCTTTTTTCCACTATTACCCACTTAGCGCTACGAATGTCCAGTTGCATTTTCTACAGACAGAGTGTTTCAAAACTGCTCAGTCAAAAGTATGTTTTAACTCTGTTAGCTGAATGCTCAGATCAGAAAGAAGTTTCACAGAATGCTTCTGTGTAGTTTATATTTGAATATATTCCTTTTTCCACTACTACTCTCTTAGCGCTCCAAATGTCCAGTTGCATTTTCTACAGAAAGAGGGTTCAGATCTGCTCAATCAAAAGTATGGTTTAACTCTGTTAGCTGAATGCACAGATCAGAAAGAAGTTTCACAGAATGATTCTGTGTAGTTTATATTTGGAGACATTCCTTTTTCCACTATTACCCTCTTAGCGCTCCGAATCTCCACTTGCATTTTCTACAGAAAGAGAGTTTCAGAACGGCTCAATCAAAACTAAGGTTCAACTCTTTTATTTGAACAAACAGAACAGAATGAAGTTTCACACTATTCTTCTGTGTAGTTTTTATTTGTAGACATTCTTTTTCCAAATATAGGCCTCTTAGCGCTCAGAATGTCCAATTGCAGTTTCTACAGAAAGAGTGTTTCAGAACGGCTCAATCAAAGGTAAGGTTCAACTCTGTTAGTTGAATGCACAGAACAGAAAGAAGTTTCATACAATGCTTCTGTGTAGTTTATATTTGAACATATTTTTTTTCCACTATTACCCACTTAGCGCTACGAATGTCCAGTTGCATTTTCTACAGACAGAGTGTTTCAAAACTGCTCAATCAAAAGTATGGTTTAACTCTGTTAGCTGAATGCTCAGATCAGAAAGAAGTTTCACAGAATGCTTCTGTGTAGTTTATATTTGAATATATTCCTTTTTCCACTACTACTCTCTTAGCATTCCAAATGTCCAGTTGCATTTTCTACAGAAAGAGGGTTCAGATCTGCTCAATCAAAAGTATGGTTTAACTCTGTTAGCTGAATGCACAGATCAGAAAGAAGTTTCACCGAATGATTCTGTGTAGTTTATATTTGAAGACATTCCTTTTTCCACTATTACCCTCTTAGTGCTCCGAATCTCCACTTGCATTTTCTACAAAAAGAGTGTTTCATAACTGCTCAATCAAAAATATGTTTTATCTCGGTTAACTGAATTTACAGATCAGAAATAAGTTTCACAGAATGCATCTGTGTAGTTTTTATTTGAAGATATTCTTTTTCCCAATGTAGGCCTCTTAGCGCTTAGCATGTCCAATTGCAGTTTCTACAGAAAGAGTGTTTCAGAACGGCTCAATCAAAAGTAAGGTTCAACTCTGTTAGTTGAATGAACAGAACAGAAAGAATTTTCACAGAATGCTACTGTGTAGTTTATATTTGAATATATTCCTTTTTCCACTATTACCCTCTTAGCGCTCCGAATGTCCACTTGCATTTTCTACAGAAAGAGTGTTCAGAACTGCGCAATCAAAAGTATGGTTTAACTCTGTTAGCTTAATGAACATATCAGAAATAAGTTTCACACAATGCTTCTGTGTAGTTTTATTTGAAGATATTATTTTTCCCAATATAGGCCTCTTAGCGCTCAGAATGTCCAATTGCAGTTTCTACAGAAAGAGTGTTTCAGAAAGGCTCAATCAAAAGTAAGGTTCAACTCTGTTAGTTGAATGCACAGAACAGAAAGAAGTTTCATACAATGCTTCTGTGTAGTTTATATTTGAACATATTCTTTTTTCCACTATTACCCACTTAGCGCTACGAATGTCCAGTTGCATTTTCTACAGACAGAGTGTTTCAAAACTGCTCAATCAAAAGTATGGTTTAACTCTGTTAGCTGAATGCTCAGATCAGAAAGAAGTTTCACAGAATGCTTCTGTGTAGTTTATATTTGAATATATTCCTTTTTCCACTACTACTCTCTTAGCGCTCCAAATGTCCAGTTGCATTTTCTACAGAAAGAGTGTTCAGATCTGCTCAATCAAAAGTATGGTTTAACTCTGTTAGCTGAATGCACAGATCAGAAAGAAGTTTCACAGAATGATTCTGTGTAGTTTATATTTGGAGACAATCCTTTTTCCAGTATTACCCACTTAGCGCTCCGAATCTCCACTTGAATTTTCTACAGAAAGAGTGTTTCATAACTGCTCAATCAAAAATATGTTTTATCTCTGTTAACTGAATTTACAGATCAGAAATAAGTTTCACAGAATGCATCTGTGTAGTTTTTATTTGAAGATATTCTTATTCCCAATATAGGCCTCTTAGCGCTTAGCATGTCCAATTGCAGTTTCTACAGAAAGAGTGTTTCAGAACGGCTCAATCAAAAGTAAGGTTCAACTCTGTTAGTTGAATGCACAGAACAGAAAGAATTTTCACAGAATGCTACTGTGTAGTGTATATTTGAATATATTCCTTTTTCCACAATTACCCTCTTAGCGCTAAGAATCTCCACTTGCATTTTCTACAGAAAGAGTGTTCAGAACTGCGCAATCAAAAGTATGGTTTAACTCTGTTAGCTTAATGAACATATCAGAAATAAGTTTCACACAATGCTTCTGTGAAGTTTTTATTTGAAGATATTATTTTTCCCAATATAGGACTCTTAGCGCTCAGAATGTCCAATTGCAGTTTCTACAGAAAGAGTGTTTCAGGAAGGCTCAATCAAAAGTAAGGTTCAACTCTGTTAGTCGAATGCACAGAACAGAAAGTAGTTTCATACAATGCTTCTGTGTAGTTTATATTTGAACATATTCTTTTTTCCACTATTACCCACTTAGCGCTACGAATGTCCAGTTGCATTTTCTACAGACAGAGTGTTTCAAAACTGCTCAATCAAAAGTATTGTTTAACTCTGTTAGCTGAATGCTCAGATCAGAAAGAAGTTTCACAGAATGCTTCTGTGTAGTTTATATTTGAATATATTCCTTTTTCCACTACTACTCTCTTAGCGCTCCAAATGTTCAGTTGCATTTTCTACAGAAAGAGTGTTCAGATCTGCTCAATCAAAAGTATGTTTTAACTCTGTTAGCTGAATGCACAGATCAGAAAGAAGTTTCACAGAATGATTCTGTGTAGTTTATATTTGGAGACATTCCTTTTTCCACTATTACCCTCTTAGCGCTCCGAATCTCCACTTGCATTTTCTACAGAAAGAGTGTTTCAGAACGGCTCAATCAAAACTAAGGTTCAACTCTTTTAGTTGAACAAACAGAACAGAAAGAAGTTTCACACAATTCTTCTGTGTAGTTTTTATTTGTAGACATTCTTTTTCCCAATATAGGCCTCTTAGCGCTCAGAGTTTCCAATTGCAGTTTCTACAGAAAGAGTGTTTCAGAACGGCTCAATCAAAAGTAAGGTTCAACTCTGTTAGTTGAATGCACAGAACAGAAAGAAGTTTCATACAATGCTTCTGTGTAGTTTATATTTGAACATATTCTTTTTTCCACTATTACCCACTTAGCGCTACGAATGTCCAGTTGCATTTTCTACAGACAGAGTGTTTCAAAACTGCTCAATCAAAAGTATGGTTTAACTCTGTTAGCTGAATGCTCAGATCAGAAAGAAGTTTCACAGAATGCTTCTGTGTAGTTTATATTTGAATATATTCCTTTTTCCACTACTACGCTCTGAGCCCTCCAAATGTCTAGTTGCATTTTCTACAGAAAGAGTGTTCAGATCTGCTCAATCAAAAGTATGGTTTAACTCTGTTACCTGAATGCACAGATCATAAAGAAGTTTCACCGAATGATTCTGTGTAGTTTATATTTGAAGACATTCCTTTTTCCACTATTACCCTCTTAGCACTCCGAATCTCCACTTGCATTTTCTACAAAAAGAGTGTTTCATAACTGCTCAATCAAAAATATGTTTTATCTCTGTTAACTGAATTTACAGATCAGAAATAAGTTTCACAGAATGCATCTGTGTAGTTTTTATTTGAAGATATTCTTTTTCCCAATGTAGGCCTCTTAGCGCTTAGCATGTCCAATTGCAGTTTCTACAGAAAGAGTGTTTCAGAACGGCTCAATCAAAAGTAAGGTTCAACTCTGTTAGTTGAATGCACAGAACAGAAAGAATTTTCACAGAATGCTACTGTGTAGTTTATATTTGAATATATTCCTTTTTCCACTATTACCCTCTTAGCGCTCCGAATGTCCACTTGCATTTTCTACAGAAAGAGTGTTCAGAACTGCGCAATCAAAAGTATGGTTTAACTCTGTTAGCTTAATGAACATATCAGAAATAAGTTTCACACAATGCTTCTGTGTAGTTTTTATTTGAAGATATTATTTTTCCCAATAGAGGCCTCTTAGCGCTCAGAATATCCAATTGCAGTTTCTACAGAAAGAGTGTTTCAGAAAGGCTCAATCAAAATTAAGCTTCAACTCTGTTAGTCGAATGCACAGAACAGAAAGTAGTTTCATAGAATGCTTCTGTGTAGTTTATATTTGAACATATTCTTTTTTCCACTATTACCCACTTAGCGCTACGAATGTCCAGTTGCATTTTCTACAGACAGAGTGTTTCAAAACTGCTCAATCAAAAGTATGGTTTAACTCTGTTAGCTGAATGCTCAGAACAGAAAGAAGTTTCACAGAATGATTCTGTGTAGTTTATATTTGAATATATTCCTTTTTCCACTACTACTCTCTTAGCGCTCCAAATGTCCAGTTGCATTTTCTACAGAAAGAGTGTTCAGATCTGCTCAATCAAAAGTATGGTTTAACTCTGTTAGCTGAATGCACAGATCAGAAATAAGTTTCACAGAATGATTCTGTGTAGTTTATATTTGGAGACATTCCTTTTTCCACTATTACCCTCTTAGCGCTCCGAATCTCCACTTGCATTTTCTACAGAAAGAGTGTTTCAGAACGGCTCAATCAAAACTAAGGTTCAACTCTTTTAGTTGAACAAACAGAACAGAAAGAAGTTTCACACAATTCTTCTGTGTAGTTTTTATTTGTAGACATTTTTTTCCCAATATAGGCCTCTTAGCGCTCAGAATGTCCAATTGCAGTTTCTACAGAAAGAGTGTTTCAGAACGGCTCAATCAAAAGTAAGGTTCAACTCTGTTAGTTGAATGCACAGAACAGAAAGAAGTTTCATACAATGCTTCTGTGTAGTTTATATTTGAACATATTCTTTTTTCCACTATTACCCACTTAGCGCTACGAATGTCCAGTTGCATTTTCTACAGACAGAGTGTTTCAAAACTGCTCAAACAAAAGTATGGTTTAACTCTGTTAGCTGAATGCTCAGATCAGAAAGAAGTTTCACAGAATGCTTCTGTGTAGTTTATATTTGAATATATTCCTTTTTCCACTACTACGCTCTTAGCGCTCCAAATGTCCAGTTGCATTTTCTACAGAAAGAGTGTTCAGATCTGCTCAATCAAAAGTATGGTTTAACTCTGTTAGCTGAATGCACAGATCAGAAAGAAGTTTCACCGAATGATTCTCTGTAGTTTATATTTGAAGACATTCCTTTTTCCACTATTACCCTCTTAGCGCTCCGAATCTCCACTTGCATTTTCTACAAAAAGAGTGTTTCATAACTGCTCAATCAAAAATATGCTTTATCTCTGTTAACTGAATTTTCAGATCAGAAATAAGTTTCACAGAATGCATCTGTGTAGTTTTTATTTGAAGATATTCTTTTTCCCAATGTAGGCCTCTTAGCGCTTAGCATGTCCAATTGCAGTTTCTACAGAAAGAGTGTTTCAGAACGGCTCAATCAAAAGTAAGGTTCAACTCTGTTAGTTGAATGCACAGAACAGAAAGAAGTTTCACAGAATGCTACTGTGTAGTTTATATTTGAATATATTCCTTTTTCCACTATTACCCTCTTAGCGCTCCGAATGTCCACTTGCATTTTCTACAGAAAGAGTGTTCAAAACTGCGCAATCAAAAGTATGGTTTAACTCTGTTAGCTTAATGAACGTATCAGAAATAAGTTTCACACAATGCTTCTGTGTAGTTTTTATTTGAAGATATTATTTTTCCCAATATAGGCCTCTTAGCGCTCAGAATGTCCAATTGCAGTTTCTACAGAAAGAGTGTTTCAGAAAGGCTCAATCAAAAGTAAGGTTCAACTCTGTTAGTTGAATGCACAGAACAGAAAGAAGTTTCATACAATGCTTCTGTGTAGTTTATATTTGAACATATTCTTTTTTCCACTATTACCCACTTAGCGC